>NC_048597.1:195711005-196020630 GCF_003668045.3 Cricetulus griseus | reverse complement strand
GACAGGCTCCAAAGCTACACAGAGAAACCCTGTCTGTAAGAAAACAAAAAAAGAATTCCAGCACTGTTTAAAATTCCCAAGCTCGAGTTTCATTTGAGGCTCAATCTTCCGGCTCCCTCTCTCTCTCCCTCTCTTGCTGTAGATCTGAATAAAAGAACTGAACAACAGCAGCCACACCACAGCCGGAGGTTATGCTGTCTTAGAATTCTTTCTCTCAAAGACATTAATTCATGACTTTTTAATTCACCATCGCACAAGTTCTTAGGACACATGCAGAATTTCAGCAGACTCTATGCCAGAATGTAACAAGAACTGGTCTCTACCCAGTGCTTGATAGCCTTTGTTCCCTTCTGAAACTTTGGGAACTGAACCTCTACTATCTGTTTTCTCTAAGAATACTTGTCCTCTATGTTCCTACCATAATGCACCATTAAGCTATGCTTTCAGTATTTGAGGGCTTGTCTAGTCCAAATTTCAAACTCATGCACATTCTTCTTGCAAACCAGTTCTGTCCCATGCGATTGTCTTGCCGGCAAGAACAACACAGGACACTCGGATCCTTCTGCAGTAAAGCTTTATGCGTCTTGAGAGAGAGAGAGCATAAGCTTACAAAAGCGGAGATCCCGAACCAAGAATCCCGTCCCCTAATAAAGGCTGGCAACCGCCGCCTCCCCCATGATTGGCTGTAGTTCATCGGATCATATGACACCACGGAAGAGGCAGAGATCAAGGAATGGAAAGTTACCCAGCGCCTGCGCAATAACTTGTTTACATTCGGTGCCTGCCGGATGCAGGTGCCATCTTGTAATGGAGAATGCAGGGACGGCTCCCTACACAGTTCCAAAGGACCGTGGACCAGTTTATCACAGCAGTGACTTCACACTCCAGCTCCAGTTTCCCTGACTCAGTTACTTTTCCTGTTACTGTGATAAAATGCTCTAACATTCACAGTTTAAAGGAAAGAGCACTTATTCTAGTTAACTGTCCAAGGGTGCAGCCACGTGTGTACAGGGAGTCTTGGAAGCAGGATCTTAGGTCAGACAATCAAATTGTGTTCACAATCAGGAAACAGCGAGCCATAAATGCCCTATTCAGCTCACTTTCTGCCTTTTTTTCCTCTAGGCCCCCAGCACATGGAAGGGTGCCATCCACAGTTAAGGTGGGTCTGTCCACTCCACTTAACCACGTCTAGATAATCCTTTGCAGGCATACTCAAAGTTTTGTCTCCTAGGCAATTCTAGATCCTGCTAAGTTGGCAATCTTAGCCATCACACACTGCGAGGACTTTGCTGAGCTGTCTCTCCAGTCCCCCACTTTGCGCATATTTTAATTCTATTTCCTCTATGCATAGGATCATGTCTACATACTATATGCATTATTTGCAATCTTTCTTCATTTAAAGGCATATTTATGTCCATACATATGCAGATACAAATAAATATATATGCTTTGTGTGTGTGCATGCATGTGCATATTTTGTGTGTGTGTGTGTGTGTGTGTGTGTGTGTGTGTGTTCAGACAGATGTTCATATGAAAGTGAGCATACATGTGGAAGCTAGAGGACACCCATAAAGTGTATCTCTGGCATGGAGGTGACCAAGTAGGCTGATCTGGCAGGCCAATGAACTCCAGCAATCTACTGCTCTGCACCTCCAGTGCTGGCATTACAAGCCCTCCATTCTCACAAGTTTCTTCAAAGGTAACTACTTCACCAGACAGGCCATCTGCCCATCTTGCTGTCTTCCTTAAGAGAGCAAAATAGTGCATATTGTGGACTCCTATGCTATAACTTTGGTTTTGGCTTTTAGAGACAAAATCTTCCTGTGAAACCCTGACTGCCAGAAACCCAGTGTGAAACAGACTGGTCTTAACCTCCTGCCTCTGCCTCCCAAGTGCTTGCTTTGCAAACATGTGCCACCATGACTAGCTGACACTGCAGATTTTCAACAGCATTATTGCAACATGGATAACTACTTTTAAAGAAGTTTCCTGCAAGTGAGAAAGACTTACCAGGATCAGTTCTATTTTGATTGTCTTAGGCATTTAATTATACTAAATTATCATACTTACTTTACTCTTGACAGCTTGAAAAATTTTTCAGCATAATGCTATTTACATGCTCTGAAGCAGGACAGAGGATTTTAGAGCACATCTTCCAAAGGGGAAAGAAGGAAATGCCCCTAGAAACTCAATTTAATATACTTCCGAAGGTCATTTTTGTAGCCTCCAGTAAAATAGCCCTACACTAACATTTATATAGAAGATTATTTCTACAGAAGTCATTTTTCTTCTAATGACCCAAAGGAAAGTCACTAAAAGAGATATTACTGAATTATTGCTGCTAAATCTTGGGACTGCAGAGCATTTATGAGAGAGAGACAGAGAGAGAGACAGAGACAGAGAGAGTAAAACTGACAATTAGCAGACAAAACCACCAGGAGGTCCAGCAAATACCAAGATTCTCTTTAAAATTTGCTAATTTAAGTCTTTGCCTAAAATTAGCAAAGGAATTGATGAAGAAAACGCTCTCAAGTATGAAAAAATATCTAACAAAGTCAAGTGTTGAATACCAAACAAATCTGATACAGAACTATTAACTAATACTTAGAACAGTAACAGCCTCTTGCATACAAAAAGTAAAAGAGAGAAGAGCAAGCAAGAGGGTGGAAGAATAATTTTTTTAAAATCACTCATGGGCGATGGAGATATATCTTAGGGATTAAGAACACTGGATGCTCTTCTAAAGGACTGAGGTTCAATCCCCAGAACCCACATAGCAGCACAAAACAGGCTGTAACTCTAGTTCCAGGGGATCAAACACCCTCTTCTGGCCTCCAAGGGCACTGCTGCATGTAGTGCCCAGACATTCATGCAGACAAACCATATTTACATGAAACTTAAATTTCAAAATATGTAAATGACTCACAATTAAAAAGAATATTCCTGTGAGCTCATTTGAATTATTTTAGGAAGAAAGACATTTGGCCTCTTTTTTTTTTAAACAACCTGATTTAAGTGAAATATAAGCTAGAGAATGGGTCAAAGAAGATAGACTTACCTCACTAGTCATTAAAAAGTAGAATTGGGCTATTAAAAAAATACAATAGAGATGTCTTCAAGTTCACTGAAAATTGAATACTTATTAAAGAACACGCTAAAAAAGACTATATCAGATTGGTGTGAATGAATAACTTGATAATAGGTGTTTCTTCATGAGTGAGAAATTAGTGGAAAACAATTATGCCATATACACAGATCTTCAAAATGTGAACATAATCACTCAACTTTAATTCAACAAATTATTTGAGACCTCATATTTTGCCTGCTGGTTATGTGATCCTTAGGATAAAAATCCCTACCCTCTGTTAACTCAGTCTTGTGAGAGAGCAGTCTACAGAACAAACTGGTGCAAAGTGGATCTGATACAGATTTCACTAAGTCATGATGCCTGACTTGCCCTTTGAAGTATTAGTAAGAGCTTGCCCAAAAGAGTTGGAATGTTCAGTTCTGAATGCTATGTGAGGAAGGGCACAGAAAACATAGAAGGGAGATAAACCCAATTTGAAATAGGGTGGATCAAGCCAGATGTGGGGAAATGCCTGTAATTCCAACTGCTGGAAAGTAGAAGCAGGGGTGTCTATTTCAAGGTCATCCTGAACTACATAGCAAGTTTGAGGCCAGCCTAAGCTATGTCAGATCCTGCGTCAAACCCTGCTCCTTTCCAGCAAGAAATTAAATATGGCTGACCTCCAAACGGTTGGTTGATTCACCCTACAGTGCTGGGAAGCCACAGAAGATCAGTAGGGAATGGCAAGGTCACAAGAACAATGAGTTTTCAACAGAGAAGATTGAAAATAGAGAAAGAAATTTGGAGACCCATGTGAGAGAGGATAAAAAAAATAAAGTAAAAACAAAAACTAAATCTGAGGTGAAAGACTGGCAGGGCAGGGGTGGGGAAGTAGATGATACTGCCACTTGGCTTTCAACAGAGTGTCACTGCCCCCACTGGGCATTTCCAATATTTCGGGAGCATTTTTGGTTGTCAACAGTAAATGAGAGTTGCTGGCATTTAATGGGCAGAGGCCAGGGATACTAGAAATCCAGTAATTAGATAGCAACTCCCCTACAATGAAGAATTGTTCTGTCTTGAATGAGTTTCAAATATGCATTCTTGCAGATTAATCTCTGAAGATTTAGCCTAGAATCAGATCCCCTGCACACCTAGACAACAAATAGAGCATCGTTGTATTGCACACCAGTTTTTCATGGAATGAAGCTTTGTTGCTGGCCAAGAGAAGAGATGCTATTTTGTCTGGAACTTTACCAAAACTACCTCTGACAGCCATGGCACTTGCTTGGTTTGTGGTGCCAGCAGAGCTCACCTGCAACCATCTGCTTCAGGGTTTACTGCGATTGTGGTGGTCCTTGGTGTGAAGTGTGGACTGTGTTGAGAAATGGCTGTCTGCATTCACCCATGTAACAAGTCAATGTCCCTTAAGTCATAGCTTATTTATAAGTGAATGGAGGTTTATTACTATTTCCTTAAACCTTCTGATAAGCTTATGCCCAAACATTTCTATGTTGTACTATATTTTGTTTAAAACTTACTTTCCCTTTATCTGTCTTTTAGTATTTGATTGAAAATTACACACACACACACACACACACACACACACACACACACACACACACACACACACGCACACGCACACGCACACGCACACGCACACGCACACAAAATTTGGTGAGAAGGCATGTGGCTTTATAAGATTTTTGTTGTAAAGAGTAAACACTGGTTTCAGAAGGTTTTAAGACAATGTGTACAGATGTCTAAGAGTTAGAACTCAACTCTTGGTAATATTCACTGTGATTGTAAGAATGCAGACAGGTTTAGTTTTAAAATAGGATATTGTAGGAGATACCTATATTTTAAATGATACACAGTATGAAGTCTTAAGAATTCTAGATGGAAGAGCCAGGTTTGACTGTGAGGAACTGAAACATCCCTACAGAAAAAAATGAAATAGTGAAGTTGCCAGTTTAAAGAAGAGCCTGCCTTACCTAGCTGAAATTATTATCTTGTTGCCTCATGTCACTTATTTTAAAATAACTATAGCATTTTTATTTCCTTGGTGAATGAATACCACGGCATGAGAGTACAGATGAGAGGACAACTGACAAGAGTTAGTTATTCTTCCACATGGGGACTTGGTGGGGTTGAACTTGGTTGTGAGGCTTGGCATTAATCCCATCTTGATGGCCCTCATATTCATATCCAATTTTTCATGCAAATTTATTCCGCCTTGAAGATAGTGCTGAGGAGCATCCCTTTCTTTAGTTCCTGATCAAATGGGTCAAATGCAAACAAGAATTCAGCCGAGATTTAGGAAGGAGCATTTGCAATTGTAATGACCATTCAAATTCAATTTCTTTCAACTAAATATAATACAATTGACAAGTAATTATTACTGTGCTTTCTTTTTTGTAGTACCCCCACTTTGCCTTCCAAAAAGAACTGTCTCAGAAGCCAGCAATCCTCCTCAAAAGGTTTCACACTGGCAGGCATCTAGCAGGTGTCCATGAGTGTTCAGCAGATAGTGTTAGGCCAACATGAGCCTTGTTTCTCTAATGTATTCTGCAAATCTGACTCCACAGGCCAAAGTGCATTGGTTAATATGATCATCTTAGTGTTGTCTGGTGTTTACTCTGATACATTGAATATTCTATCTGATTTAGTATAGGTCTCCCATATAAGATCCAAAGGTCCAAAGCCTGTTATGTATTTTGGAATATAAGTTGATCATATTACCTTAGCAGTGAAAGAAAAAGCTCAGGAGTATTAACTAGGGACAGTGAGGTCAGGCCATGTGGCTGAACGGTGTGTGGGTTATGGCAGAGCACATGGCATAGGTGGCTTTACTGAACTTGAATAACAGCTGCTAGAGGGACCCTTGATACCAGAAGGGCTTTAGCCAAGAGATACTGATGCAGAGATACTTACCAAGGAGCAATCATCAAAATAGTTTGAAAACAATGGGGCACAGTCCCTGTTTATTACTGGGCTGGGCTCCACCTGTAGACCATGGCCCTGCTAACGCAGTCTGCCTGAGTGTGAGCACTGTGTGTCCACAGAATTCTGCAAACACTGAAAAGCTTCTCATCATGTCTGCAGACATTTGCACGGGATGCTCAGTCACCCTAAAATCTATCCATGATGCCCAAGCTTTGTGATAATGATACCCATTTCTTTAGAAGAAAAGTGCTAAGCTGTGTCTCAGAAGTATGTACCTAGGATAATACAGTCTCTGATTTGATCCTAACACACAAAATAGCACCAAAATGTCCAAAATACCATAGCTGTGCATGCTCTTTTATTGTTTTTTCCCAGTGTGTTTATCTGAGGTTTATGCATGTTAGTATAAGTATCAGTACTTACTGTTTTCTTTTTGCAGAATAGTATTCCAGAGTACGATATAGGCCCTTACCTTTTGCCTGTGGACGGACACTTCTAGCCCGGAGCTATCACATACAGGGCAGAATTAAACGTTTACTTTCAAATCTCTGTATGGGCATACATTTTTATCATAGACAAATACCAGGAGTTTAAAAGGAGACTTCAGTAGATTCATTTTTAACTTGTTCAAAAATTACCAAGCTGGCTTCTAATGTGCTTTTGTCCATTTTACATGACCATAGATGAAGAATAGGAGATATCGATGCTCACATCCTCTCCACCTTGGATGGGGTTGCCATCTTCAAATTAGGTGTTGTGACGTGGGTGTTGCACACATGAACCCACAGAGTTTGTGGTTACCCACATAAGATCAAACTAATTAAAGACTGCAGTATGGATGGGGATAGGACTGAATCCTGAAGACCCATCTTAAGCTGAAGAGCTACTCGAATTTTATTGCTGCTGAGGCAGAGTCACTTTTCTTAGCGAGAGTGGCCACTGGTAGACTTTTCCATGCTCCAGTGGGTAACCCCTCATGCAATACGGGTAGCAAGTTGGAGGAAGTGTGGGGAGTGGCTATGGCCAAGATACATTGTATGCCTGTACGATATTTTCTAAGAGCAAATAGAAAACATTTTAAAAATGAAGATAGGAGGTTTCGAGAGTATCCACAGGCTTTATTATTAATAAGACTGCTATGCTAGTTCATTTAGTTCCACTGCCAGCAGATTTTTGTTTTGTTTCTGAGTTTTTTTCCTTAAAAAGAAAATACCAGAACAAAATGGCAAAAGATGAACAGATGAGTTAACAAAGAAAATATAAAAGGCCTCTCAACATATTAAAAGATTGTCAGTCTTACTTACAGCAAGAATTGTAGAAATCAGAGTCATGCAAAGATAATATATTCACAGGGTGAGTAGCAAAACTTTTTTCAAAGGATAAGAGTTTCCAACATTGGAAGCAGGGACATAAATTGTCGCAATCAATCATCTCTGAGCAGTGTTTTGGCAGTCACGATCAGAATTAGAAAGGCTCAGATCATATCCTTTAATCAAGAGTTTCGCTTCTGAGGCTTTATCCTTTGGGTGTGTGACACGCGTGGGAGATGACATATGTACTCAGTCACTGTTGCAACACTTGTGATAGTAGAAGGCTGAATATATCCTGAGAGTGGGGGGCTTGAGTAAAGCATGAGGCATCTGTTTGTGGTGGATGGCACTGGGAGCCCCACTTCTTCAGGCTTCCCTTAGCGGCAGCCCTTTTCCATGTCAACTGGTAGAGCCCTGCCACCTGTGCCAGAGAATGGTCCCCTGTGCCTTGGCATCAGAGTTTGATTTGCTTTGATGTATGGCACATGGATAGATGTGGATTCAGACAACTTCTTTAAAAGACTCTCTTGGATTAGGGTGGCTCACTCTTGTGGTTATCTATTGCCAGGAGAATAACACATTCAACTATTCCATTGGTCTTGGGAGGAAGCAAACTAATTTGTCTCCAAGTAAGTTGGTCCAGTTCAACTCAGTCTAAAGTAGAGCCCAGCAGTCATTTTGCCAAAGCACCGGCATGTCCTGGTTAAGAGTTTGTTGGTGTAGCCCAACTCACAACATCCAGTCCTTAGACAAACCACAAACCCAGTCTCTGCTGTCAAATAGCTTTTGCTCTCCACCACTGAGTTCTGAGGTGGTGTGGTGCACAGCACAGTTGCTAACCCGCTCTCCAATAGGTGCCTACCTGAAAGAGTTGTTGAACTAATAAGAAATAATCTCTGAGAATTATTGTTAAACTAAATATGTGCAATGTTTAATTATTAATGTAAAGCAGTCTGTACACATGTACAAAAGACACACACACACACACACACACACACACACACACACACACACACCCTTAATACTGGCTGATTGAGAGAAAGGGATGGGAAGAGGCTATTTACTGTATGTACTCTTATCACTTTATTACTGTCTCTATTTTGTAAAGAGACAGTAGCTATGTTACCCAAGTTAGCTTTGAACTCCTACACCCAAATAATAGTTGCCTCAGCCTTCTGAGTAACTGAGACTAGGGACACCACCATCCCTTATGCCACGTTGAGATTTTTAACTGTTTATGTATATCATTTAACTTTTTTAAAGTGAATTATTTTTCAAAATGCAGGCTATGGATAGTGTTTTGTGGAATCTAATAGAACAGGGGGAAAGGACATAACAATCACTTCTATATTTCTTCTATAGTGAAAACTATCCAGTGTTCCAGAAGATCCAGGAGGGTTCTTCACTTTTTTCTGAAGTTAGGAGTATTCAGACTTTGTCTAGACATAGAAGTCTTAATTTATTTCTATCCTGGTAGATAGAAAATATATGTAAATAACTCTTAAAATAATCATAACAACCCTAGTTGCCCAATTTAAATGATAGGCAAGTAAATTGATGAGACATTTCAAGAAAGAAGAAGCCTGGCATAGGGGAAATGTTAGGGGGTCCATGGAAATGACCCCAACTAAGAATCCAAGCAGTTGTGGAGAAAAATGCCATTGATGCCCTTCCCCTATAATGAGATTGGTGTCTACCCTGGTTACCATTCCTAGAGCCTTCATCCAGTAACTGTTCAAAGCAGAAACAGGCACCCACAGCTAAGCACTGAACCATACTGCTGGAATACAGTTGTGGAGAGAGAGGAGGGATGAGCAAAGGAGCCAAGATGGGGCTGGAGAGATCTGCAGAAACTGTGGACCTGACCTACTGAGAGCATGGAGACCCTAATCATAAAGCTGGGGAAACAGCATTGAACTGAACCAAGCCCTCTGAATGTGGGTGCCAGCTAGGAAGCCAGGGCAGTCTATGGGACCTCTAAGAGTGGAACCAGTCTTTAACCCTAGAGCACAAATGGACTTTGGGAGCCCATTCCCTATGGAGGGATACTGTTGCAGCCCAGATACATCAAGGAGGGCCTAGCCCCCCCCCCCAAGCGATATGACAGACTTTGAAGGTCCCTTGTGGAGGCCCTCACTGTCCCTTGGGAGGAGTTGGAGAATGGGTTGGGGGGGTTGGTGGGGAGCATGGGAGGATGGGAGGGAGAGGGAATGGGGGATGGACACATAAATATGAGTGGCAATTAAAGAATTTAAATAAAAATAAATAGAAAAAAGAAAGAAGATTCACTAATAAGCATATGAGAAGCCATTCAGCATCATAAATCAAGAAGGAGTGAAGTGAGCTTAGAACATCCAGAGACAATCCTTTCTCAGTACGCCTCCTCATCCCCTAGCTCTCACATTCTTTCTGTTTCCTGTTCTGCAGCATTTCCTAAGTCTTGGGTACTGGGGTGGGTGCTGATGTAGTTGTCCCATTTACAGCTGAGTACTCACAGGCACTTACTCTCAGCACTTTGAAGAGTTAGATCTCTGCATTAACTACTTCCTGTTGCAATAGGAAGCTCCTCTGACAAAAGTGTGGAGCAGCACAACTCTATGAAAATAAACATAAATATATAGAAGGCAGGTTGACAACATGACCTTTTAGAAAAGCACATTAATTTGACTGTGACTTGTCTAGCCATGTTTTTTCTTGTTTTGTTTTTGTTTTTGTTTTTACATGTTTATAGCTACAGGCATGAATTTCCCCTTGTGGAGCAGGTCTTACTTTCAGTCAAGAGAGCAACTGTTACTCCTATAACAGCCTTGCCACTATTGCACCAGTGGGTGCATACTGCCTAGCAGTTTGGTATTATAGCATACAGGGTCCCATACTGTTAAGACCTTTGATGCCCTTTCTCCCAAAGTGGCCTACATAGGCACCATAGCCAGCAGGAAGAACTTACTTCTTTCTAACATGGACAATTTGTACATCAGGGAGCTATTGTGCTTCGGCACTCCTCATCCTAGCTAAAGTTTTAATAATGGGAAAACCTTGTGGCATAACATGTGGGCGAGTGAGAAATCAGAAAGTATGCATTCTATTTTTTGTTAACCCCCCCCAACATACTTGAACCACATAGCACTAGTGCCACAGTCTGTTTCCTCCTCTCTTCCTCCTCCTCCTCTTCTTCCTCCTCCTTCTTTGGGTTTCAAAATTCAAGACCTTGTGCATGCTAGTCAAGAGTTCCATCATTGAGCTAGATGCCAAGCCCCCATACCCCTTTTAAAGAAAGGTCTTGCCATGTAGCTCAGAATGACCTTGGACTCTCTGTGTTCTTCAAGCCAACCTTAAACTCACAATCACCCTGCCTGCATCTCTATTAATTCCTGAATACTTTTTTATAACACTCTACTAGCAACATTTGACAATGTTATTACCCAATGATAGCCAATTAACACTAATGAATTTAGATGAAAAAATTCTACTGATTGAAATTCAGTATCACAAAAGGAAGGTTATCCCTTGAACTATCACGATTTTTGTGTAATTTCAGATATCAATCAACTACTTGGAAAATATGAAGGTAAGTTACCCAAATTGATCTCAGTGCTGTGGATGCTTCCCAAATTCCCAAACCTCGGGAGACACCCCCAACACATAAACCGCCACACAAATACAATTGAGGAGGTTGTAGAAGGTGGGAGAACCTACTCAAAGATGGAAGTCTGTGAAGTGAGAACAGTTCTGGTGGACATTGGACAGTTATCAGATATAAGTTCAACATCAGTATATGTCGCAGGAAAAGGAAGACTGCACAAATTGAATCCAACCCTCACCCCATGCATGTAATTGGAAGTTTCTGACTTTTGAGCATCCTTTAAGTGCTCTAATGTACCATCTTTGTTTTTGTTTTATTTTTGGCCATGTCATTCAAGTTTACTTCTCAATACACTTATAGTACTGTTTCCATTTATCATATTGAAAAAAGTATGCTTAATTTTTATTCCTCTCAATACACTTACCTAACTTTGTTTCTTTCCTCTTTGCCCCACCATCTTGTTTTCTACCATTTTGGTAGTATGTTGACTCTACATTTTTTTTCTTGGTTTTTGCTTTGGGGTTTTTCTGAGACAGAGTTTCTCTGTGTAACCCTTGCTGTCCTGGAACTCACTCTATAGACCAGACTTGCCTCTGCCTCCCAAGTGCTTAGATTAAAGGTGTGAGCCACCACCACCCAACTTCTACCTTATTTTTAAGCACTTTTATTTTTGTGGTTTTTGTTCTTACATTTGTCCAGTTTTAATTGGAAACTTTCTTGTTAATGAAGAATTTTGTTTCCTCTTTTTTCCCATGTATTCCTTTTCTCTACCCTTTCTTTAGTGTTGCAGAATATTTTTTTACACTGTGAAGATGTGTCTTTGCTAAGGATCCTTTTTATTGGTTTAATAAAGGGCTTAATGTCCAATAGCTAGGCAGGAAGAGGTTAGATGGGACTTCCAGGAACAGAGAGGGCTCTGGGAAGAAGAAAGGTGGAGTTGCCAGCCAGACATAGAGGAAGCAAGATGGGCAGATGGAGATTAAGTAATGAGCCTCGTGGAAGAATGTAGATTAAAATATGGGTAAATTTAAGTTATAAGAACTAATTAGGAACAAGGCTAATCTAAGGCCAAACTTTCATACTTAATAATAAGTCTCCATGTCATTATTTGTGAGCTGGTGGTCCCAACAAGAAAGTACTGTTACACTTTAGTTTAACTTTTCATTTGCTCTATTTTGCCCCCACCTCACTGTCTCCTTCTATTATGTAACCTATTTACTACCTCCATGTTTGCCCTGAGTAATTTTTAACATCATAGCATACTCTACCTTAGTTTTTCCATTTTCTGTTTCTGGCCATTGGTGATGTCTGAAAGGACTTGAACTGATTTAGAATACATTTCTATGTTGTTGTGTGATTTGTTGCTATTACAAAAGTCTTTTCTTTTCTTTGCATGGTAGTGAGCATTGGTGACTCAAGAGTAGGTTGTTCAATTAAAAAATTATTTTAATCAATAAAACTGTTATAGCCAAACCACACTATCAGGACATGGAAAAGAAAATACAGATTTTTTTCCCCAGAATGTAACACAAATGGCCTCTAATTCCATTGTCAGTGGTATTCTTATTCTCCTCAGAAACCTCATAGGCAACTTCTTTTTGCTCTCATTCCTGTCAACATTCTGGTCTCCAGAAATCCCACCAGAATGACCCATTAGGGCTTCAGTTGCTGTGGCTCCAAAGTCTTCCATATTCTTTCTATGAACAAGTTCCAGGGACCCACAAATCACATGATCAGGTTAATTACAGCAACAGCCCCACTACTTAGCATCAGTTTTTAACATTATTTGCTTTTCTTATTGACAAATTATCTAACACAAACAACCTATAATAAAAGTTTGTTTTGATTGATTTGTTGATTGTTTGGGGTGGATTTTCATTTTGGGGGTAGATTTTTCTCAGTTAAAAATTTCTTAGAAGGTCTGTAATTGTGTCTCCTAGATGTTTCTAGATTCCACTGACAATTAAAACTTACCATTACTCTGTGTGTGTGTGTGTGTGTGTGTGTGTGTGTGTGTGTGTGTGTGTGTGTGCGTTTATATATAATAATTGTAGAAAGGGGGCCATGGACAGAGAGGAAACAATCTTACAAAATGGTAGAAGGGGGAAGAGAGATTAATAACATACATATGGGAACCATAAGAAATGAAAGGAGTAGAATGTTCTTTTTAAAAGGAGAAAAGGAGCCAGCGAATGGTAAAGTGGTAAATAATATCAAAGCATAGATGCGGCAGGCTTTCTTTTTGGGCCACCAATGAGCTCCCAAATCATGACATGGAGACTTATTATTAGTTATCAATGCTCAGCCTTATCTTATGCTTGTCCCACTAGCTCTTATAACTTAATTTAACTTATTTCTCTTCATCTGCATTTTGCATTGGAGCTTACCTTTCTTTCATTTTGTATGTCCTACTCCATGTCTGGCTGTCTGATGGCTGCCTGGGGGGCTGGTCCTGGATGTCTCCTTCTTTCTCTCTTCTTTTCTTCCCCGCTCCAGCCTAGATTCTTCCTCCTATTTATTCTCTCTACCTACCAGTCCCACCTATCCCTCTACTGCTTACCTACCATTCATTTTTTTATTAGACCAATCAGGTGAGCATATCACCACACAAACACACACACCGAATTAAAAATGAACATAGAAAGAGAAGATCCTGCCTGATCTCAGAACAAATCCCAGACACCATCAGCAAAAGCCACCTCTGCACAAATTAAATTTCACTAGATAAATAGCATAAATATAATTATAAAAGTACTAAAGCATATTTACTTTGATTTTTCCTCTTAATTCACTAAATGAAATTTGACAAAAAAAAAAAAAACACAAGGTTACAATCCACTCTCAGGCAAGAATCAATAGGAAAGTGAGACACCAAAATAGTGTAAAGAAGGAAGATGGGAACAAGTATATATTGAGTTCAGGAAATGTTAGAGATTCTGGCTTAATTCCATACCACATGTGTAGAGTTACCAAGATGTAAAGTAATAAGGTTAACACAACAAACTGCAAATATGTAATTATTCCTTTTCTCATTTTAATTGGTAGGCCTAAAACTACAATGTAATAATTACATTGGTATATTATTGTGTATTCATGTAGTAACATATCTAGAGGTCATATGTCTAAGCATACTATATAAAGCAATGTTTCTATGTCTTACAATAAACTTTGTATACATTTAAATGGGATTCTAGGAGGATATATATACTATAACCCTGAGGAACCATTAAGAAAATAAATTTTTAAATAGCAAAAAGTGGTTATAATTATTGAAATATTGTAGAACATAGCTATTTGATCATAAAGATATCCATAGGAGAGACAGAGTAAAAAAAAAGATGTTGGATAAATAACAGACATGAACTAAAATGGCAAAGATAATCTATATTAATAATACTACTAACTGGGAATATATTGAAAAACTCAATCAAATGATAGAGATTTCATACTGGACCAAAAAACACGATGCAAATATCTTCTGTCTATATAGAAAACTTCATATCCAATGATATAAATCAATTGAAAGTGAAGGAACTAAGAAAGGTATATCATGCAAACAGCAGTGATAGGCAAGCTGTAGTATCAGTAACACTATCACTCATAATGGATTTTAAAATCAAAGTAGAAACAGTTTGAAAGTAGAATAGTTTGTAGAGACGGGGCATTTTGTATAGACAGGGGGCAGCCAAAGGGTTAATCTGTCAGGTTGTTACAACAATAAAAAATCCCCAAAAAGCTGAAGTAGAAATGAGCACAATTCAATGTGAACTTGACAATTCACCAACATTAATTGAAGGTTTCAATACTTTTCCTCCAATAATAGATGGGACATCCGAGCAGGATTTGTGAAAAGGAAATAGAAAACTTGCATAGGTGCACACCCAAACTAAACCCAGGAGACAGTTGTAGAACTCTACACCCCACAACAGTAGGGTATGCATTCACTTGAGCACAGTGAACACTGTCATTACAAAAAAATATTTATTTTATTAATTTTAATTATGTGGGTGTGTGCGTGTCTGCATGTTGGTATGTGCAGGTGAACACAGGTCTCAGGAAGAGCAGCGATGTACAACTCCCCTAGAGCTGGAATTAAGAGTATTGGCTATTCTTCCAGAAGTTCTGAATTCAATTCCCAGCAACAACATGGTGGCTCACAACCCTCTATAATGGGATCTGATGCCCTCTTCTGGCATAAAGTTGTACATGCAGATAAAGCACTCATACATAAAGTAAATAAATAAATGAATAAATGAAAGAATTGTAGAAAATACTTCTCTAATCACAAGAAATATAAATTAATAATAAAAATGAAATATTCACAAATGAGCAAAAATTAAACAATAGAATATAATCAGTAAGTCAGTGAATAAATAAAAAAGCACAAAGTACTTTAGGACAAATGAAAAATGAAGGCATAAAATACCAAAATGTATTATTTTACCTAAGATAAGACAGTAGTTGAAGGAGACTTTATACTCAGAAATGTTTATATTTTTTAAGAAAGAAAAAAATTTCAGCTATGATGTAACATTACTTTTAAGACACCATGAAAGAACAAACTAAATTAACAGCAAACATAAAGAGAAAATAAATAGTTGGGCAAAGAGCAATGAAATTAGAAAGAAAAATTATGGTGTCAGGATATACCAGCAGTCTAGATTCCTTGTTCAGAATGAAAAATCATAAGAAAAAAGTCAACTCAACTGAAAGCTGGTTGTTCAAAAAGATAAAATATCAACAAAATAAACTTCAAAAGCACAAATTATGGATATACAACATGGAAAAAAAACATTGCTACCAACCATATAGATACAAAAGAGGTTAGGAATGAATGCTATAGATTTCAGTGTTCCAACAAACCACATTAGTTGGATGAAAACTTAAACTCCTAAAGACACAAACTGCAGAAGCTAGCTGAGTCTGCAATAGAAAATCTGAATAGATTGCAAGTGGAGACTGAACTGATAGTTAATATTTAAGAAACCTCCCGAGAAAGAGAAGCCAACTGCCGGATGACTTCACCCAAGAATTTCTCACTTACAGAATGATTAGTTCCAGACCCCAGACTTTTTCAAAATCTAGAAGAGGAAGAGAACACACTGTGACTCATCCACTGATGCCAGTGATTCTTCAATAACAAAACCTGACAAAGACACAGCAAGAAAGGAAACCACAGAGCAAGATCACTTGATTATACATGTAAAATCCTTCTAAAGTAAACCTAATCAAACCCTGAGGCAATAAGAGTGACTGTAATCCATGACTATAAGGGTTTGCAACCAGGAATGCAAAGCAGAAGAAGAAGAAGAAGAAGAAGAAGAAGAAGAAGAAGAAGAAGAAGAAGAAGAAGAAGAAGAAGAAATAATCAGTGGAAAACAAACAACAACAAAAACAGAAACAAAATATAACTGTGCCATCTGATAGGGTAAGATAATCTAACAAAAGTCATCATTTATTCTGATAAAGAAAACACTCTACCTACCATAAATGAGAGGAGAACATCTTCATCCTGATGAGGAGAACCAAAAACAAAGCCAAAAAAATTAATACCACAAATGCCATGCTTACAATGACATTTAATGCCAAAAGACATTACTTCATTTTAAGACATTGCATAGATGAAGCATAAAACAAATTTTATGCTGCAGCCTATACACCCATAAAATGAAGTAAAGTTATATTTTGAATTTCTTCATCAAAGAATGGAGTTCTGTCTCTTCCTTTCCAGTCTGAATGCCTCATTTTCTTGCCTAATTGCCTTAGGTGGTATGCCCAATACAATGTTGAAAAGAGCTGGATGAGCCAGACATCCTTGTCTTGGTCTTTACTATAGTGTGAAACCATTGTTTTCTG
Organism: Cricetulus griseus; assembly: GCF_003668045.3. Lineage (NCBI taxonomy): Eukaryota > Metazoa > Chordata > Mammalia > Rodentia > Cricetidae > Cricetulus > Cricetulus griseus. The sequence goes on along the minus strand of NC_048597.1, from coordinate 196,003,868 downwards.
TAAGTGTTAAATGTCATGTCATCTATGGAGTGTTACTTCTTGCTTCAATTTTTGTTTTTGTATAAATCAATTTAGTAGGGTTTCATTAACATCCCCTCCACTCTATATGCAGTTGGTTATTAATATTTTGCTGAGGTCATTCAGTGGGAAAAGAATTGTGCTTTCACATACATGTGCTGTGATAAGTATGTATATGACAGAAAAAGGACGGAAGGGCAGAAGGAGGCAATGAAAGATGAAAAAGCCAGACTTTGCTGTGTCCCCAAGGAAGGTCTTACACCCACTGAAGAGAAGATGGGGATGAGCAGGAGGTGTGGGAGGGAAAAAAGGAGGGAGGGAGAACTGTGGTTGGTATGTAAAATGAAAAATTGATTTTTTTTAATTAAAAAAGACAAAAAGAAAGATAGATGGAAAGAAAGAAAAGGAAAGAAAAAAGAAAATTAGACACCCTTATTACATACATACAAAAATACCATTACCTCTAATAGATCCTAGACCTAAGTATGAGCCTACTAGTCTTGAGGAAATAGAACTAAGTCTTTATACTCCTGGATTATGACAAATCTTTGTGCATACAACCATGAAAATATAATCAATGGTAAAATATATCCATTCCATTTTATCAAAATTAAAAATTTTTATGCTTCACAGATTGCTATGGAAGTGACAAAAAAAAAAAAAAAACAACCACACAGCATTGAAGAAAAAAACATGTTGAAATCATCTATCCACAGAATATCCGAGCATGACTCATGACTCAACAATGAGACAATAATAATTTTAATAGGGAAAGGAAAAAAAACAGCCTGTCTGCAGAGAGGATGTACACGTGGCTTATAAATCAATGGTAAAATGTTAAATGCCATTAGCTATTAGACAGAAAGCACCCGAGGTAAAACTTTACCCCATCTAAGAGGGTTGTGATAAAAATACCAAATAACAAGTACTGGTGAGGAAGTGGGATAGATGCTTGACTAAGCCCATCACTGTTGGGAGCGTTAAATGATGTGACTACCTGGGAAAACATATTATTAACCTCTCAAAGTATTAAACATAAATATAAAGCAATTACATTAGCAGCTAAGATAAATAAAAAAAGTTGTCCACAAAAAATTTATAAATCCATGTTGAAGTAACATTACCAATATTAATCAAAATGTAGAAACAACTCAAATGTCCATCAAATCCAGAGTAGATGAACAAATATAGTCTGTGTGTAATGGTATTGCATCAGTCAGCTCTCAGTTAACTATAACAAATGATAATCAAGCTATAAAGAGAAAAGCTCTACTCTGTCTCACAGTGGGAGGTTTCAGTCCATGCCCATTGGCCTCACTGCTTCTGGCCTGTGTAGAGACATCATGCCATGGTGAGGAGCATGTAGTAAGGCAAAGCTGTACCCCTCATGGTGACCAGGAACTATAGAGAGAGGAAGGACAAGGAGCTTTCTCCAGCGACATAGAGAACGTCCAGTACATCTCTCTCCTGGAGTTTATACTGCTCCCTATAGTTCCATGCTGGACACTAAACCTATTAACACATAGTCTTTGAGCAGCATTCTAGATCCAAGCTATCACACAGCTATTACTTTACAAAATAAAAAAAAAATGGGAAAGTACTAATAGATACTATAACCTGAATGAATTTTGAAATATACCAATCAGAATGGCAAATATTACAGAAATTTGCATGTGAGAATTCTCATGGAGAGGCAATTCTAGGACTAGAGTGGCTGGATCCCCAGCAGAGTGCTTACAAGGCATGCACAAACCCCAGATTTTATTTCCAGCCCAGAGTGTTGGTCCCCAGCATGTAACCAGCACACGCGGAGTGAGATGTGTCTGCTAAGGGTGCAGATTTATTTGAGGGCAGATGAAATTGTTGAAATTGATCAACTGTGGATATTCCAAAAAGCCACTGAAGCTCAAATTTGAAATGAGTTGATGATATGGCATTCAACTATCTCAGTAAATGTTAAAATAATAACAAAATGATAAGAAATGCATTGGACAAGTGAACTGTAAGAGCTAAGTTGAATACGGTAATGATCATATATTCAGAACATCCTGGGCCTGCAATCTAGAGCTAATAGACTTTAAACCCACAGGTTGAACAGCTTGTTGTAGGACAATTCCATTGGTATGTTTGAATGTCAACAGGTTACAGTTGGTGTGAGGTAAGAAGGAGATCTTGGGGCAGTGTAGCAGGCCTCCATATTACCACACTGTTGGTGTTCGCAGCCTGTTCATGGAGATGTAGAAGCAATGGGAAAATGGGAATTGTGGCTTGTATCCTTATTTGCTTTTGGGCTTTGACAGGGAGTCTTACTATGTAAGTTACGTTGGCTTCACAATCACAATCCTCCTGCCTCAGTCTCCCAAGTCCCAAGACTCCAGGTATTACAAATAAGAGATGGTAAAGGGTACAATGTGATCTCTGCAAATAAAAGTCGAAATAGAAATAGTATTATGTATTTCACGGTATAGATTCAAGATGGATTTGACTGCATCTAACAATTTGGTTTGCTTTTTTAGAAGTTTGGTGATTATAGTCAGTTCTGAAATTAAACAAAACCTTATCAATGGCCACAGAGAGGAAAGAAAACACTAACTCAAAGGTTGTGTTTAGAAAATGTTTTAAATTACATTTCAAATTTATTTTTATTGTAATAGTGCACACCTTTGATCCCAGCATTTGGGAGGCAGAGGCAGGCAGATCTCTAAGTTCAGAGGCCAACTGGTCTACCAAATGAGTTCCAGCAAGATAGCCAAGGTCAGAAAAATGATGCATGGTGAACAATGCCTTGGGAAATTGTGAGAGAGGCTCCAGGAAAAAAAGGCAGAGGGACTTTTACCTAAGGTACATTTTGTTCTATGAATTGTTCTTGGATGTGATTTCCTGCCTCCAGCAACAAACATTTACATTCCATTTATAAGATGTGTCCATTCTTGTTGGATGTCAGAATATAGCTAGAAACTAATCTTGTCAGTGTACCCTGAAAGTGGATATGGCCTTCTGACTTGCTTTCATGCTTTCCCAGATATAATGTGGAGTAGATGCTAGGTTATTGTGTTTAAATTGCTCTGTCCTGAGAAAGTTAATATTTAGTATGTGCTTACTAACATCTATTTACATGTTTTTCTAATCATGTTTTTCTGAACTCAAGCAATCTTCCTTGAACTGTTACTTTCTTTGTTACATCCATGCATAAAAGTACACCAAAACAGAAGTAAGATTGTCTACAGCATTAGATTGTAGTCTGCCCTCTTCTTTCAGGGCCTCAGATCAAGGTCCAGGAGGCATGATCTGCACAAGACAGAAGGGAAGAAAGAGAGAGAGAGAGTGAGAGAGAGAGAGAAAGAAAGAAAGAAAGAAAGAAAGAAAGAAAGAAAGAAAGAAAGAAAGAAAGAAAGAAAGAAAGAAAGATTATTGTGCATGTGTGATGTGGACTGAGAGGGAGCACACTCACACCACAGCATGCCTGGGGGAGTCAGGGGATAGCTTTTTGGAGTCTGTTCTTTCCTTCCACCTTCATGTATCCAATGAGTCTCTTTTGCTGCCCCAGAATACATTTTATAGTTGTCTAGTGTATGCTCTATATGCAGTGGTAGGTCAATGTGGCACACACATTTTGTTGAAGCAGTTCATAGAAAAAAATGACCTTTGGTCAGAATAAAAAAATATTGTACCTGTATGAAAAGTGCCTCAATATTTGAATATGAAATAGAACTGATTATAACATCTAATAACTTTCCTGAACTTGATCTTCTATCATCCTTTCTTATAAATTCTCCTGTAGGTAATCTTCTTATAAATTGATTTTCAGTTAAGGCACAAAAAAAACCACCAAAATATTCTATTTTATGACAAAAGGTACATGACTTAAAAATAGATTCTAAGACCTTGGAGAAGTACTGCTTTATTTCTTGAGGTCTTTTCAGAGGCTATTGTACTTCTCCCGCAAGGAAAATCCACCTGAAACCTCTGTCATTTTTAAGGCTAAAATCTACTTAGTAATAAACTCTGATGTGGTTGTATTCCAAATGAAACTTTCAGAAAAGTTCCAAGATGCAGCTCCTCAGGAGAGCGTTTGCCCAGTACCATGTCCAAGGTTTGATCCAAGAGATGGTGTGGGAAAGAGAATGACTTCAGAGTATGGAACTTGGGGTAAATTTAGCTATTATCACAAGAAGTAATAAATTATTACATCATGTATAAATAATGCCTCTTGTTAGAATTTTCTAGCCCTTTGTGTTTTTTTCTTTTGGATCTAATTTGGTGGGGGTTTATTTTGTTGTTATTTATATGCAATACTTCCACTGTCTACTAGGTTATAAGTAAGAGATGAAGGCTTACTCTCATTTCCCAACACACAGCATTCTCCAGTAGCCTATCTACAGGAGTTACCGATCCAATGTCATTTGAATGTCAAATTTGTCTACCAAAATTCAAGTACAGAAAAGCCAAAGACACGTTTAGAGGCAAATGTGGCTCCACCACAGGTTTAAATGTCCTGATCTGCTAACTGAGCTTGCTTAACAGATGCATTTCATGCTTCTCTCTACCACGTCGCTGTGGAGACTCAGTGGCTCACTGAAGTCTTCCCAGCACGTGGGCTTTGGTATTTTACCATCCTCTAGATGCCTTGAGAGTGTTCAGACACTGTCTTTGTAGAACATGCAGGTACGCACTTGACCAAAACACACACTGCATTGCATTGCATTGGAGGGGTAAAGAGTCCCAGGGTTTGCCACACAGGGCATACTTTCATGAGACGATATAGCTTTGCCAGGACGGAAGTCTCCGCTGTCTCAGAGATAAGGCCATTGAGTCACTGCTCAAGAGAGCTGAATGTAAGTAAGAGTGAGGTAAGGACACCCAAGAGATATGCCAGATGGCGTTCAGAATGGAAAGAAAAGATTGGAGTTCTCATTTATATATTTGCCTGAAAATAGGATATAGAGGATAATTTATTACCGTTGAATATATAGATTGCCAAAACATGCTAATCAATGTGTCCTAGGGAAAGTGGAAGAGGCGAATGCGGGTGCATTTCTCTTTTTGTTTCATCCAATCAGAGCTCCTGATTCTGACCCAATCTTAACCATAACCTTCATTAAATGTAGCCCTTCCCATTCCTTCTGAGTCCACCCAGAATCAGCTTCGGTATGATAAACATTGTATGGCATGCTAAAAGCTTCCCCACGGCTAACAACAGCAGCTGTCTCCTCTTCTTGATCTACACGGCCAAGAAAGTTTTCTCCATGGTAACAAGTGCCAACCTGAAATGAAGGAGAGTTAATGCCAGCAAAGATGACCAGCAAGCACTGATAGATGAAACATGGTGGAACAGAGTCTTGGCCTTTTCATTTTCTAGGACTGGAGGGATAGGGGCACCACATAGCTTCTCAGATAGTCCCTGTGGGGACTGAGCCTGCAGCAAGAGCAAGCTCATCACTTTTACCCTTACTTTATCTACCTTCTCCCTGAACTTGCTCCCAAGCAAACAACTCCAGTTTGCTATTGGGAAAACCCAAAAAGTCAGCGTAAGTATATTCACATTCTGGGTTATCTTATTAGTTGTAACAATACCTGTGATGACATACACATATTTAAGAATGACTTAGGTAGAGAAACTGTATGTTGAAGACTATATCCATGAGTAAGACTGACAAAACCCTTCTGAGTTTAAGTACATTACAGTATCAAAATAACGGCAATCTAATCATATTTGATGAGAAATGAGCAAAAATATTCAAAGCTGTCAAAGGCTATCCAAAAATAGGCATTTACATGCATTATATTGATCAATCTCATTCTATCTGAATGTTGTACCTTCAGGAACTAACTAATAATATCTTGATGCTATCATATTTTTTTCATGTTTTCATAGCACTTTACTAATGTACTAATGTTGGCATAGAGGTACAAATTAATACATGCACCTGTGAATGATTCATGAATCTGTCGTGCAACTATTTACCAAATGGAAGTATTTGAAGGGATCTCCTTACTAGTGAGACTGATTTAAACTCTTGATGGCCCGCTGGGAAGATGCAACAATGAGTAAAGTGCCCACCGCATAAACACAAGGACATGAGTTTGATTTCCTGAACCATGTTAGAACTATGTGTGGCAGCACCCATTGGAAACCCCAGTGCTGGGGTGCAGTGTGGAGACAGGCATATCTCAGGGGCTTGTTGGCCAGCCAGTCTAACTGAGATGATGAGCTCCCAGGTTCAGTCAGAGACCCTATCTCAAAAAAATGAGGTGGGGAAGTGCTCTTTAAAAAGAAACCCCAGCGTCAACCTCTGGATTCCACATGTATCCTCATGGGAAAGCGTGCCTGAACACACATGTGCATACACAGGCATATAATGTGTGCCCACATGTGCACACACACACACACACACACACACACACACACACAGATAGTGTGTAGACAGGAGGCTTTGTAACTAGATGATGATGTAGTTTGAAATCTCTAATTTTATACATGAGAAAAATGAACTCCAAACATTTTGAATTGCTTTCCCAGAACCACACTTTGACTGATGTCAGAACCAACTTATAACACAGGGTTTTTCTGACACCCAATTCAAAAGCCTCTCCACTCTACCATGGAGTGGAAGACTTTTGATTGACTTTATAGTGACTTGCAATAGTTTGTCCCTGCCATGCTTTCTTTGATCCTGCTGGCTCTCCTGACACACACCAGCATTCTACTTCTTTTCATTTGTAAATCTCTTTGAATGCTCTGACTTCATTGTATTCCTCATTGTGGACCCATCTTTTGACCTTCACTCACTGGTCCAAACCACCCACTCACCTTACTCTATATGGTTGTTCCAGAGTGTATCTTATTTTGACTTTCGGGCCTTTCACCCTCCATTCAAAAGTTGCTGATGACCACAGATGACAGGGCTGACAGTCACCAGGGCTGTAAACACTGATCTAAGGTCTGACACAGCTTTAAGTTACCAGAGCACTGCTGTTTGTATCCGATGTTATTGTCCAGTGGACCATACTTTAACCGGCAATGTGCCCTCAAATTCTTTCCTCATTTTGGTTCCCAAATTTGGTAGATCTAGATAAGAGGTTGGATAAAGCTGAGAATGTGTGTTTAGTCCCAGAGGTACATCTCTAATTTCATCAACTTAGTTACTATTGAGTCAGTGTTATAATGAACAAAGTAATTAGGCTGAGTATAATTCAGAAATGCAGAGAAAACAATAGTAACAATGGAAGTAAGAGCAATATTCAGAGTGTGGATTTAAAAGAGAGTCTAATGTAATCTTTGATCTATCATCTATTACCTGCATAAATTCAGATAAGCCAGTCTCCTTTTCCATGTCAGTTTCTCCAAATGTCCAATGTGAAAATAGCCATAGCTGCTTCAAAAAAAGAAAGAAAAAGGGATTGTGAAGAGTAACTATTATATATTGGCTAATTCATTGAGAATAACCTCTGGTGGACAGATAATACAATAGAAACCTTAGGAAACAAGTAGTTATTGTGGAATTGACTAGTGGATGGAGTTATGCATCTGCTCATTTAACAAACGTCTGATGGTTATTTAATTTTATATCTTTATTTCTAATTGTTATTTATCAATTATGCATATTAATGTGTGACAATTCAGGAAATCTTACAGTGTGCACTAATCAGATCCAATCTTCATTTATCAACACTCCTTCTTCTCACACTTCCCAACCTCTGCTCATCACTTTTTGACATGCAGGTCAACTGTTTCTAGCTTCCAGTCTCTTTGGCTCCAGAAGGTACTCTGCAGACTACAGAAAGAGAAATCTGGACACCAATCTAACCACAGAATCCTTTACCCACAATTTGTCCTGACGTAAAGATGTGCTAGGGCAATGGTGGCACAGAACCTGTAGGATTAGCCAACCAATGTATATTTTATCTCAAGGTCACCACTACGAAAGGGAGTCCACACCCTACACAGACTGGCCAGGAACCGGAGACTGGATTGCCCATAGATGTAGGGGAGAACCAAACATGACTGGCAAAAAACAAAACAAACAAAACCCAGTAAAATAATTCCTAATGATATTCTGCTATACTCATAGATCAGAGCCTTGACCAGTAGTCATCAGAGTGTCTTCCTCTGGCAGCAGATTGGAGCCAATATAGAGACCCACAGCCAGACGTTATGTGGAGAGAGTCTAAACTGGAGGTGTCCATTGGACCTCTACCCTAAAAGATGGGGAACAGTGTGGAAAATGGGTATGAAAGATTTTAAGAGTCAGAGGGGATGGAGGACACCAGGAGAACACGGCCACTGAATCCACTAAGCAGGACTCATATGGACTCACAGAGACTGAAGTGTTAACGTAAACACAGGACCTGCATGGGTCAGCATCAGGTCATCTGCATATATGTTATGGCTGTTAGCTTGCTGTTTTTGTAGAACTCCTAACAGTGGAAACGTGTATGTTTGATTCTTTTTCCTGCTCTGAGGACTGTTTTCCTCCTATTGGGTTGCCTTGTCCAACCCTGATACAAGGACATTTGCCTTGTCTTATTGTATCTTGTTTTGTCATGTTTAGTTGTTTTCTCTTGGAATCCTGCTCTTTTCTGAAGGAAAACACAGCAGGGGTGGATCTTGGAGAGAGGGGAAGTTGGGGGAGAATTGGAAGGAGTGGAGGAAGAGGAAATTGTGGTTAGGAAGTATTATATGATAGAAGAATCTATTTCCAATTAATAAAAGAAGTGATACATGGAAGATGCAATGTACCTTGTACAAATTCACTCAACAAATATGTTGCTATGAAAAAAGAAATTGTTACAGGAAGTTGAGGATAAAAATGGTAAGTTAGGACAGATAAGCTTCTCAAGTAGGGAGGCTGAGATGACTCAGCCAGTAAAATATGAGTGTCTGAGCTCATTCCACAGCAGCTACATAAAAGCCAGGCATAGTGGCATATGCCTACAATCTGAATGCTAGGAGAATACCAGGGTCTAACCTAGCCTAATCCATAAGCTCCATGTCCCAGTGAGACACCATGTGAACATGCCCAGCTATGTAACACATAAGGCAGAGGCAGATAAATCTCCGTAAGTTTGAGGCCAACCTGGTCTACATTGCAAGTTCTAGGCCAGACATGCTTTATAGTAATATCCTGTCTAAAAGAAAAACAACAACAAACAAACAAAATAATACACACACAATACACACTCACACACACACACATACGCACATAGTTGTCCTCTGGCTTACACACACACACACACACACACACACACACACACACACAATGTGGATGGCTCCTGAGGAGTGATACCTAATGCTGTCCTCTGGCTTACACACATACACACTGATTTTTAAGGCATGGAAGGAAAGACATAAAGCATTTGCTTTGTAGGAAACAGCATCCAAAGAGATTTTTTTCCTTCCCTCCCCCCAGGATAAAGTCTTCCATAGTTTTTAAGCAGTAGCAAAGGACCCAGTAATTGAATAAAAATAATACTATTATAAAAAGCGGGAAACTTCTTTATTTAGAGAAGATTTTCTCATAAAGAATAAATTTCACAGAGAGATAATGTGACAAGTTCAATAAATCAATAACAGAAAGTAATATGTGGATTGAAACATCTCTGGATGAATCTAATTTACGAATCCACCCACAATTTGTTGGAAAGAGAATGTTTCCTCCATGGGGTGCTTTCATTTCGTAGTTCTGTACTTGTTCTAAAATGAATGAGAATTCTTGAAAGAGGTGAGCAGGAGCCTAGACAGCTTGCCTAGATTAGATATTGCCTCTTTCCAATAGTGTTTCAGATTCAATAAGAATTATAAAGGGGGAGGGAGAAAGGAAGAGACAGACAGACAGACAGACAGACAGACAGAAGACAGACAAAGAGACAGATACACAGACAGACAGAGACTACACGACAGATAGTTCAGTTTCTAGCAGATCTTGGGCAGCAGGGAGACATACTAGAGATGCCAGATTACCTTATGACCCTCAAATTTAAAAAGCCTCTTCTAAAATGGGTAGAGAAAAGTGGCCACACAAGGGTCACAGAAATGGAAAACCAGGAGTGGAGCTTATCTTCATCTTCATAGCTTGGTTCAAAGCCCAACCACTCCCAGTCCTGATGCAGTGATTTAAAGAATGGGTTGATAGATTTTGAGGTCAGATATGAGCTTTGCCAGTTGTCCTTCTACTTGGTAAACTGGAAGCTTAGAAAAATTTAAAAGCCTTCTGGCGGTTTTGACCACAGCTCATTCTGCAGGCAGGTTATGGGAGCCCTTTAGCTAGACCCCTGGTCTCTGCTATGCTACAACTTGCTTTCTCAAGTCTGGTCGTCAGGTCCTGGAAAGTAAGAAACTGGTGGAAAGGTGGCCTATGTGGAGGCAGAGAACAGCATGCCTCTGTGAAAGTCTCTCCATTGAATTCTCACTTTCTTCTTAACTATTGCCACCAGGATGAACTCCAATAGGCCAATGTCCCACTGTTTGGCTAACGACTGATAATGGTTTATTATGCTATCCCTTTGAGCTATGTACATTTGAGGCAGAGAATTCGCTAAAGCATTGACTCTGAAGCTAAGAATTTTGAGTACCTTGGAATACTCTAGGAAAGATGTGCAAAGACTCAGAACTCCTCCTAACACTTCCTTAGTTATACCATATAAACAGCAGCCTATACTTAGCTTTGACAATCCTTGGCAGGCTCTAAAGCTAAGGATACTAAGAATAATGATCATGTGACCAAAGTCCTAATCTGAAACTCTGCCTTGTGGGAAAGTCTTCATGAACCAGGTAAACCAGATAATGCCTCTTTCCCTTGGGTGGCCCCTGTCATGAATTATCTTTGACAACTAACTGTATCATGTACTGACCCCTTTTGATACCCATTAGCTAAAGTATATCTCCCAACAATTGTCTTTATGTGAGAAAGAAGAAAGGAGAGGTGGGGTAGACTTTGTACTCTATAAAGGTAAATCCTCAGGCCACTTTCAGGAAATAAAGTAATTTCATTGTTGAGAAATTTAGCCTACAAGAGCACTAAACAACTATGGGTTCATTGAGTGGTATTATTTGTAGAAAACAATATGCTTACCACTGTGTGCCAATACAAAGGAGGAAATAATAGCAATTACCAAGGAAAGCACGGGCACAGGAAAAGCACTCATGTGACCCAACATCATTGTGTGTGTCAGGAGTAAAATGTGAACTGAGGCCCTGAAGTCACACCTAGCTTTAAACCAAAGGCAATACCAAGCTCTTGCCCTTGTCTTTGGATAACACAACTGCCATCAAGAGCAAGGCAATGTTTTTGCTTTTTATTTTCATTTATTTCTTACCATCACTCTATGGCATTAAGAATCTCAAGGGGTTGCTCAGGGACACCAGACTGATAGCTGGGAAACCAGTATAGGACTGTTCCAGACCCCCTGAAGGAGGAAGGAAGTCAGTTTGGAGGTCTGGACAATCTCCGGGACCACTGGTAGTGGATCAGTATTTACCCCTAGTACACAAATGAACTTTGGGAGCCCTCTCCACATACAGGGATACTCTCTCAGCCTAGACACATTGGGGAGGGCCTAGGCCCTGCTCCAAATGATATGACAGACTTTGAAGATCCCCTAAGGAAGGCCTCACCCTCCCTGGGGAGCAGAAAGGGATTGGGATTCGAGGGTTGGTGGGGGGCAGGGGAGAAGGGGAGGGAGAGGGAACTGAGATTGACATGTAAAAGAAACTTGTTTCTAATTTAAATAGGGTAGGGTTGGAGAGATGGTTCAATGGTCAAGAGCAATGCTACTTCTTCCAGAGGATCGGGTTTCAATTCCCAGCACCCACATGGAAGCTCATTACTGTCTGTAGTTCCAGTTCCAAGGGATCCAACACCCTCACACAGACAGTAGGCAGACACAACACCAATGCATATAAAATAAAAATAAGTAAACCATTGAAAAAATTTTTTAAAAAGAAAACTATTTTTTAAAGGATTTCAGAGTATGAGAGCTTCAGAGAAAAGAGAGTCAAAGGTTATGTAGCAGATGGGCAGCCAGGATGAGGGAGGGACAAGAGCCAGGACAAAGCATCCCAATTGGCAGTGTAATTGGCTTGAGCACAATTCCATGACACCCTCTGTTTGTAAGCGCTCAGGTGACTGGAGTCACAGCAATTTCTTACTTTCTCCATGGGAAGAGCATCTTCAGTTGAAGTTCTCACCACTCCCAATTATCTCACCCATGTGAAAATTACACAGGGCTGTTGCTAATTTCCATTTTATTCTTAATGACAAAGATTGAACACAGCAGACTGAGGAAATAATTTGTATAGCAGAGGCTATACAAAGAACACTGTGCAGTGGATAGATGACTCTACCGTCTACTGATGTGGAAAGATCTATGCGTAGACTTCCTAAGATTGCTGAAACAAAGAATCGCAAGCTGTGTGTCTTAAAATAACACAAATTCACTATCAGCTTTAAAGGCAAGCAGTCGAAAATCAAGATGTTGGCAGGGCCATGCTCCTGCCAAAACCTGGAGCAGAGAATCCTTTATCTTGTCTCTCTCTTGCTTCTGGCATTTTGTCAGCAAGCCTCACAGTTTGTTTGCCTCTGTCATGTCATCTGCCCCCATGTGCCATTCTCCCTGTATGTCTCTGTACCCACTGCTTACAAGGATACCAGTAACGTTGGACAGAGAACCCACTGTTCCAGTATAAATTAATGTTAACTAATTATATTTACAGGCAACAGATTTCCACATGATGTCACTTTCTGAAGTACCAAGGCTTAGGACTACAATGTACCTCTAGGGAGATACAGTTCAGCCTGTAATGATAACTAAGCTAACATAGATGAAGACAGGAGCCTGCAGGGCAGAAAACACAATACCTTTGTGTAAAAGAAGAAAAAATACACACAGGCAAACCACACGCATATGAAAGCCCATTGAAATATGTCTACTGATGAATTACTGAAGTGCTAGTGGCTTCCAAGCAAGGCAACTGCACAGTTGCCAGAGATGACACAGTAGAATCATGCTTTTATCAGTCACTGCTTTTCTGTGCTGTTTGAATTCTGTGTCAATTTTTTTTTCCAAAATGCTCTCTGTACAGTCATTCTTCAGCTAAATCTATTTAACATGCAGTTCTACCAAATATTGGAGGAAGGTTTTCAGACGTTTCTTCTTCTTCTTCTGAGCTGTTTTGGCAAATGAACCAGGGAATTCACTCAGTTTGATGCTATTCCAAAAGGCTGAGTGCAAAGAGAGAAACCAGCATGAGGATGAGACTGGACTCAGGTATTGTGTGGTCAGCATCAGAATTTAAGCGGACACAGGAGGCAGTATGGAGTTGGGATTTTCCTACAGAACACACGGGGTATAAGGCCAAGTGGAGGTCAGGGTCAGGAGTGGACAGCAAGCCTACAGCTGTGGCTCATACATAGTGTTTTCTAACCCTGCCAATCCCCAGAATCAATCATCTTTTCATCAACAAATGCCTAGGCCCTGGGGATTTGGGTTCAGTAAGCATTCTGCTTTCTGAATATGCAGACAGAAATTTTGGCAAACACTGAAGATTAGAAACAGAACCTCAGTAGAGGAGAGGACACTTAATGATTGTTTTGGTGTTAACCACTTTCTCTACCTCAATCTGGCTTAAAGCAAACCCTGATCCTAAAGGGTGGGCAGTTTAGAATGCTGGAATGTCCCAATGCCAAGCTGTCCCAAGGGCATTTTGTCCACATTTCTGCTTCTTTCCAATAACTTGGATACAAAACCTTTTCTGATACAAGATTCTATTTTTGTCCCACACCATTTAGATCAAATGGGAAGATGGTCAGTTTGATATTCTGAGGAGTTTAAGAAAGTAATCCTCAGATACTAGTTCTAGAGTATTACTAGTTCTTTCCAAGACAGAATTAACAAGCATGTTGCTGCTAAGAAAAAAATTCCAAGCTTTGTTTTAATGTAATTTGCTTTATAATAACTCATTGCTAATATACTATCCAAATATAACTGGCAATGAAAATAAATTTATAAAATGCTAATAGTTATTTTTTCTTCTTAAGATTTTTAAATTTGTCATAGTTAAGGCTCTAATAAATCTTGATATAAAGAAATTTACTTATTACGTTGAGCCCACAGTTCATAAAATGAACTTCACTTCACGTATCTTTCTTTTATTTTGGTTATTAAAGTATTCTTATATAGCTGAAATTCCAAGGAACTTTAGTCTATATTCCCCATGAGATACAACTATTTTTGGATTGATTTGTTTATTTTAAAAGCATTTATTGAGCACTCAGTAGAAGAACACATTAAACGAAATTTTCCATAAACTGCAATATTAAGGAAATTTATTTACTCATAAAGATGTCATAAAAACAGTATCAAAAGGCAAACGGGAAGTAATTATTAAATAAATTAATACAGGTATATTTTCCAGCTATAAAAACTATGTTTCTAAATTGAAATAAATGCTCAGTACAATGAGTAATTAGTAACTTGTAATAATGTTATTACATGAAACAATAATAATTATTAGAATATTTATAGTAATAATAGCTTGTATTAATGGAGGGTTTGCTTTGTGACAGGCACTAGCTGCCATACCTGATAACCTGTGTTTGATCCCTAGTACCCACATGGTAAAAGAAGAGAAGTGACTCCTCCCACAGATTGTCCTCGGACTTCCATATATGTGCCATACCACCTAAGTCCCTATACACTTACATACACATGCATATATAAACAAATGTAATAAAATGCTTATCAGTTGATGAGGTCACATCATATCCATGCATGTAGATGTTCAATAAATATTTCTTAGGTTGATTTGAGTATTCACAGTTGTACATGTGTATAGTAATTTAATTACTTATTTTCAAGAGAAAAGTTTCCCAGAATAAGACATAAAACTCAATCACTTGTTCTCAGCTGTGGCAGCATATTAGAAATATGGGGGATTCTTAAAAATTCTGATGTCAGATACAATAAAGTATTCAGGAGTGCAGACTGAATTTTAAAAACCTTCCTTGATTCCAGTGTGTACAAAAGAATGAGAATTTTTGCTTTAGATCATCTATAGCTTTATTTTCTAAGCCTCCTTGGAGATCAGAAGCAACTTGGGATCTTCCTAAAACTATATCCCTTCCAATCCCACACTCAGTGATGTCCGCATGGTGCTCACACTACTACTGCTGTTTTTCTCATACATTGGATTAGATTTAAGTTGCAGTGGCTCATGGCTTATTGTAGGTGATCCTGCTAGAGATAATATTTTGTTTAAATGGTATTGATGAGCAACCCTTCAACCGTGCTTGTTTTCCTTTCCCTGAAACATCTCTTTCCTCCTCCTATGAGCCACAATTTCTTCCTGGAATGGAGTTTTGGAAGTTTTAACAAAATACTATCTATTTATTCTCTAACACCTGGGGATTTGAACTGAGTGACACTGCTGAAGTGCCCTAGAGAATGTTATAGTTGCAAACAGTTGTGTTGCTCTTTCACCAGAAACAATTAATACTAAAAGGTAGTTTAACCCAGTACTTTAAATACTGTTTTCACCACAAATAAGCATGTATATGTTGCTAAATGTAATTATAAGCTTAAAGAAGCTTTGCTGACAGTGTTTCATATTGGGGTATAATTCTGACTTCACACAGAATCAAGTAGAAGTTAAAGCTTGTTCAGAGTGGTCAGCGGGAGTCCCTGCCACCTGGTTTCTAACCTGTGCTTTTTCTACTTCAATATACTCAATTCTTTATGGAAACTTTTCTCTTTTTTCCTCATAAATACAAACAAATCTTTATTAAAAAGTCATATTTGGATATAATTCCTGTAATTAATTTTAACACTTAACAGAACTTTGGCAATCAAAATTCAGACCTATTGAGGAAGTTGACATCTGTATTGATAGGATTTGATGTCATGATGTCTTCTGCAAAGAGAAACAGTGAGAAAAGTAAGTAAATAAATGAGTGTCTATGTCTCTTACTCTAATGGCCCTGTTCCCTTTTGAAAAAGATGCCAGACTTCACGTTCTAAGTGTGCAATTCATTTTCTAATGAATGTTTCTCTTGCAGAACAAGAACATCTGGGGTAGTGGTTATTCTAAGAAACCAGGCCAGTATAATTTGTGTAATAATTCTATGTGTTACTCTTGTTCGTAATTTTTCCACATGGAAATAAACAGCCATGTTTAAAAATCTATAAATTTCCCACAAAACTGCCAACAGTTCGACTTTGAAACAGATATTTTCTGTCTTATAAAAATGCAGGAGAGTTGGGAAGAAACAGAGGAAGCAGCCAGAGATCTTGCTTCTGCTGTGCTTATTTACCATGTACATCTGAAAATGGGTGTTGGCACTCCTGGTATACCTACCTTGCTCATGGGACTCCACAATAAGACCCAATGGAACCTTGCTGCGCAGAAAACAAACGTTTTATGCAGAAAATCCAAAAGACCAGAATGATTCTAAGATGTGATTGCAGGTATTTAAGTGAATAAAAATCAGTTTAGTCCAGTAGTTCTCAACTTGTGGATCTTGACTCCTTTAGTGGATTAAGGGCCCTTTCACATGGGTCACATACCAGATATCCTGCATATCAGAGATTTACATTACGATTCATAACAGTAGCAAAATCACAGTTATGAAATAGTAATGAAAATAATGTTATGGTTGGGGGAGTCCCCACAGCATGAGGAACTGTATTAAAGGGTCTCCGCATTAGGACGTTTGAAAACCATTGATTTAGACTCTGCAGAGAGAACTCACCTTTCCCCAGCTGTATGTTCCACATTCTCTTTTGCCCCTGTGACTACTGACCCCTTGGCTGTGTTTGAATAGATGGAAGCCACATTTTTGAGAAACATTTAGAAACTCTGGAGACCTAAAAAGGTGAAAACCACATCAGAACTTATCTAATCAAGCCTTAAGACATTATTTCTTCTTCATCATAGACTTCTCAGAGCCTCTATTTCCTCGTCTATGAAATGAAGGCATTAGACTAGAATGATCTTTCTTCTCAGTCAGGCCTCTCCACAACACTGTGTTTCTACATTTCTCAAATTTAATATTCATTCAACAGGGAATACAGCAGAAATCTAAATTTTCATGCAGATCTTTGGAGAAAATTATTTTGCTGCCAGTAGAAGGGGATTCTTTTTTCAATTTGCAATTGTCAAAAATTCTTCGGAACCTAAACATCTAGGATGCATACTTAAAAGGCAGAAAGTTGGACCCTGATCATCCTGCTAAATCAAACCCTTTTGGACAGAAGTAAGGATTCCAGAACATGTGCATCCAAGGACAGTTCTGAAAATAAAACATCTATGTGGTCAAAGGATACCTGAAAGAATGTTCCGTCTCTCTAGGCTTGAGAGACACGGACATAGATACCACCTCACATTTATTAGATTGGCTGTTATCAAACAGAAGAGTGGACTGGAGAGATGACTGGGGTTAAGAGCACTTGCTATGCAAGTCTCAAGACCTGAGTTCAAATTCCCAGAGCCAATGTAAAAAGCCATGGCTGCATGTGTGTCACCTCAGCACAGGGGGGAATACTGTTGAAGCTTGCTGACTGCTAGCCTATCTCCAAGCTTAGTGAGAGAACCTCTCTGAAGAGAACTAAGCAGAAAGCAATGGAACTGGATGCCTGACATTCACACTCGTGAATGAACATACAACACACACACACACACACACACACACACACACACACACACACACAAGAAAACTTATGTGTTGTCAAGAAGTGGGAGACAGGAAAGTCTTATACACTGATGATGGCATTGAAAATTAATTCAGCCATTTAAAAAAAAACAGTATTGAGGTTCTCCCGCACACAAAAATAATATTATTAAAGTAGAACTCCCATGTCCCCCAGAAATTCTACTTCTGGGTGTGTATTAAAAGGATCAGTAATCAGCATATCAAAGAAAAGATATTTCACATTGCAGCCTTATTCACAATAGCGAGAATATGGAGACCTCCTGAGTATGCATCAACAAATGTGTTGACTTTTTATAATGAGGAATGCACTGGGGATTATATTCACGCTTTGGAAGACAGGGAATTCTGCCATTTGTGAGAACATGGATTAACTTAGGGAACATTATGCTAAGAGGAATAAGTCAGCTGTAGAGAAACAAATGCTGCATGAACTCACCTATAGATGGAACCAAATCAAAAGCTCTTTACCAGAGTCTGGAGAGAACAGGAATGGATGGAGAATGGGGAGATGTCAGTCAAAGGGCACAAAGTTTCCCTGAGAAAGTAGGAGTAAGTTAATGGTGTTTTATTGCACAGCAAAATGATGGTAGTTACAGAAGCTAAATAATAGATTATAACTCATCTCGCAAAGAAATGGCAGCTATATAAGGTGTGGCTGTGTTAATTGACTTGGTTTGATCATTCTAGAATGCACAAACACATCAAAATTCACAACATACTCCATTAGCACACAACATTTATTATTTTTCAATTTTTAAAAAGGATGTGTGTGCGCATGCATATGTACATGTGTGTTTGTGTGTGTGTGTGTGTGTGTGTGTGTGTGTGTGTGTGTGTATGTGTGTGTGTGTGTAATGACTTCCTTAATGATTTCCTTAGGGATAACTGTTTCCTCTGAGGTCTGAGAACAACTGAGAATCTGAAAATAAGTCTTTGAAGAGGGAAGGAGATGGAGACAGTGGAATGGTAGAATAAATCTAGTTTCTTCTCTGTCCTGTGTTAAAATCCTCTGACCAAAAGCAACTAAGGGGAGGAAGGAACTTATTTCAGCTTGCTGGTCACAGTCCATCATTGGGAGAAGGCAGGCCAGGAACTCATGAAGGGACCAGCAGACAGAGCTGCTTGCCATTTCACACAACATTGCCTCTGACGGAGGGAATCACAGTCAAGAAAGTATAACAGAGACCATTGAGAAACACTGCTGACTGGCTCACTCACATTCCCATGCATAGCAAGCTTTCTTGTGCAGACCTATGTGAAAATGGTGCTGCCCACAGTAGGCTGGGCCTTCCTCCCTCCATCAGCAACCAAGATAATTCCTTGCAGAGATGCCCATGAGCCAGTCAGATCTACACAATTCTTCAGTTGAGTCTCCCTTCTCAGGTACTCTAAGCAGTGCCAGGTAAAGCTAACAAGAACTCCAACCCCTCATACTGAATGAGAAAGAAGCAAGTGGCAGGAAACTGAGGTCACATAGGGAGAATGTCCCTCCTCGCCAGCATCTCCCACCTGGGCTGCACTGTGTTTACAGACTCCAGTCTCTAGTGGCAGTGAGAACTGCGTATGCAAACATCCCTTGCACTCACTGCATCACCGGATATGCCGGCTTTGGTTTTCTGTGATGTTTGGTACCAGAAAAGAAGTTGAAGTTATGTCTCACTCATGAGAAAACAGCATTCCTAGGGAGGCAGAGAGAAAACTGAAGAACATGGAGTAAATTTAAGATTTCTGAAGTTTGTGGAAGCATGGAAATAAACCCATTGGTAAATTCAAATATGTTCATGCTATGGTCGGTGTTTTGCTCAAATTTGCTTTGATTTGCTTTGCATGTGTCTATAGTTCTAAAACGTTTAGGCTAGTTCACTGATGAGACTCAGTGAAAAAAAACACACTCTTTATCACCATGATTGCATGGCGATTTTAAGTTTTTACAATGATGCTCTTGGAAACTTATGCAGCATCATTGTTCTTTTTGCACAAACATACATACAACATAGAAAAGGGGAAAAAATTCCTCATCGTTTGGTGTCTTAACTTGTGATCAACCATCTGGTCTGCATTTTTTTCAAAGGAAATTTGGAAGCAACAACAACAAGTATGGGCATTTACAAAATCAAATTAGTAATTCTATATAAGTTTTTTTAAAAAATGGAAGCAGGCACAAAATAACTATATACACATAGTGTTTTACTGTTGTCTAAACAGAAACACCTATTAATAACTCACTTAGACCAATTAAGTACTCCATTTACAGCCCAACATTCCTGTCTTAGTTAAATTCATTGTCATATATGAATTCCTAATCATGGAAATGGATTTTACATTCAAATGATCCACCATGTCTTTGCCTTCATTTTGACCCCAGCCCCGTATTTTCTCAAGCCAAGGAGGCTGCTAGAAGCAAAGACTTTAGCACCAGACAGGATGGAGTTGTACTATCAACTCTGCTAAGTATAGCCATGTTCTCCAGACACATCTTCTCTGTAAAGTAGGGGCAAGTGATTTGCATCTTTATGTTTATTTTGAGGTGATTCATGTAAAACATTTATCTCAGCCCTTAGTGGATTGGAAAGCAGGTATATTCAATATATATATTATATATATATATATATATATATATATATATGAGTTATCATTTATTCTGGGGAAAATAGACACATATCATGGTGCATGTGAGGAGAACAGAGAACAACTTTCAAGAGTCAATCCTCTCCTGCCATGAGGACTGAACTCAGGTCATCAGGCTTGTCAGCAGGTATCAAGAGCCTTCCCATTGAGCTGTCTTATAAGGCAAAAACACTCCTTTAATTTATCCTAAATCAGATGGGAGAGAATATACAGTAGCCTAAATTTAGTTATAAAGGCCACAGGGATGGGGGAGATGAAACAATATAAGTTATGGTGTTACTCATGTGTGCATATGTTTGGAGATGAACGCTTGGAATTGGATCATCTATCTGGGGCTTGACCCTAGAAAATACTTCCTATTCTTTCTATTCTTCCTGGGAGAGGAAGATCTAGAAGAAAATGCTGAGAGATCAGAAAGAAGGAGCAAGCCACGGCCACACCTTGCCTCCTTAGCATCTCAGCAGAACAGAGAGCGAGTTCCTCTTTCTCCCTGCTTATATCATGCTTCTGCCCAGATTTCTCACTTCCTGTCTGTCTGTACAGACCTCCAGACCTCTATGGTTAGTTGGTGGCAAGCTCTATTCTCTGACCCTTACACAAGCTTTAGTTGTACAAGCAAGATACAATGGGTAGTAATAAAAACTCAATTCAAATGAGCTTAAGTCAGACAGGAAAAAAAAAAAACAAAACAATGTATTGGAAAGGTCCTGAGTTTCCAGAAGATAGCCCGTGTACTTTGGTGTAATGATAAATCTTTCTGCCAAGCCACCCAAGCCCCGATGCCATGTGGGTGCTCAAAATAACACACAGAGATTAATATTAGGTACAAATGCTGCTGGCCAATGACTAAGATTTCTTATTTGCTAGCTCTGTCTTAAGTATCAACCATAATTATTAATCTATATATTTATAAAGACTTATCAAGGATGCTGGCAGAATGCATCCTGTCTTCCTGGCAATCACATGGCCACTGTGTCCCTTTCTTACACTTCCCAGAATCCTCCTTCTCTCCTAGTCCCACCTAACTTGCTCCCCTACTGGCCAACAGTGCTTTATTTATCAACCAATAAGACAAACATATACACAGAAGGACCCCCCCATCACTTTGGTGTTAGATTTATTATGTAGATTGGCTGTCTCCTTGATGAAGATGATAATTCCTGACATCCATGATTTTAAAAATAATCCTTTAAAGTAGACCACACTACTTGGACAAAGACATTTTTTACCTTATTCTTAAACTATAGATCAATACTTCTAGAATTCTCCCCACCCTCCTCCCTCTGACTAGTGTTGAGAGGATGTCTTGTATTAAGGACTTGAAGCTAGGAAACCTAGGAAGTCCTTGTCCTTTTCTGTTCTTCCTTTCTTCCTCTAATTGCCTAGAAAACCAAGCTTTTAATTCTCTCCACAATACTCTGTACTTCCTTCTAGTGGAGAACTCTTCTCACCTTGCATCTCATGTATTTAAGTATGTGTTTCCCCATGTTCTTCCTACCTTTATCAATAGCAATGTTCTTAAGCTTACACTTACTAAGGGTTTTTTTGTGTGTTAATGGGAGCTATTATCTGTGTAACATATAGTGATGATCAATAAATATTGTGTGAATGAATGAAAACATTATTATTTGTAAAACAGTAATTCTCTGGTTTGGTAAAAAGACAAGAAAATAGAATTCAGGAAAGCATTTGTAAAATGCAAAGTATCATGGGCGTGCCAAAGTTAATATCTCAGTATATAATCACATACTTAAGTGCATCTCATACTAGATTTTGTTATGAAGTAACAAAATCAAATGTTTAAAGAGAAAGAATGAAATTTAGATGCATTTTAGAGTCAAACACACCCAGGTTCCATTGCTAGCTACTCTGGTTGTTGTTACTACATGATGAATGCCCCTAACACTTAGTGGTATGACACAGCAGGCAGGTAGCATTCATAGAAATCTTTCATGCTTTTGTTATACATAGAGAAATCAAGCTTTGACTGGACTGGAAGTTTTCTCCCTGATAGTTAGCTTTTATGGTGCTGAAAAGTGCTGTAAAAACTGCTGAAGGAGAAAACTCACTAGCAACATATAACAGTAACCTAGCAGGCAAAAGTTGACAACTCATGCAACAATGACATAACTTACATGGAAATAACCAACCACTTTTTGATTAGATTTGAGGCCCACTACACAGAAAGAACATAAAACTGGTGCTGTAAACCTGTTCAAAGAACATGTCTTTGAATATCAAAAGCCCTCAAAAGAAATGTACTACTATTAATTGGAATGGTATCAAACTTCCCTCTAGATATTTATGTTTATACACATAGATTAGTGCTATTTTTAGCCCCTGGTCAGAGAAACTTTGTTTCCTGGAGGCAATAGTTGAAGCATAGACCCATAATTGATCAATGTGCTGAGAATAAGTGACTGTTGATTAGTCAGTCCTAAACAGGGCTCCAAAGCTCTTTCCCTCTCTCTAAAGCTCAGGAAACATCACAGAAGAGAGAACAGGAAGAGTTTAAGAGCTGGGTGGAGTATATGAAAGAACTCCATAAACCTCTGTCATTCTTAACATGGCATGGAATTTACACCCATGAACCCTCAGCAGCAGTGTCTACCTGCACAAGACTGATCCTATTGACATCCATCTTGGATGGGGGAGGGCTCATAAAGCTCCATCCCTTCCTGAGGAGCTATAGGCAGCTCATGATTGCTGGAGGACAGGATGTCATATTCCTTAGTTGTGTAGCCACTGGTATGCATTGCCTTTATTCATGTAAATAATCGTCCACTCATACTAACGGAGGCAATCTTTCTTATTAAATACTGTGGGCCATACATAAACATACAAAAACAGGCATGAACATAAGACAGTCCTTGTCTTACATGGGAGGGAAGGAGGGATTTGATGGAAGGGAGAAAGAAATTAGAACTTTGATTAAAGAAAGTGTGTGTGTGTGTGTGTGTGTGTGTGTGTGTGTGTGTGTGTGTTATCATGAAAAATATTTTTTTTACAAAAAGAAAAAATAAAAAAAAAGAAACAAACCTCTCATGCCATTGTAATCGGCCATGGGGCCACAATAACTGATGGCTGCATAGTGTTGTCCATTTAATTGCCTCACTCTCATGACTGATAATACAGAACTGTTAAGCAGAGTGCCTGTATGTGGCTTCCCTCAAATGAAGGCCTAAAGAAGATAAGATTTCATATACACCTCCTTGGTTTCTACTAGAAAAAGCACCACAAAAGAGCAAGGTGAAAGCTGCATGGCCTTTTCCCACCAAGCTTCAGGAG
This sequence comes from Cricetulus griseus, assembly GCF_003668045.3. Lineage (NCBI taxonomy): Eukaryota > Metazoa > Chordata > Mammalia > Rodentia > Cricetidae > Cricetulus > Cricetulus griseus. The sequence goes on along the minus strand of NC_048597.1, from coordinate 195,980,229 downwards.
CCACTCCCAGTGGGTTCTGTTAGCACTAAGTGAGCCACCGAGGTCAGCTCTGTTTCAAGAGAAAAGAACATACTTTAAATTCACCACACAAGCTCCACCACCTAGCATTTGAGTAGGCAGCAGAAAATTATTCTTTTGAAGTTTTCTATCTATAAAATGCAGTCCTTTGAGGATTAAAGGAGATTATGAATGCATTTATCTCAGTAAGCTTTCAAATATTCTTCTACCATTGAGAAAAGATACATGGGGAACCCCTTGTAACCAAGAAAATGGCATCGGTGAATTCTATCACCCTGGCTATTAGAGAAACACATTGCTCTCTTGCATTCTTCTCTAATAATTCCTTGGAAACCTCCTGTGTTTTGTAGGAGTATACTTGTAAAACAACAAATTCTAAAATATTCTCAGCCACAATCATTCCCAGTTCCAATGAACCCAACTGTGAGTTTGCTGAACCGAATTCATGGGTTTGTAACTGTCAAGCTCTCACCCATACCTGTGCATATAGCTCTATCTCTTATTAGCTCTAAGTATTATATGCAACATTGTAATTCTGTCAAAAATGAAAGAAAATATTTGACCAGAAAAATATCTGTTTTTGTGTTAGGCAAAGAGACAGTAGGAGAGACTGGAAGTTGATCTTCATTTAATACAAAAGCAAAAAGCGGAGATTATCAGGTTCTTGGCTAAAATGTCACACTGAATCAATAGCCAGACACACAATTAGTGAAGACAGAAAAAATCAGTAACACGGGTAGGACAGTCATCCTTATTATCAATCTGTGATCAATTCCTCCAAGGAGATTAATTTCATCTAACAGTGTCCAGAGTTGCTCCCTTCTTGTTCTTGTTCTTTGCTTTTCACAGACCAAGAAATATTTGATCTTAGCACACACACATAAAAACAAAACTTTCCCCCAGAAATATATTAAAAGGCTTAATCAACAGGAAACACTGAATAATATATCTGTCTAATAGCAGGAATGATTCTGCACAGAGATATCGGGGATCCCTGAGAAGGCTCTGCCCTGGAAAGCCCATTGTTGCAATCATTCTCTAACACATTATCCCTTTTTCTGAGAATTTGTGACAGACATGGGTTTGCCGTAATTTCTATATTCAGCATCTAGTTTTCTAGAACTTTCCTTTGTGTATGGATCTTGAAACTGACCAAGAATTTCCTCTTAGCTCTGATTATGTTTTCTCATCTCCGGAGCCCTATGCTCTGTTTCTCAGGCACTACCTCACTTTCCAGAAGGTTTCAGCACTAGAGAAACAGTTTGCTACGGAATGCAAGCATCAGGAGCTCTCCCTCCCTCCCTCCCTCCTCCCTCCCTCCTCCCTCCTCCCCTCCTCCCTCCTCCTCCCTCCCTCCTCCCTGCCCTCCCTCCCTCTCATGTTACTAAGGGGAAGGGAAGTTAGACTCTAGCAGTGCTTTTTAGCAGACCACCAGCTGTTTCTATGACAATATACTAATCTTGGCCACAGTCTTGTCCCTCCCCACTGGGTCTTTCACTTTTCATTCTCCTAGTGACTCTTGATCAGTGTCAGTTGAGGAGACTATCCTAATCCCTGAAACATCTTCTTTTGTTGCCTTGTATCCACCCTGCTCTTCTCTGAATGCAGGTGATGAATAAAGATCAATGTTCAGAAAAGTAGGAAAGAAGGTAAATGCTCTCTGTTCTTGCACAAAGTTTATTCTATGTTATTATTATTACTGGAGCCCCAAACAGGCTGATTAAAAGCATGGGAGACTGTCCTGTGTGTGTGTGTGTGTTTTATTGTAAAATGACTGAAGTCAGGAGGAGACTTGAGAGGGTTCTGGGAAATGAGCTCATTGCTACAATTTAGTTTGAAGTTGACAGGCAGCTCCCACAAAAATTCCCCTGGTACAGAAAAGGGTGGCCTGCCCAATCTCCTCATGGATGACACCACTGCTTGAGTCAGGGCAGAACAAATGCATGATGGATAAAAATCAGTGTGTAAATTATGCCAGCAGCAGAATAGATCAGAGCAACCAAGAAAACTGCATATAAGGAAAGGTTTAGTTAGGGTGTTCCACCCATTTGTTGTTCACTGTCTCTGGAGTTAGCCAGATCTCTGTTCATTTAGTCATTTTACAATTAAGGATTTCTATAGGTTTTTAAATATCTTACTTTTTCATATTAAACCACTTCTGGAGAATCAGAAGTATAAATGTCTATGAATTTTTTTCTGATGTTAATGAGAATTAAACATATATACCCAAAATACCAATGCCCAACTAATCTCACTATTTAAAAAAATCAGCTATTACAATCTAATTAAATTGATAGCTATCTTTAGTTCATAGTAATTCATTCCAGAACATACAAAATATAAAAGTAGATATTAAGCATTAAGGAATCATTTACTATACTTATTAAACATGTATCAGTATGCAATCTTCAAGTGTACAAGGCTATAATTTTAAGCCTTAAAGCAATGATTTTGTAGTAACAGAAGCTTTTGTGGAAAGTGTTAAAGGCAGAACTCTACATGTCACTGACTAATGCTTTTTGAAACAGCAAAACTTTCAAAATTATTCAAAAGGCTACCAAAGTAAGATGCCTCTTTCATCTTTCAAAGTTTTTTGTATATAAATAAATACCATGCCATCTACAGTAGTGAATCAAAGACTATAAACGAACAACAGGCTCCCATTGTTTCTCTGTTTTAAAAAAGAAATCATAACTATATAAATCACTTATTATTTCAAATCGAATTGTGTGTGCATGTATGTATGTGCACGTTTTGTGTGTGTGTTTGTGCATATAGTATTATAATCCACACTGGGGTTTCCCATTTCCTAAATACAATTCTAAAGTAAATAGTGAGCAAGAGACATATGGCAAGCACATGGAAAGGACTCTTTCTTTTTTTATTTGAATTAGAAACAAGATTGTTTTACATGTCAATCCTAGTTCCCTCTCCCTCTTCTCCTCCCTCACAGCCCTCCCCCAACCAAAACCCTACGTATCATATATCCGGAAAGGGCACTTTAAATATCTAAATAAGTGAATTAATTTGGCCTTCAGATGTGATCTGGGACGAGAAATTTTTCTCCCGAGTCCTTATAGACCATATGATCATATTCACTCAAATATCACTAATAAATATAAACAGAAAATTAAGCCTGAGAACTAGCATGTTCTCTCTGTGCACATCAAACTTAGGATGTCTGAGAATGCGAGAGTTTGGATAAATGATTCTGATGACAGTTTAGTAACAAGCAGGTCCTTCTTGCTCATTGCCTCACCATCTCAATCCACACTTAGACATAGCTCTCCAGGCTGCTGTTGTCTTCCCATGAAGGGCTAGCACTGTCCAAGTTAGGAAATCCAGAGACCAAGCTCAGTCAAACGAAAGGAAATTGCAATAGAAACTGGTCTATACTGCAAGAGAGCTTGTGGTCTTGAGCAATATTCCATCTTTCTGACCTTTAATTTTCTGCTTCATAAAATGGAGATGATCAAAATTTGAAGAAGTTTGCTGCGAGGATTAAATAATGAACATAGAGTGGTGAGTCTGTGCCTCGGAGTTGCTCTAATGAGCACTAGTCTCAGGTCGGCATCTGTCTTGAGGAACACTTGTGTGTAAATACCTCCTGGACTTCCGACATGTTTCTTTATCCCTTTATTAGTCACTCACAATGGACCAGATTAGAATTGCAGCTTTTGATCATCCAAAAGTGGATGCAATAGTGTTCAAACTGCCCTCAGAATAACTGAGAAGGTAAATGCTATGGAAGTCCAGAAGCCATTTACCCAAAATAAGAGTAAATGAAAGAAGCCTTCTAAGAAAGACAGAGAGGAGAAGCGAGGAAGGAAGGACGGAAAGAAGGAAGGAAGGGAGGGGGAGGGGGGAAAGAAGAAAGAAGAAAGGAAGGAAGGAAGGAAGATATAGAAATAAAGTACTAGACACCAGGAGATGCCAGGAGCACAGGATAGACAAGACTCTAGTGCAGTGGCTCTCAACCTTCCTGATGCTGCCACCCTTTAATACAGTTCCTTGTGTTATGGTGACCTCCCAACCATAAAATTATTCCATAGCTACTTCACAACTGTGATTTTGCTACTGTTATGAATCATAATATGAATATCTGATATGCATGATATGTGATATTCAACCCCCAATAGGGTCACAACCCATGGGTTGAGAACCACTGCTCTATTGAGAAAGATAAAAAAGAGCACGGAAGACATCTAGGGAGCTATGACAGCAGTGTGAGCATGGAGACTGGGAGAGAAGTGTTGGGTTGACCAGTGATCTTAGTTTATAGTCCTGAAAACCTTTCTTTGGAAATTTCTCAGTTCTACAAAAAGGTGACAATTGATCACCCTAGCTCTGGGACTCAGAGCAGACTAGTTAATGCAACCTGGGATAGCATAAACTTATTGAGACCATGGATGAAGAAAGACTTTGGCAATACTCATTAAGTGGGGGCTTGGTTATAAAGAAAGATTAGGAAGCACACCATGATGCATGTAGAACATGGTTCCTAGAGCTATATGGGCGGGAAGTGATTCAGATGTATCTGGGCACTTGTTATCTGGAGAGAAAAGGCTGACAAGATCACTGCCTATAAGGATCTTCTATTTCAGTATGAAATACAACTGAATACACACATCATTGCAAAGTACACCATAGAATGACGTGAGAGCAGGTCAGGTAAAAGCTGGTGGGATTCGGAGAAGTATGTTATAGGGCTTGCCTGGAGGAAGGTGATCTTGATTACCTTGGGATGACTTCATGGAGTAAATAACCTGGGAGAAAGAGTGAAGGAGAACCGCAGGAGGATGCAGAGAGGTTCACATGGAAAGCCCTGCTCTGCGGGAGGGAAGCAGAAAATACACCTGGCACCTCATACTCTGGCAGAACAGCTGAAGTTATGATGAGGAGTGAGTCATTCCTCCAATTTGACTCTTTCTCCCTCAAAATTTCACCCCCCACCTAGTATTTCCCAGGGGTTCTGTAAAACATACTCAAATGGAGTTAGTTCAACTGTGGCTATCCTTCTCTTTCTTTGTCATTAGACTCACTAGCTCTTTCTTTAGTTGCCTTTAGTCTTCAGTGTTAGCACTAGCTAAGCTGGCCATATGCATATTAATAACCATCTTCAGAGTGATTATTCTCCACAACATTTGCTTTTCAGGACTAAATGTGGTGGCTTGAATGAGAATGTTCCCAATAAGCTCATACGTTTGAAAATTGACCCCCAGTTGGTGGAACTATTTGGGAAGGATTAGGAGGTAAGACCTTGTTGGAGAAGGATGTATCACTGGAGGAGGGCGTTGACATTTCAAAAGATTCTCACCATTCTGAGTATTTCCTCTTTGTCTCCTCCTGCTTACCTTCAAATGTGAGCTCCTGGCTATTCCCTGAAGTCAGACCTTTGCTCTACCATCATGAACTCTAACCCTCTGAAACTGTAAGCCCAATTAAATGCTTTCTTTTATGAGTTGCCCTGGTCATGGTGTTTTGTCCCAGCAATAGAAAAGTAAGTAAGATAACGAGTTGAATGGGAATTGGTAGCAAAGTTGAAACTATATGTTTTTCTAGTGATCTGCTTCCTCCGTGTCACTCGCAGCTCCCGCAAAATGAGTCACACTGCTGAGCCACGCTGTTGCTGCTCTCCAGCCCCAGCTCTCCCTACTATGAAACACACCATTCACGTCTCATTTCTCAGCAAAATTATAAGACATGCTGAGTGTATTTTCACATTAATAATATTTTTAGCTAACAACACTTTGAAGAGTCTACAGACCATTTACCGAGGAAACTAAATTATTTTAAATACTTGTGTCAAGATTAATGAGCCAAAGCTTTTCTAAAGTAGTAACCTAACGTTTTATTGTGGGTAGAAGCACAATTCCCCAATCTCTGAAATCCAGAATTCTATATTAGATTCTTTCTTAATTACTGAGAGTAAAAAGAATGTCGTGCTCTGTATTTTTCCAGTTTTAGTCGCAGCCATGTCCTCTCTAAAGTAATTCAAATGATTATTAAACCCTTTTCTAATGTAAATGTATCTTCAGAACATTGTGGAATTATTGCAAACGGGGAGTAGAATTTATGTTCTTGTCATAAAAAATAAATGTGGAGGCTAAGCTATCTTTTGTTTTGCCTTTCTTCTTGCCTCTCCTAATAGGTGCTCTTGGTACCAAGGTATTCCCAGATGCTGAGAGGCACACATTTCGTCTGAACAGCAGGCTGACCTTTCCAGAAAGGAGCCAGTGTTTGTAGGCTAAAACACAAAGGAAGAGCGGAGTTACTGGGTGACTGAGTGCAGGAAGAAAGGTCATTAAACCAGCAGCCCCAAGTGTCCATCACATTTTTGCATTCCTTCCTCGCATTACTAGACTGGTCCTATTGCTGCTTCAGGAATGGAGGAAAGTCTCAAGCTCTGACATCCTAAAACTCTCTCTGGGGTGCCTGCTCATTTCCTGGGGGAAGGGGGTGCAGAGAGAAAACAGTAGATGGCGCACCAGCTGTGAGGAACACAGCCCCCACTGCTCCTGGGAAACAAGAGTACATGCAGCCTGCTTCAGGAAGGCAGGTGACCTGGGTTACCCCTCCCCGCCACCCAGTCACACCCATACCATTTTGTGTGATTATAACCAGATGTCCTCATTTCCCCAGGCTCCAAATACACTTAACCTTTCTTCTAAACTGTTCTGAATTCTTTACCCTTCCCTTAACTTAAAAAAAGAAATGGCACAGACTGCACTTATCCATAGTCTGACTTTTCACCACAGCCCGGCGTGCCCCTTTCAAATATTCACTTCCTGTCTCTGTTCGTTTTAATCTTACAATTTTGCTTTTCAGCAACCCACCAAAGATTTCTGTGTGTGACTTAAAAGAAATATTACAAGACAAACCTTCTCTTGGTCTAAGCTCTGTGGAATTATTTGCATATGTAATCTCTTCCGGAGTCTTCTGCTAGCACAGGCCTTTGGGCCTTTTCATCTCCAGTCCTCATGATCTAACAAAAGAATGAATTATGGTATTACTGATGGAACGAACATTAAGCCCACAATCTTCTGAGGCTCTGGCAGTTTTAATGGGAACCAAGGAAAATTTAAATTATACATTCTTTCACGAATTTATTTCTCTTTCCTGTTTCCCTCTCCTGTATTATCAATTTTCTGACCTTTTGTTTATTCAGTTTCCTATCTGTTATGGAACAACCCTGAAGCTGCCTTTGAACCGTTCCTCAAAGCCAGTCGGTATTCATTGATAGAGACGTAAAGGATTGTGTATTGCTTTGTTAGGTGGTTAGGTTTATCATTAAAGATTTATTTAAATTAATAAACCACCAATTTCAAAGAGGAAATGGATTGCCTTAGCGTTTTATGTTTATACAGCGCCATCTAGTGGTAGAGAAATTTTAAACCCCCATGCCATTGGGTCTGGTTTAAAATCTCCAAGGCGTTAATTCCAGAGCTTTGGGGGATTTTGGTTATTTGGTTTGGTTTGGTTTGTTCATGTGTTTTGGCAGGGGTTGTTTTTTATTTTCCCCCTCCTGTTATGGGGTCTCCTTTTGTGGTCACCAGGAGTTTGAAATTCTAATTTGTTTTGTGTCACACAGGAAAGACTAGGCTACTTCAATATTTAGAGGAATTATTGCCTTTGAACTTTGGACTTTTCTATACTTTTATCCCCAGCTGTCACAAGAAAATAGAAGACATAATATGACGATATTAGGGGAGAATTAGTAATCCAACAAAACAAAAACCATGGCTGCCCTGTTCTCTGTTTTAAACCCTTCCAACTTAAATCTGTCTTCCTTAGTTTTCACATGCCCCAGAGTCTTTAAAAGGCGTGTCCATTATAGTTATTAAAGAGATACATTATCTATGAGGATAATAGGCAGGTTTTAGAAGCTGGCTTACTCTTAGCAGGATTGAAAATCACCATAACCTTCCCTCTGTCCATTTGGAAAGAAAACATTGAAGATCCTACACGAACCAGAAACTTCTGATTTATATGATTTGTGCTTCTCAGAATCCATTTGCTTGTTCAAGACCTTGATCTTGTCCTTGAAGGACAAGCCTTCAAGGATGGCTTTGCTTCAACTATGAGGTATTCCAGGATGAGGTCTCTTTTCTGTTCCCACCTCCCCAGCTGCAGGGTTTCCAAAGACCTTTCCTAGGGACTCTCTTCAGTTGGCCCTCACCAGCTGACCGAATATGCAAGAACCAATTGACACACACACACACACACACACACACACACACACACACACACACACACACCACACACTGCTGGTTGTCCCCTTTGCCCCTGGAGGGCTAGACTTGCCCAGGCTCTCTTTCGAGTTCTATTATGCCTTCTTTACACTGTGTCAGGGTCTTCTGGATAAGCTGATAGACATGAAAGCGAATTAAAACATGCTGAGAAAGTCTTAAATGTTTTGACTGGCAGGAGAAAAATAAAGAAATGACTTTTAGACTTCACATGATGTCTGCTGAAGTTCCCAGTACAACCCCATCAGATGGATCTTACTCATTCCGTTTAATGTTCTTCTCAGGGTTGTTTAACACATGGGAAAAGGCTTCCTTGTATTTGTATTTTCATCATTAAGATACAAAATTGAGCATCCATTTTCCGACTGGCAGATTTTCCAACACATTTGCTGTGTTTATTAGAATGAGAACAGGTGGAAGAGCTGCACACGTCCAGAGACGCTTCTGTTTAAAAGGACTCGGTCCAACACCTTGTTCTAAATTTCAGTTAAACTACTACAGCGCTCTCCTTTCAGAAGTGGCATGGTGAGCTCGTGATCTCTTCCAACACCGCCCCCAGACTCTTAATGCAATGGCTCTTATTCTGTAGATGGCATTAGCAGTGATTTCATAATTGGTGGTTAGAACTGACAAGCAGTGGAGCTTAAATGGTTGTGGGGATCCTCGTTGATTAAAGATTTTTAAATTAAACACCAGTTCAGTACTCCATGCTATTGAAAGGGCCAATCTCACTCAGCAGGAAGGTTTGTGGAAGAGCGCCAGGCAGCATTCACTTTCAACCTTCTCCAGTAGTGCCAAGTTTATTATATGTTAGAAACGGAACAGGATTAAGCAGCGCATTTCTAGAATGTAATCATTTAATTTTCACGTCAAGATATGAAGGCAGTTTAATTATTTTTTAATTGCATAACCACACCCTGCTATGATACAAGATTGCGATGAATACACTATCTTGCAATGTTAACTATGGAAAAAAATCTTTCTCTTTCTTTTACACACACACACACACACACACAAACTATTTATAGAAATTTATTTAAAGTAATACATAATCTACAATCCTTTATTGGTAGCTCTCCCCTTTGAGTGGCCATTCAGTCACTCAAACTTTTCCTAAGGAATTTCTTTTTTTTCTTTCTTTTCTTTTCTTTTTTAAAGAAAGAGTCTTCCTTCAGTGTTGCTACAGGTTATCTAGTTCCGGAGCTTTCTAGGAACCTTAAGATACTGTGCTGGTTAGTTTTTGTCAATTTGATACATTGTAGAATCATTTGGGATAATGGACCTTCAACTGAGAAGATTTCTCCATCAGATTGACCAATGAGCAAGTCTGAGGAGCATTTTCTTGCTTTATGATTGATGTGGGAGGATTCAGCCCACTGTGGATGGTGCTACCCCTGATCCTGTGTACAAAAAACAAGTGGGGGAGCCATGGAGAGCAAGTCAGTAAGCAATGTTCCTCCATCATTCCTGCCCTGACTTCCCTCAATGATCCATTGTTATCAGGATATGTAAGCAGAATAAATACTTTCCTCCCCAAGTTGCTTTTGGTTGTGATGTTTATGACTGCACTAGAAAACAAATTAAGACAGGACAGCTTTTCTGACTGTTCTTAAAAGCAGAGCAATGAGACTCAGTAGAGAGGGTGGAGAATAACCTCAGTTGAGAGGACCACCCCCCTCCTCCTCCTGGAACCCATCTGCTCATGGCTGGCCTCCGTTCTTGTTGGCTGCATAGAGAGCGAACACACATAGACATCTCAGGTGGGACTCCACATCATCTCCCTACTTCAAAATAACACAGCATCTCTGTAGTGCTTTATAAATACTTTATAAAGTATTTAGAGTTCTAATAAAATTTTATAGAGTTTATGGGTAGAGTTAAGAGGGTAAAGGACATCATCTTAAGAGACAAAATCAAAGTCTGACAATTCTGAGGGACAAATGATGCCTTATATTACACTTCTTATCTTATGGGGATTTTTGTGCTTTGGCTACTTAAGAGTGCTTGACTGCTAGGGATGAAGACAAACGGATGTTTGCATCTTCATGCTCTAGAATTCAGTTCAATATAGGCAAAAGGACTGATTTGATTGTTGTAGAAAAGGGACAAATGATTCCTGTGGGTTACAGTAAAAGGAAGGTTCCCTCATGGAGACTTCGATCTCCCCAGACATGGGCCTTTGACCAGGTTTATTAGAATCAGGCATGAGCTCCTGTGGAGCAGGTCTCAATTTCAATCAGAAGGGAGCTGGTTAATCCCCATAACTTTCATACCAGTGTGTACAGTTCACATGTCAGATCAGTATGCAGGGTCTCACACTCGATACGACCACCAGTGAAGCACCACCTTCTGGTACTGTGAACGACAGCCAGTAAAGACAAAGTTTGGTTGTTCTACAACCAAAGTATGTGGCATCTTCAGTAGTAGTGTCTTATCATCTTGTTATGGTGAACAACCAAGACCAATGGCAATAGCTTGTGCTGTGTGTGTGTGTGTGGGGGGGGGCGTGTTCCAAGACTCCCTGACCAATAACTAATAAGGAGGTATCCAAGCACTGAGATTTTCATTTAATTAACTCCTATCTTCTGGCATTGTCTACCCATGCAGGACATCTGTTTAAACTCCTCTTGTTTTATTACATTTTTAGTTAGCTTATAAAGTAATAGGTTTACATAAGGCTTTGTTTTATATCCATAGTTCTTAGTTTTGACTAAGCCTCCACACACCCCTTCCTCTCTCCCATCCCTCATCTCTGTTCAAATGTTTAAACCCCAGTAGTCCTGTGATCTTTCATGTCGAATACCCTCTGCTATCCTCTCCCCCACTAAGGCCTCTTCCCTTACTTCCCCAATAAGCCTCCTTTCTGGATTTCTGACCCCTAAAGATCCCACAAGTTAAACATAGAAATCTAAAACGAAAGGTAGGCTTCACAAATAAGAGAGAATATGTGGCATTTATGTTTCTGGATTTCTTACTTAGCATAAAATTTCCCAATACCATCCATAGGGGCAGAATTACTCATCTTATCCTTTGTTTTTCTACCTTTGAACTCTCATCCAAACTTTAAAGTTTGAGGTGTGTATTCAAAGGCTCAAATAAAGGCACAATGGAAAAGATATACTATTAGTTTTTTTTTTTTGAGAATTATGTGCAGATTAAAAGTACTAACATTAAAGAAAAATGTTTTAAATAGGATACAATCATGACTCTCATACAAGTGTGAAATTAACATCAAAGATTTTTTCATAAAGCTAATACTAACCAAGGAAGCAATAAGATCCTACAACTGATTAAATTGATACACATTGTACGTGTGTTCTTCAAATTACCTGAGATAGAAACTGTGTTGGGTTGAATGAGAATGGCCCCATAAGCTCACACGTTGGAATGCTTGGTCCACAGTTAATGGACTGCTTGGGAAGGATTAAGAGATGTGGCATTGTTGGAGATGTGTCACTGGGGGTGAGCTTTGAAGTTTCAAAGGCCCATCCAGGCCCAGTGTCTCTTTCTGTCTGCCTGCTGCCTGCAGATCAAGATGTAAAGTTCTCGGCTGCTGTCCCAGCACCATGCCTGTCTGCTTCCTGCCAAGAAGATCATGGACGTTATAACCCTCTGGAACTGTAAGCAAGCTCCTCATTAAATGCTTTCTTTTATGAGAGTTGTCTTGATCATGGTGTCTTTTCACAGCAATGCAACAGTGACTGAGACAGAAACTTAACCCTCAATACAACAGCATCAAGAGTGTCAGAGGGAAGACTTCAAAGGTTGATCAGGCCACTGTCCCTCTTCCATTATGAATGGATCAGTCATTATGTCAGGATTGTATTATCAGAAGAGTAAATTAGTGGATAAAGGTGAGTTTCTCTCCTTCCCTCCCCCTCCATGCCTTCCTCCTGTATCCCTCTTTCCTCACTCCTTACCCTATCAAATGGCACAATACCACACAACAATGAACCCCTTACCACAAGAAGACCTCCTTGATTCAGTGCTGGTCAGCTTCTAGAACTACAAGAAATAATACTTTTTTCTGAGACAGGGTTTCTTTGTGTAGTCTTGGCTGTCCTGGAACCGGTCCTGTAGAACAGGCTGGCCTGGAACTCATAGAGATCTGCCTGCCTCTGTCCTCTGAGTGCTGGGATTAAAGAAGTACATCACCACTGGCTGGCCACAAGAAATAAATTCTTATCTTTTATAAATGACCCAGTATCAGGTATTCTGTTATTGTATCACAAAACAAACTATGATATTTGGTAAGTAAAGGTAGAGTCCAGTCTATCACCCGAAATTAACTTCCACATCTATCAACTAGAGTTGATGACCATCAGCACTACTCTTAGTCATCTAGATAAAGACCAGTGACCTTAAAGAATCAGTCAAGCCACCTGGTTTCTCTTTGTAGTTGTTTACTCAAATTCTATTAAAATCTTTCTAGATGTTGAAGACATTGAAATTATAGATTGCTTTCAGATGCTCAAAAAAAATAAATCATTCCAAGCCCCAATTATTCACAAATAACTATAATTAGAAATAGTCCCCAACCCCCCTTAGGTGACTATGATTGTCATTTGTACCTTGACAGCCCCATTGTCTCTTATGGGAGTGTTTTATTTTTCTATCAGTGATATATACTTAGGCATCTATCTTTTTCCATATATAGAAAATTAGGTGGCTGTGTGACCCTTTGCAGTGGCCGTCAGAGTACTAACATATGTAATGTGCTCAATAGATAAGTTTCATTAAATTTAATGTCTCTCTTATATTAATTTAGTTAGTTAGGATGAGCTTTGCTTGCAGGTAAAGATACCAGCTTCCTACCAAGTGAAGTCTTGGAATCTCTTCCTCCACATTCATATAAATTCCAACTCTAGGCAGTATTTTCTTCAGATCTAGTCTATTCCCCAAACTCTCTCTCTCTCTCTCTCTCTCTCTCTATATATATATATATATATATATATACATATATATATATATATATGAATAACCACAGAAACCAGGAAATTATAAAGGGGGAGGGTAAAAGGGGAAATAGTGGGATACAGGTGATATGAAGCTGGAACTGGAAAAATGGGAAGGGGCGCTCCAATTGGGGAGCAGGGAGGGATGTCAACACAGGAGGGAAAAGAGGGGGGCAAATAACACCAAGGTTGTTTGATAAAAGCCTCAAAGAATCTTATTCTTTATATTTCCTAAAATCATACAAAATAATATGTCTAGGAATATACATATTAATGTATATATATGTACACACACACACACACACACACACACACACAATATATATATATATATATTATATAATATATATATATATATTATAAAGGTATTTGCGCTACTAGGGCTGGCAAGGCCCTCCAGAAGAACTGTAGATTGCCAAAATCCCTCCAGTACTAGGCATGAGAAATCTCCTATAGAATGATTAGTTTTCATAGCTTAAGTGATTCACAAAACATACAGACTATGGTTGTTGCCTTTGGTTATCTCTCAGTAGTTGAAGGCACCCTTGTTGTTAAAGACACTGCCAGAATACCAAGAAGTCTGCTGTGAAACAGTCTGCCACAGAAATGGCTGCACAATGAGATCTTATACACAGTCAAAACTCATGTATTCTACACAATGAGATATCAACAATGGCAGCATTACTAGACATGCTGATTTGGCAAGAGTAAAAATCTCACAGGGTCACACCCTAGGACAAGGAACTAACTGCAGGCAACTGTTTGAGAGAGGGAAAGTTAGCCTCTCCCAGGAATGAGTCCCCTAGTTGGTTATCCAATACAAAGTGGTCCACCCTAAAACCACATACACACAAACAACAAAACGAGATCCACAGGTTGTGTCTATATATTTGTGCATACAGATACATAAATGCACATGTATATGTAACAATAATAATTGGGGAAGAAGAGACTACCAATTTGAGAGTGATGAAGAACATGGAAGGAGATGGAGGGAGGGAACTTGGGAGGGGGAGAAGGGAAGAAGAAATGATGTAGTTATATATACATTAAACACATACAAATATTTAAAACTATTAAAAATCAATTTATCTTTAAAAAATTATATGAATGTTTCTATGTGTGTGTTCCACATATGTGTGGGTGCCCATAGAGTTTAAAGGAGAGCATCAGATCTTTTGGAGCTGGAGTTTTAGAAGGTTATAAGTGATCTAATGTGGATACACTAGAAATGAAACTCTGGTCTTCTGGAAGAACTGCAAGCACTTTTAACTACTTTTGACTTTTGCATTTAAAAATTTTAAGCCTAATTTTAAGGATGCCTCTTATGTTTTGAAACACAATTTAGATCATGTGTGGGTTGGTAGTTTACTGAAATTCTCTCTGTCTCTCTCTGTCTCTCTCTGTCTCTCTCTCTGTCTCTCTCTCTCTCTCTCTGTCTCCTTCTCTCTGTCTCTGTCTCTGTCTCTGTCTCTCTCTCTCTCTCTCTCTCTCTCTCTCTCTCTCTCTCTCTCTCTCTCTGTGTGTGTGTGTGTGTGTGTGTGTGTGTGTGTGTGCCCATTCTGCGTGCATGCATGCACAATTGCGTACACCTATTAGTACTCTGAGGCCAAAGGGGAAAGCTGAATGCTGAGTGTCGTGGAGAAGATGTTGAGCGTCCTACTCTATCACTTCCCACCTTTTTCTCTCGAGACAAACTGTACTAGAAGCTTGCCCTTTTGGTTTGACCATCAAACGCTAGCAGCCTTCCAGTCTACACTGCCAACAACACCGGGGTTACTGGCTAGGCATGTGCACATGCCCGGCTTTTTACATGGATTCTGGGTATTGAATTCAGATCCCGTGGCATGTGCAGCAAGTGCTCTTACCCACTGAGCCATTTTCCTAACCCTACACTTACTTTCTCTTGATGTCATTAGCAATACAAATAGACCCAGAGAGTTTAAAGTATTTCCTTCAAAACTAGAAATAAGTGCGTTGGAACTCAAAAGTGGTTGGCATCCCTGCATAAAAGATGCTTGATGTCAATTATTTGTGCAGTAAATGGATCTAGAATTCCAGATTAAATTATTCACAGTTTGAGTCAATTAGCTTTTGATTCAATGCCTCTGTCTTTAATGACAAAGTTATTCCAGGAAAAGTTGAGCACTGGAAAAGTTTCTCCTACCTAAGATCTCCCTGAAGGGAAGATGTGAGTCACTCTGTACTTACATTAGCCAATAAAACCACAGTGCATATCTGCTCCCTGCAGGTTTTAATTTGCACAACAATAAACTGCAAGTAATGGGCCTTAGGTTAAATGGTTGAACATAAAGTTCAAGTCAGAACTGGGATAAAAGGTGTCTTGACAAAAGGTGAGGTAAATGTCATAAACCATGTGGTCTGAGAAGCCTCATAGAAATCTTTCTCCCATCAGGTAGCTGATTTCCGGCCTCCACCCCAGATGACATCATGTGTGTTTGCACTTTAGTTTTTACAACTAAGTTTCAGTGCTCACAGCCTCTAGGGGGATGGGACAGAAATATATTTTTGTATTGTCAAAACATGGATTTCCCTTCAGTGCCCCTCCTTTAAGTTACACTTTGATCTCCAAGTAAAGTGTTTGGGCTGATTTCCCCCCTTTATTTATTCATAATTTTTAATGTTTTTTTTCTTTATTATGCACTCACTAATTTTTAGACTTTAATTCATTTTTAAACAAGCAACTATTAAGAATCCAGTGGTTTCTCAATGGGTGTGACACTGGTATTTTTCATAAGAGAATCCTTGTTATTAGACAGTCTACTACATTTCAAGATGGTACATAGGTACACATAAGGAAGAAAGTGAATCAAGGTGCCATCTTTGACGGTCTCCTTTCCTGGCACCACTTGAAAAATATGAACAAGGCAGGATCATTGGTTAGCAATACCCTATGGATAAAAAATTAAAAAGTTTGAAAAGCAGGCAGAGTTCAAGTACTATAAACGAAAATCTCCAAGCTATTGGTCACTCTTTTTCAAGCTCTGGCTTTCATTGCTGAGAAGTAGGCAGCCTTGGCTGTTTAGTGAGTGATGAAAACTGCTAGCCAAGTATAACAAACAGCAGCACTAAAGGTAATCAAGGCCTTAAAAGGATCCAAGGATAACATAAGTAGAAGTAAGCTGATAACAATAAACATAACTAGTTAGTTATTACCCTTGAGTTATAGGAAGCAACTTCTAGCTAACAGCCAGGCTAAATAATATTATGGTAAATCATTTTCACCTTCATTCATCCAGAAGAATGAGCAGCTGCTTTTTCACTTAGGACTCAAGTGCCAGAAGAGGAGCGCAATTGTGTTCCTTCAATATGGACTATAAGGAAAAATGACCCTGGGTACATTTTTCATTTTCTTTTTCTAAGTATGTCCACCTGGTCTTCCAATGTCCAAGGTCTTTCACCTTATACTATCTTTGTCAGTATTCTATCTCCTTCCTCCTAGAACTTGCCAGTATCACCAGCTTGTATGCCTTGTTGGCTTTTTCTTTTTGACTCCAATAAATTGCCCTTGAGTTTCCTTCTGTGTCTCTCCTTAAATTCCTTTATCAAGGAGATAAAGACCTGAAAGGGGACCTCTTGCCACACTACTATAGCACAGACATGGATTACACATGGGCTCCTTCACAAAATAACCCTCAATTCCTGAACAACCTGGCTCCTTTACCCTGCTTTCTCCTCAAAAAATTGCAAGACAATTCACTCCACAATTTGCATTTCCAAACACTGCTAAAGAACACTGGGTAAGGTCCACTGCTGGATGGTGTCAAGATAAGTAAAACAAGATTATGAACTTTAGGAACCTCCCAGGGAAAGTAAATAAGAAAACATACTGCAGGGTGATTTAGACAATCCACACCACCAAACTCTGACTACCAAAGAATTTCAAAATGGCTTCTTAGACAAAGAAATACTCAAGCAAGAGACTGAGCCAAGTCTTGAAGAACAAATACAGTTTATCTTGACAAAGATTTCCAGACTCAGAAAAGGCCAAAAGATGAATCAAGGTTCAGACAAATGGTTTGGAAGAGTCACAAGCAAACTCATAAAAGCTGGTCAGTGAAATTGGAGTGGGGGAGATGTTTCCTGATGGACAATTGGAGAACAAACAAGCAGATACCATAGCAAGAACATATTCTGAAGCAATTGGGGCATGAGATGATACTACCAGATCTGAAACTCAGAAATATAGTTCTGGAAAGGACTTTAGTGTAATCAGACATTTCTGTCCTGTCCACCTATTCCCAAATATCCAGGGGAAGCTTCCCAAATAATTGATTCAGAAGCTTAATATTACTTATAGTCAGCCACTAGCTCAGGCTTATTACTTACTAGCTCTTTCATTTTAAGTTAACCCATATTCCTTATTTACCCTCTGCCACATTGTGGTACCTTTCTTAGCATGGCACATTGATCTCCTGCTCTCTCTGCACTTGGCTGGTGACTCCTGACTCCCACCTTCTCCTTCCCATCATTCTTAGTTTGGTTGCCTTGCCTATACTTTCTGCCTGGCTACTGGACCAATCAGAGTTTTATTAAACCAATTTGAGTGACAAACCTTTACAGTGTACAAGAGGATTATCCCATGCCTTGGGAGAAATAGATCTGGATACAAGGAAAACTATTTTGTGAATATTTGAGTAATTCAGAAAAGGGGTGAAGGACACAGGTATGGATTTCAGAGAGTACATAGATATGGTAAGGACTATGGTAACACTTCTGGCAAGAGCCCACCAAGAATATACCTTTAATTGAACAAGTTGCCTTCATTGCTCATTATAACAGGGAGGCTTCTCATCATGAGGAAGTAAGGAGTTTCAAGGAGACATTAGTATTTGTTTTGAGTAATTTAGACCATAGTTTAAGAAAGTGGACTTATACAATGGGGCAATTTTATGTTTTGGTATTTCAATACATCTTACATCTTTAGCTGGAGAGGGACTGGGTCCATATCTGTGAGTGCATAATTAACTTTTTTTTGAACCCATTTTGTCATGATTTACATTGTGTAAAGACGATAGATGTTTAGCAATGAGTAAATGAGGCAGCAGTCAAAAGACAATGATTTAGTGAGGATTGTTTCTTCATTTTCATTGTTAGAATATTTGAGCAAATTAATAAACTGAGGAGCAACACCAGAGAGTGGAATCAATAGGGAGGGATAACTGGAATAGTACTCTGTCTGAAATCATGACTTTTCATTGGTGGACTCCACATATAATTTGATGCCTCATTTTAATACGTACTAGCTAAGATACGAAAATGTCAAGGAAATGTGCTTCTTATCTACAGTACCTTTTCTGTCTAGTAGCTATATGATTCCAAGGAAATTGATCCTTTTTAGCTCCCATGGTAATGTAAGACTATCAAAAACTCTAGAACTCCAGCTTCTAAAATTTTTGCTCAGGGTTCAAAAAAAAAGTAACTACAAATAAGCAAAGGAACTAAAGTCTAAGGGAAAAAGGAAATGACTCACACAATTGCTCCTCTGAATGTTCTTTATTCTTCTCCTGCTCTCGTTCTCTCTTGCTGTTCTGTTGCTGTTTCTATTTCTCCATTTCTTTGTCTCTAGAATTCTCCCGAGTTCTTGGGTTATGGACATGTATGTTGTTTGCAGCAGTAATTCTTTTTACAATACAATAAGAGGCTTGAGTTTCTCAGGGGCAGCAAGGCAGGTAAGATTTATGCACAGAGCAATAAGCTAAAACTGCTAGGAGAAACTTTTAGCAACCATAACTTAGGGCTGCAGGTCAAAGAGAGGTTCTAAGTTTAATTTGCACAAGAAACAAAACCTGGCGCCTTCCAGTGCTCTAGTCTCAGTGACAGCACAGGCCTTCAGGAAAGTTTACCTATCCCTGAGGATGAGCAAATGGGCTGAATACCTTTGTCATTATCTTCTCAGGGGAAATGGGAGGGAACAGGAAATTTCTGTGCTAAAATCTTGGGTTAATAAAACAAGAAGTTTGAGAATCTTTTAGTACAAGATATTTAGGTTATTGCTTTCTCTATCTGTCACTGAGGTAAAGCTAGGGCATGCTTATTTTTTTTTTCTATCAAGGCAGCGATGAATCAACAATTTTGGACTTGTAGTAATTCTATGTCCTTGGGTATTTGGGAATGTCTTAGATGGGATGCTTTCGCCTGGGCCCTAAACACTGACCAAATGCCTGCCAATAAAGGTAATTGCAGGAAGGCAGGTCTCTGTAATTACAATGGAGAGGGGAACAAGGACCTGATAGTGGGAAACAGGTCTCACACATAGCTAAGGAATACAAACAGGAAACTAGGACCTGCTAATAGAGAACAGATATTTGCACATAGCTAGGGAGTGTAATTAGTTAAACTCAAAATGCATGGGAGAAATTTGTTCCCAGTAAACGATCAGATAGTGCTAAACTGTGGGAAGTAAATCCTAAATTTGTTACAAAAAGGAATAAGCTACAGAAAGAATCTACACCAAAACACAGCCAATTCATTCATGAGATTATAATGGCAGGTACAGCTTTGTACTGGTTTCATCCATCAGGAGAATTCTTAATTCTTCTGAATTATCTCATGATACATTGGCTGTATAATTATTGTGAGATCTTGTGGCTTGTAGCATAAGACTGAGTTTCAGTTTACTTTATTCAGTCTTTCATGGCCAGAGGGCATAGTTTAATGGTGTACGAGGACCTATGACCTTGGCTGTGCATATTGGAACATACTCTTTATGTTTACCTGTTCGATATTAATAAAGAATGATTTGCTAAGGCCATCTTGAGACCATCAGGGTCTGGTATGAATGTAAAGCCAAACCTAAGAAAGAAAGCTGAGAAGAAAGATAAAAAGAAATTCAGCCTTGATCACATTATTTGAACTGAAAGATTAGAATTCACCTGGAGCCAATTTTAACTTTGGGATTTTCACTATACTTGCAATTTGCTAATTGGGAAGCCTAAGTTCACTTTCCAATGGTTTATAACTTTGTCCCTAAAGAAACCACCATATGGAGTGGGCAAAGGTATGTGTTGCCACATCTGGCAACCTGAGTTCAATCCCTGGGACCCACTTAATGAAGGAAGAGAACAACTGAAAGAAAATTTCTGCTTCCCCCCACACACATGAAGAGAAAATAAAACATAATACAAAGGATGATTAAGATGATGGTGACAGATTCAATAGACAGAAGATTACCTGGCCTACTTCACTAAATTATACAATCAACCAAGGTGTCCATCAACAGAGAAACAGATGTGCTGTTCTGAATTGTATCTTCTGAGAACTAAAACTCTTACTTTCATATAATTTACTTAATTTAAAATGAAAAACATCAATTTATTTGTAAATACACTGTTAAATTTTGTAAGAATGTATGTAGACTTTTATTTCTGACTCAGTCCTTTCCTCTCTCTTTCTCTCATCTGTCTATCTATCTATCTATCTATCTATCTATCTATCTATCTATCTATCTATCCACTATCTATTATGTATATCTATATCATCTATCTACTATCTATCACTATCTTCCTATCTCTCTGTCTCTATCTCTGTCTCTCCTTCCTTTCTCAGTCCCACTTTCTCTCTTTCCCTCCCACTATTTACATGTTAAAGAGTTTTTAAAAAGAAAAAATGTAAAGAAAGCCTAAGTGAGCAGGTCAGATGGTAAATCCAATGAATGGGTTTGTGAAATAGAAGGCAATTTTCCAGTCAGCTAATATGGAACAATTATAGAAGATTCCCCCAGGCTATTTCTTTTCTTTTCTTTTCTTTTCTTTTCTTTTCTTTTCTTTTCTGCTAATCTGTTAGTACTAGAGAGGACAATAGGCTTATTCTGTTTCTATCTCTGTGACCTTTTGAGAAAGTCATTTAACCTCTTGAAACTTCATCTTTCTCATTTAAAGTATTCTTATTCTAAAATTTAAGTGATACACAATATAATAAATTGCTGTTAACAATAGTCATCTCATTGTGCTTTAGAACGTTTGAACTTACTCTCTAGCTTTTTGTGTCTTTTATCCAAACTTCCTCTTTTGCTGTCCCTTCTCCAGTTCCTAGCATCTAGAAATGTCTCTTCACTTCCATGAAACTGACTATTGTAGATTGCACAGGGATGGAGAAGATGCAGTATTTGTATTTGGATCTCTGGCTACCATCATGTTCTTCAGTTCTTCTGTCCTTGTTGCTGCAAATTATTAGACTTCACTGTTTTATGGAGAAATAAGATACATCTATCTTTTTCACCTTGGTATGTGCTGTACTCTTGTGAATAGTAAACACTGGGATGCAGGCATCTTTTAGTACAGTGATTTCACTTCTTTCAGCTGAATTAGATAGCACTTCTGTTTTCACTTGGAGAATCTGCGCACTTACATCTTGTCTGTATTCATTTATATTCCTACCAACAATGTATAAGACTCTCCTTTTAGCCACACTCTCACTAGCACCTGTTTTGGTTTGTCTTGTTTGGCTATGGTCA
Organism: Cricetulus griseus; assembly: GCF_003668045.3. Classification (NCBI taxonomy): domain Eukaryota; kingdom Metazoa; phylum Chordata; class Mammalia; order Rodentia; family Cricetidae; genus Cricetulus; species Cricetulus griseus. The sequence continues at coordinate 195,958,531 of NC_048597.1, read as the reverse complement.
CATTAAGTGGGTTAAGGTGCTACCTCTTTATGATTTTGATTTGCCTTTTCCTATGAATTACTAATGCTGTGCATTTTTTCATATACTTGCTGGATGCTCTATATTCTCAGGGAGAAATGTCTATTGCTCATTTTTAGTTACATATTTTTTACTGCTTTTAAGTTTTTTAGTTCCTTATATGTTCAATATATTAATTATTGGTAACATGAATAGCTACCAATTCTGTAGCTTGTCTTTTCATGCCATGTTATTTCACTTGCCATGCATGATCTCAACGTAATCCCATTTGTCTGTCTGTCCTCCCCCTCTCCTTCCCTCTTTTCCTTTTCCATTTTCTATTTATTTTTTCAAGACAGGGTTTCTCTGTGTAGCAGCCCTGGCTGTCCTGGAACTCTCTCTGTAGACCAAACTGGTCTCGAACTCATTGAGATCCACCTGCCTCTGCCTCCCCAGTGCTGGGATTAAAGGTGTGTGCCACCACCACTTGCCCCCCCTTTTTTTTCTTGAGAGATAGAGTTTCACTATATAGACCAGACAGGAACTCAGAATCCTCCTGCCTCAGCCTCTCAAGTGCTATGATTAGTATTTTTGTATTTACTGCCTAGAGTACAGGGTTTTATAAAATAAGTACTGTTTATGGTTATAATTGAAGTGTTCCCTGCGTTTTAGTATGGTGGTTTAACAGTTTCATATTTCACCTATAGTGCTTCAATCCACTTTGAATTGTATCTTAATATAGTGAGAGAAAGGGCTCTGGTTTTATATCAATTTCCCCCAGTACTGTTTATTGACAAGATCATTCTTTCTCCAATGTATGTCTTTTGTTGTTGTTGTTGTTATTGAGTGTGTGTGTGTGTGTGTGTGTGTGTGTGTGTGTGTAACTGTCACAGGTCAGGGAATCATAGCTATATGGACTTGTTTCTAGTTCTCTATTCTATCAAATTGCTCTATGTGTTGTTTTTTTATTCCAGATGCATGCTGTTTTACTTACTATGGCTTTATAGTATGTTTTGAAAATGTCTATACTACACAAAGTGGTTTATAGGTTCAAGTCAACTGCCATCAAAAGCCTAACAACTTTCTTCACAGAAGATTTAAAAATCACAAATTTCATTAAAGAAAAAACATGAAATGGTGAATACTCAAAGCAATTTCAGTGCAGAGAGAGAAAGCTGAGGTTTCACAATGACTGACCTCACTTAAGTTCTTTAGAAAATATTTTAAGGTTATACTTCTTTCCCGTAATTGTAGAAAACTAGAACTATAAACAGGAAACAGAGGGTTTCAAACAGCTCATAAATGGAAAGTACTAAAGAGACACCTAGAGATAGATGGTGGTCTTTGGCTGACACGGAGCTGCCTCAACTTGTCTGTTGTCTTTTAAAAAAATTCTAAGTATCCCGTGGTAGAAACTTTGAAAAGACAGAGAAGAAACAAAAGCAAAGCAGTGTGCACCCCTGACAGTTCCTTTTCCCAACTCCATTTTGGGGCATCCCCTTTGAAGCAGTTATGCATGATTTTAGGAAGTGCATATCTGACACTAACAAACAAAACTAGGACCAAGAGGAAGGAAAAATAAAGCTGACAACTTCTATATGGATCAGAGTTAAGTTCTATTCAAGTTATATGTGTCTGTGTTTCTATTTTTGTAAAGTTTATTAATTTCTTCATAATTGTAATCTAAGTACATGGCATATAAAGTCCCTAACACCTATAGATTCTATACTGGGTAGTTTTAATTTTCAACTCTAGAAACACCTGGAAAGAGATTATTAATGAGGAATTATCTAGATCAAGTTGGCCTGTGAGCAAGTCTGTGTGGGAACTATCATGATTGTCATGATTTTCATGATGAAGGAAAAGATTCAGCCCATGGTGGGTGGCACCATTCACTAGACAAAGTATTGAAAGATTTAAAAATTAATGAAAGACTTAAAAATTAGCAAAGAAATATAGCCCAGAAACTGACCAAGGCTACTACTATGACTTAGTGCCTGGAATTTACCAGCCACCAGCAATTACTCCCTTACAAGGCCATAAGATAACTGGGTACCAAGAATTCCCAGATGGCCACCCTCCCAGAAGGGCTCATGAAGGAAACAGATTGCCCCACCGGCCAATGTGTCAATCATTAACAATTAAGGGTCCCGGTGAAACAAAGAGATAGCTACCATTAGTTAGCACATCCTGAGTTCTGCAGGTTTTACAACTGGTGGGGTCAGGAGGCTATCTGATTCCCAGGCCTCCCCTCAAGACAAAGGGCTTCCTAGGAACCCATGACTAGTCACATATTCAATGGACAGAGAGTCGAGGCCCCTCCCTAAGCTTATGGTTTTTGCCTTTAAAAACGCCTGTGCCTGGGGGACGGGGCTGCTCTCCAGCCTGCATGCTGAGGGAGCCCGTTTGTACAAACGTCCAACTTTCATTAAAGCCTCTTGCTGTTTGCATCAAGTTTCTGCCTCCACTCGGTTGGGGTGGCTGCAGTCCTGGGAAAAGATTCTGGAGGCCTGAGCTTCTGGGGTCTTACAGTATCTTGAATACGAGAGGAGAAAACTAGCTGAGGGGAAATAAGTATGTGTTTATTCTCACTCTACTGTTGACTGTGGATGCTTTGTTTCTTCCTTGACTTCTCCAAAATGATGGTTTGTGACTTAACATTGTAAGCCAAATAAATACTTTCTTCCCAATGTTCCTTGTATTTAGATTATTTTGTCACCCTGACAAAAACATAACTAGGACAAATTTCTACCCACATAAACATTTAGTACAAAGTAGTAATAAAGGAAATCACTGAAATGTGGATTGGGGTGCCCTCTAAGATACTGCTCTTTCTCTCCTTTTTTGAACTTACCCCAAATATAGGTCCTAGTTCTTTTCTGAACTACGTGTTTCACTTTTTTCCTTTTGCTTGACCTGAGTATCACTCCTTATCACCAGACTGCTAAGGGCTACAGTAATGATGAGTTCAGCTTTCCCCTGACCCATCAAGAGAATTGTCCTTAGTCTTTATCTAGTGCCAAGCATGAGCAGGAGGTTAGGACAATGCTGTGTATCATTACATTAATGTGGGGAAAAGGAAGAAAAATTGACTTCCTCGGCTCAGTTGTATACATAAACATTCCAGTTTCCTGAGGATTTTAGAAAACCCAAATGCTGACAGAATGAGGGCCACTAATACCCACAAGGCAATGTAGGCTACTGTCCATTTTGCTGCTAGTGTTAACAAAGCTGCTGTAATCAGATGTTCCTGAGGTATATTAGCTATCCATTAATTAATTCCTTGCTTGTATCAACCTCATCAGTGGCTGCAGTGTATGAAGATAAATTAGCTTTACTTATCGCTGTCTTAAATCTCTTAGGAGATAATGACAGCTAATTGAAACTATCAGAATTAAAAATTAGTTAGCCTTCAAATCAGCAAACTAGAACACACATTGTCTAGTTTAAGCAGAAAAGTAACTAATTAAGATGTGGGAAACTTACCAAATCTCCAAGAAAGTCCCACAGAGGGTAGAGGGCCTATAATGATTAGGCTAGAAGGCTCCAAGTGAAACTCTCCACTCCTGCTTCTAGAGAGGGGGAGGGAAGACTTCACCCTCACACTTCCAACACTGATTCAGGGTTCAGTTAAATCTAGAGGCCTCTAAAAATGACATGCACTTCTTTTCTTTGTGCTTTGCAAAAAGCACAGAGTCCCAGGAAGTTGCAAAATTAGTTCAGACAGGCCTTTCCAACCCATCCACTAGTGTCATTCAATGGTTACATTTTACATAAATTGAAAAAGAAGAAAATTGTGTTGGGGTGTATATATATATATTTCTGTATAACTGCATAGGTTCATAAAGGCACAGTACAATCAAGATGCCATACTGTTCCATTGCCACAACCATTTCCTTCATACTTCCCCTTCATAGTCACACCCTCCCTTTCTCCTCCCTCACCACTAGCAATCATCCATCAATCTTCATTTCACTCTGTTTTCAAGGTCACATAGTGATTAGAACTGAATTGCTCATCACAGGAATTTCTCCTTTGCCTGTAAAGAAAATCATGTGAACAGAAAACAGAACTTCAGTAGGCAGAGAATGTCTTTGGGAAGGAGATGTAGCAGGCTGAGCTCAGAGCAGCCACTCTCAAGTGTAAGATGAAGACTGTGGTACCCAGAGATCAACAGCAACTCCCACACAGGACTAAAAGTAATGAGGTAGCAGTCACGATCACAGAATTTCACAAATAAAAATAGTTTATACTTGGTGTGTCCAAATTATGATTCAAAGGATATCTATACATTAAAATTTCCTTCCAGCCTCTTTTCCTTTTAATTATTTTTAGCTTAAAAATTTGAAACATATATAAGAAATTTAGAATTCTACTATATGCAACTGGATATAAATCAAGATTACACCATTATCATTTAAGCCTACTTTATCACATTTCCATCACTTATTCTCTTATCTCTCTTGGATTCTTAGCTGCATTTTGTACAACATTAGAAGTATCCTTGTTGTGCCCAAATTCTGAACCCCAAAATTACCAAGAGGCCCATTTTGATGCAAAAGCAATGAGTCTTTTATTGCAGTTGTTTAACGAGCTATCCCCATTAGCTCAGGCCTTTCCTCCTTCCACCATGGCGGATGGCTGGGAAAAGACCTGGAGAAACCACCAGACAAAGGTCTTATAGGGCAGTGTAAGGGGAGTGTCTAGGGGTATGCATAATCTCAGGATTGGTATACCTCCAGGCTTGGAGACCTGCCCTGTGTTGATTGGTTAACTGGCTGTTATGGCCCATAGGCTCTCCCAGGGCGGTTGCTATGCTCTGCACATCACTGCTGTGCACTTGTGCGTAAAGCACACCCACAGGCATAAAGCATAGCCCCACTAGCTAACTTCTGATTGGTTCCTTGCCATGAGGTGGGCATCTGACCTTCTGGTGACCATGACATGCTCAGAAAGGTCAGGCAAGCACGTGTTAGCCTGTCATAGCTGCCAAAACGGGGGAGGGGGGCTTGCTGGTCCCTTCATTCCCCACTTCTCAAAATATCCATGACAGGACTCAATCCTGAGTCCTGAATGTTAGGGGCTCAAAGGTGTGTTAAAGGGCCCTGCCATTAGCTGACAGATTTTTCTGAGGGAGTGACATTTGCATCTGTTGTCATACTGTCCCCTATGTAAGGGAGTTTCCTTTTTGAATTAGCATTTCAACCAGGGAAAATGGGCAACATATTCTTTCTCATGCTACCTCCTGCTGACTTTGGGATGCAGTTAGGGAGCCAAGAGGGCTGAAATTCTAATCAAAAGCAAAAAGGCAATTTAGGCAATGAGGAAGCGGCTGGTTGGCAGACTCTGTTGAAGGGACAGAGGGTGTCCACGTGGGCTGGACTGGTTCAGATCCACAGCAAGTCCAGGGCTTGCAGTCCTTAGAAGCAGGCTGTAGTCAGCAGCTGACACTGAGATGTGTCTACCAGAAGCAGAAACCTGTTTAAGACATGTTTAAACTGGGAACAGAATTTAAAACTTATTTAATTGGAATTCTTTTTTTTTTTTTTTTTTAAGATTTGGTTCATTTATTTTGTATACAGCATTCTGCTTCCAGAAGAGGGCACCAGGGATGGTTGTGAGCTACCATGTGGTTGCTGGGAATTGAACTCAGGACCCTTGGAAGAGCAGTCAGTGCTCTTAACCTCTGAGCCATCTCTCCAGCCCCTTAATTGGAATTCTTTAGACCCATAGTTTTAGTCATCAGGAAGGGTGGGAGTTCCAAGACCAGGGCAGAAAATCCCATCCTTAGGAACAGACAGGTGGGATAACATAGGTTGTATTTATCTGGAGTCCTTTTGACCTGTGAGAAGTGGATCCACAATTTATGACTTTTGATCCTCTGAAGTCTACATGAAATTGATTTTAAAAAAAGGATATAACAATTTTAGATACATTGACATTATCAATCTGTACTGAAACCCACATTGCAGAAAAAGCAGATATCTGGGTATCTGTTAAACAGCAGGAACGTACTCATATTTTTGTGTCCTAGCAATTAGTCTTCTGTCCAGAAAGCCAGGTATGAATTGGACAGAGGTGCCTTTGGCCTGATGTAAAGCCCTTTAAGTTTATACCCAGATGACAACCAAAATAAACCTAAAAACCTTGAGCTTGTGACTGAACAGCAGGTAGTCACTACTCTATCAGCTTATCAGAACTTTAAAACTTTTATGTTCTTACATCCTTAGATCTTTATTAAGGAGCAATATTAAGGCTTGGTTTTTACATATATAAAATGAGCTACCAAGGTGACCATAGTCTTATGGATTTGGCTGCCTGGTGCTGCCAAGCTGACAACCATTAATACTTTCAGAGATCTGAGAAGGGTAAATTTATACATTTTCCAAATCTATTAAAAAGTGACAGGGGCCAGTCTATATAACTGTAGTTAGCCATACCCAACTGTCAAAGCAGAAGTATCAAAGAACAGCATCAATCTTCACCAGGCCTATAAGATGAGAGTTTTCTTTCTCTCTGTGGAAGAGGGACATGGAAAAGACTAACCTTGTTTTGTCTAGGCAAAGGGGGTGCAGTCAATTTTCCAGTATCCAGAAGTTTTGTCCACAGTCTGGGCCAGGTCCTGGTAGTAGGTGTTGCATCTGAGCATCTTGTTCACTGGTCAGCTTCATCATCCAGGTGCAGGAACTGGGGTGCCTCGTAATCTTCTTTGGAGACTTTGGGTCACTGTCAGGATCTGGCAGTCTGTCTGATATTATAGACTTTTAAAATAACATTTTAAATGTCACATTCTGCAGGTCTCTGAAGCATTAGAGGTTTGTCTGTTTAGTTACTTGCCTTAAGCACATAGGTGGCTAGGTAAGGCCTTATTTCTGTAATTAATTAATTTTTAGTCTGACTATAACAGTTTTTGACAGTAAAATATTTGAAATTTCTCACAGTTGAATTTAAATTGCATATAGTTATCCTATGTTCTTTAAACAGTAGATACATGTACACATTTTAGTTGCTTGCTTAAGCATAACTTCTGAAAAGAAAAACTGTATTAACTTATATTTTTAACATCTTACAATAGATTAGCAGCTTTTATACAACCAGAACTTCACATTGTCAGGTTTAGCTTTAAAAATAATAATTTTTAAATTGAAGCTCTTTAGGTACAAACATTAATAAAAACATTTTAAAAGCATAAACATCTTATAATCTTATAAATTTAAACATTTTATAAAAAACTGTTCTTAAAAAGAAATTTAAAATCTCTTAAAATAAAATACTCTTTATGCCTTAAAACCATTATCACCTGGGTGACTGTTAAATTACAATGTTTAGCATCGCTGTATATAAAAGCATTAACATTTTAAATCTTAATTAAAAAATAAACTTGTTTATAAAATGGTACCTCCTGGGCTGGAGAGATGGCTCAGTAAGTTAAGGGCACTGACTCTTCTTCCAGAGGTCCTGAATTTAATCCCCTGCAAACACATGGTGGCTCACAACCACCTTGAATGAGATCTGGTGCCCTCTGCTGGCATGCAGGCAGAAGAGTGTATACATAATAAATAAATAAAATCTTTTTTTTTTTTTAAAAAAAAGGTACCTCTTAACTTCCATGTGGTCACCTTCAGTCAAGATGGCAGTCCGAGTATCTTTCAATTTCAGCAAAATGCCTCACAACCAGACATATGACCAGCCTGCCACATGGCTGACTGCAAAATGGTGGCAACCTGCACCATTTTTTTAGCTGTATGCTTGTAACAGAACTTAGATTATGCCAGATAGAGCTTTTTAACAAAACAATCATATATAATTTTTTGAGAAATAAACAGAACTTTTTAAACAGAACCTAATATGGTTAAAATTTTAACATATTACCAATTTTTAAAATTTACTATTTGTAGATATGAAAAACCATAGCAAACAGTTCACATTTCCCTTTCGTAGTTTTTAATAACTTTAAGGCCATTCTGTTTTGGCTCACCCACCTCGTGCTGTGTGCTCAGGGCAAACACCTGAAGTGGAGGTGGGGGTAGGGATGGGGGGAGGGGGCTGCCAGTAAGCCCATGCCTGATTTTAAAGGAAATGCTCAGGTTTCCCTTATGCAGTGTAAAGGTGGTCACAGGTTTGTCAGAGTCTTCGTTACATTAGCATGTGCTTCTTTTCTTTCTAATTTCTTAGAGATTTTATTATTAAGATGTTGAACTTCATTAAATTCCTTTATACCTCAGTTGAGATTCTCATGTGATATCTAAGCATTATGTGTATTAATTTTGATACTGTTAGACCCCCCGAAAACTCAAGTATCCGGGGTCCCAGGCCACGTTCTCGGTCACCCCAATCACCAGGCGGATTCGAGAGCTTGCTGCAAACTGCACGAGGCTTTATTGTAATTTAACGAGCTAACCCCATGTTAGCTCGGGTCTTTCACTCACCCGCCATGGCGGATGGCTAGAAAAGACGGCTCCTAGGGGCTCCCAGAAGATCTTATAGGGCAGCATAAGGGGAGTGTCTAGGGGTATGCACAGGCTCAGGATTGGTGTGCCTCCAGGCTTGGAGGGCTTGCCCTGTGTTGATTGGTTAACTGGTTGTTATGGCTCATAGGCCCTCCCAGGGTGGTTGCTATGCTCTCTACGTCATTGCTGTGCGCTAGTCCGTAAAGCACACCCAGAGCCATAAAGCATAGCGCCACCAGCTAACTTCTGATTGGCTCCTTGTCACGAGACAGGCATCTGACCTCTAAGTGACCAAGGCAGGTTTATGGCAAGCACGTGTTTGGCTGTTATGGCTGCCAAAAGGGAAGCTGGTTCCTTCAGATACATTTAATTGTCTTTGCATCTCTGGAATGAAAGCAACATGTTCATGGCATGGGTCTTCATGTGTCCTTGATTTCAGTTTACAAAGATTTTACTTAGAATTTTTGAGTCTATGATCATGAAAGGAATTGCTCTATAGGTTTCTTTCTTTGTTTGTTTTTTCTGTTGTATATTTGTCCCAGTTTGGGTACAAATAATGCTGACAGTGTAGAATGAGTTTGGTAATGTACCTTTCCTCCTTATTGTTGGAACACTTTGAAGAACTTAGTTAGCTTGTCTTAGAGAATGGGTAGAACTTGACAGGAATCCATAATTTTTTGTTTGATTGTTAGGAGGCTTTTTATTGTTTGCTTTGCTTATATCCTTTTTATTTAATTTTGGTGGGTCAAATGCAGTAGGAATTTATTTCTTCTAGATTTTCCAGTTTTCCTGGATTTTAAGTTTCAAAGTACTCCCCAGAAATCCTCTTCATTTGTTGTAATAATTCCCCCCCTTTCTTCTCTGATTTTATTAATTTTGATCTTCAGTTTTTTAAAACTTTGGTGACTTTTTCTATTTTGTTTTGTTTTTCAAAAAATGCACTCTGCTTGAGCTTCATAATCATTCTTTTAGTCTCCATTTCATTAGTTTCTGCCTCAATCTTTATTACTTCTTTCCATCTACAACCTTTGGACTTGCCCTGGCTTTGTTTTTTTTTTGAGGTTACACCAGTAGGTACACAAGATGACATATTTCTGTAGGGTTTTTTTTTTGGGTTTTTTTTTTTTTTAGTTTTTAGTTTTTTGTAATTTTTATTGTAATAACTTATAGCTATAAATATTCCCCTTAGAACTGCTTTAGATGTGTCATGAGTAGTCTGGAAAGTTTTTGTGGTTGTTTTAGTGAGAATGGCCCCAGTCGGCTCATATGTTTGAGTACAAGGTCCCCAGGTGGCAGAATTGTTTGTGAAGGATTAGGACATGTGACCTTGGTGGAGGAGGTATGTCACTGAGAGGCTGAACTTTAAGGTTATGGAGGATGCATGTTCTTCCCAGTGTTGATCTCTACCTCCTACTTGCAGATCAAGTTATGTGAGCCACCATGCCTTTGTTCTGCCATCATGGTCTCTAACCCTCTGAAACTACAAGTCCCAGATTAAACTCTTTCTTTTATAGGCTGCCTTGGTCATGGTGTTCTAGCACTATAATTGTAAGCAGTATAGTTGAGCTGGAATTTTCAATTGATCTCAGAATTTCACCCTCCCCCCCAGTTTCTTAGAAAACCCACTGGCTGTTCAAAAGTGCATTGCTCAGTCTCTGACTCTGAATAATTTCTCTGGACATTGATTTCTATTTTTATTGTACTATGATCTGATACTATACAAAACAAAAACAAAAACAAAATCCTTCTAGTTCTGCTGCATTCATCAAGACCTGCTTTGTGGATGACTGTATGGTCTATTTAAGAGGAGATTCCATGGGTTGCTGAGAAAAATGTATCTCCTATGTCTGTTAGATGAAATGTTCTGTATACATAGGTTGAATCCATTTTATCTATGATGTAAGTGAAGTCTGAGGTTTTTTTGTTGTTGTTTTTGTTTTTTGCTTTTTGTTTTTTTTTCCGAGACAGAGTTTCTCTGTGTAGCTTTGGAGCCTATCCTGGCACTCACTCTGGAGACCAGGCTGGCCTGGAACTCACAGAGATCCGCTTGCCTCTGCCTCCCGAGTGCTGGGATTAAAGGTGTGCGCCACCAATGCCTGGCTAAGTCTGAGTTTTTTTTTGTTGATTTTTCAGTTTGGATGACCTATCAAGAGATGACAGTGAGATATGGAAATCATCCATTATTATTGTTTTAGGACCTGCCAGGCCTCTTATACCCATTAGAATTTGTTTTATGATATTTTGAACCACAACGTTTGGTGCATATGTATTGCAGTTATTATATCTTATTGCTATTTTATGGTTAAATGTTCTTTCAGAATTTCAGGAGTAATTTATTTACATTATTTCTGACAACACTCTCTCCCTCCAACTCTTCCCATGTATCTCCCTATTCCCTTTCAAACTCATTACTCTTCTTTTTATTATTATTGACCTCTGTGTGTGTGTCTTGTTAGGACTGATCAGTGGTTCATCTCTGGAGAAGACTGTTTATTCTTCTCTTACTAGTCATTAATTGCTTTAGCTCTTCATCTAGAAGTAGGACCTTGTGAGATTTTCCTGACTATGTTGACATGTCAGCTGGTATTGTCATTGTTTAAGTTTATGTGAGGGTTTTGTCAAGGTTTAGGGCATGCAACTCCTTGTCATATGTAGCAGACGCCCTGGTCCTTTGGCTCTCTGGAATAGGGGTTGTGTTTTAGATGTATCAGTTGCATATGGGCACCCATAGTCGGTCATTCTCTGCATTTTGCCCAGCTGTGAATTTCTGTGATGGGCTCCATCTGTTGCAAAACAAAACTTCCTTGATGAGAAGTGAGAGCTACACTTCCCTATGTGTAAATCCAAAACATTACTAACAGTATACTAGAAAGGAAAAAGGGAGAAACAAAAAGCAAGTAAGAAAAGAGGGCCAAAAAGGAAAAGATTGCACAGTGGTGAAAAAAATGCATAGAATTTTTAGACGAAGGCATAGAGGGGGAAAATAAAAATACTTAAAAATATAATGGCTTACAAATATTGCTAAACCGGTAGTAAAAGAAAAAAGGGTGAGTAAAAGAGATGGAAAAAGGAAAAAAAGATGAAGAGTTGGCTCAGTGTCTTTCTGTTTCCAAAGGTAAGACAGGCTATTTACTTTCTGGTGAAATGTGGTTAATTTTCACCTTGGGAGTAAAAGTTGGGTAGTTTGTTTTCAGTTTACAGTAAAAAGTGAGATTTTCATTAGCTTGGAGTTTCTCTTTTATTTTTTTGCATAAATGTTATTATCCTCTTCATATCAGTCATGAAAAATACAAATAAGCAACAGAAAATGAACTCAACAGGTTACAATAGTATATTTTTATGTATGTCTACATGTAAGAATAATTTTAAAAAGAGAGAAAAATTGGCTTGACCTAATCAATTCTGGCTAAAATAGGTGTGGACTATAACTAATCATGATTTCCTGTAGTATGTTTTAGGCTTTTATTATATAGCTTACCTTTTGTATAAACCCTGATAACTTGAAGTTTCTTAACTGGCATGGCCACCTGTAACCACAATATTTATGATACCTAGCATTCCTTTTGGGCCCAACAGTGTATAAAAATATGAAACTTATGCTGTTTGCGATAACGACAATAACGTTATGTCAAAGTATCTCTCAATCTGGTCAGCACCATGACAACTGTGGCAGGTTAATTTTTACTTTGCAAGTAGTGTTCTAATATTTTACCCTTTGCTACTTGTTGAAGAGGGGCCAGTAATGTCCCCCAGTCCCAACTTCAAAGACATTTCTTGGCATGACAATGTTCTTTTTTCTCCTTCTTCTAGTTATTTTCTACTTCTGACCTAGTTTGTCATTTCTTTGGGAAGTCAGATGAAATCTGTACTACTGTACTACCACTACTACTGTAGTGTATTTTTTCACATATTTGTTAAAGTTGCACTTAATTCTTTTGTATAGGATTATGGCTATATGAACATTTTGTACTCCAATGTTTACAAGTGTTTTCAACATGACAACTTCTAGATGAATGGATACTTAGAATAATTCAGGTAGGGACATACTTTATGTATAAAAATTAGCCGTGTGTGTGTGTGTGTGTGTGTGTGTGTGTGTGTGTGTGTGTGTGTGTAGTGTTAATTGTGTGTTTGGCACTCTATTCAATGCTATAGATACATGTTCACCATAGCAAAAATACACTTTGTGGATGAGGAAATAAGGCTTCAGAAAACCTAAATGATTTACTCAGAGGATCCAAGGAAGAGATAGATAATAGATGTGAGCTCAGGTCAACACATTTATTTATATTAGTTTTGGATCACTGGGCTCCTTTGTTCATCAATGTGTGATTATCATAAACAGCTTCCACTCATTGTTTAGACACTACAGACTGGTTTTTGTTACACGTCAAAGTAGGAAGTAGGAAAGCAAAGAAAGTCCTTGTACTGGGAGAGCTGGGGAACTAGGTCTCCAGTGTTCATTTCTTCCTCACTTTGCACTAGCAACTTAATGTTCTACAAAGTCTACAAAACAGGTAATCAGGCTGAACCAGCATAAGAAGATACCGAGTTTAACTCTGTTTATTAGATTAAGAGTGCTAGTGGCTCATATAGTAACACAAACATGACAGAGAGGTTCAACCAACTCCAGGATCCTAGCGCTGTTTTTCTTTTTTTCTTTTTTTTCTTCTCTGAGTCATGCTACTCCTCCCTGAATACTTATTTACTTAAGCGCCTCTGTATCAGACTTCAGCAGCAGCAGTGTGTTTCCCATACTGGACTGATTATTGGCTTGCTTTTCTCCGTAACAGTTTTCAACTTTTAAAATGGCCTTTAGATTTAGAGTTAAAGGGAGAAAACCTATTGCAAGCCTTGCCTCAGGTACCGAGTGATGAGTGATGTGACCTAAGTCAGCAGCTGATCGAACAGTGGGGAATCTGAAAATGCTATAGTGCTTTCTGACAAAGGGAGTGACACTCAGACAATCCGGGTACATCAGGGGCTCACAGAGCAGCAGGGCTGACTCTTGGGGAGAGGACACCTCTGGTTTCCCAGTCACCCCACTTTGCTAAGATGCCTATGCTTTCACTGAGTGGTGACGGCTGCTTGGGTATCCAGCCAGCTTCTTGTTTTCTCCGTCCCGGCCGTATTCTCCCTTCCGAGTCTTGACCTGCCGGGAGACAGATCTACTAGGATGACATCTGGCACCAAGAGGGACACTGCTGGTTCTGGGTGCAAGGCGGCAAGCCAGTGTCTACAGCCCCAAGGCCGGCAGGGTCAAGTTCCTCTGGGACTCTAGGGGAAGGCCACAGCTGAGGTGCTGCCACGCTAGGCCTTGTGGGCAGGCCCCGACCAATCACCGTGGGGTATACACGAACTCCAGCCAATCAGCGCCTGCCTTGTTCCCGAGTCCCGCCCGCTCTAGCCCAGGTCCCCGAACCCCGTCCCGGCGCCGGCATTCGCGGCTGTCGCTGCAGCCGCCTCCGGAGCCGACTCGGGCAGCCCGGTTCCTGGCGTCCTTCGTTGTCCCCTGTCGCCTTCACTGAAGATGAGTCCCTGCGCGGCCGCGCGCTTTCCCAGCGGAGACCCCCGGCGCACCTTCATCTAGCGACTGGTGAGGGAGGAGGCGACGGCGTCCTGCCAGCCCGGCGGGGGAGCAGGGCCCGGGGAGGGGACTCGCGGAGGGGTGGCTTCGAGCTCCGCGCCGCGTGGCACGGGCGAGTGGCCCGGGAGCGCAGCCCCGCCGCCCCCTCCAGCTAATGAATGGCCTGGTCCCGCGAAGTGCTACGTCGCCCGGCTGCCCGACACGCCCTCCAGCGACGTTGCACTTCTAGTTCCGAGAGTTGTCTGGCGTCACTTCCTAGAGGCTCCCTTGTCCCCTAAACCCTTAGTGGAGTTTACAAAGTCTGAGCTCAGGTGGACCTTGCTGAGTTTGCAGAAAGATTTACTGCTGGGTGGAGAGGGACTGTGTCTGTTGTGCAGAGATAGGATAAAGAGGCCTTTGGCTCGTAGCTATCAGGTTGCAAGGGAATGTTAGTTCAGAGGGGAAGTGGCCAACCCCATACCTAAGGCCAGGTTTGACTTGATTATCTGATGTTCCAACTTAGTCGTAAAACTTGAGTTGTGTTAGCCAGAGGGGATGTTTTGCAACAAGCAAATGCTGAGTAGCCCTGTTCTTTTACCTCGAAGTAAGACATTTGAAGAAATTCGTCAGACATACTGAAAAGAGTGGTGGTGCCTTAAAAGATTACATTTTTTTTTTTTCGTTTTTAAATAGTGTTGCTACCTCCCTAATGCAAATTCGCAGGCATTTTTGGTCAGTGCCTCACTTCCTTGTTGAAATATTTTGATTTGTTTTTTATTGTGTTAGACCTACTTCATGGTAAATGTGGAGACAGAACTTTTTTTTTTTTAAACGTGTTTTCTAAAAAAGTGTTTGCAAAACTTTAGTCATATCGCAGTTTGAAGAAAAAGGTTGGCTATGTTGGTTTTCACTTTTAATAAAACTTTTTTGAAGGACTTTCGGTATGCTAATTTTTGTGTGATGATTTCACTTCCTTCTTAACTTTCAAGATGCTTCTGGATTGTAAACTTCTAGACTGAATGAGTGTACTTACTAAAGGATGTCGGTATGACTTGTTACTTTCAGTGACACAAATTAGTTTCTTATTACGGGGGACTACTGCTTTGCCACATCCGGATGCACTTATTGCCCCCTAAATTTTGGGCAGATTTTCTTTTATGAAAACGAGATAGATACTGACCTAAACTAAGTTTCTAGGTCTTTTACACAGAGAATATTTGAGAACGATATGAATTACAGTATCAATAGAACTAAATTATTTAAACCATTGTAAGTGCTTATTTTTAAAAATGTGTTTAGGTTTATAAAAACTTTTCTCTGATTATGACTTGTAATCTGCAGCTTGTAGCACTTACATTAATAAAGATACAGGTGTACAGGGGAGGTGTTTTGGTGTTAAAGAGCTCAGTGAAAACAGTCCTGCTTACTGATTGTGAAAATTAAGAGGAAGTATAACGTGCTTCCCTCCCATCCTGCAAGGACACATGTCAGCAAGGCATGTATCTCCAAGGGAGGTCATTGTCAGTAGCTCACAAAGGAAGAAATGGAGGAATAGGGACCTCGAGTCACTTGTCTATGGTTCTAGGTGTAGCAACCCCAAGGACAGTTTTTCTTGACTACACAGTGTTATATCCTATTGACATTCCTAAATGTTGTCTGAGAGCCAGTTGTTTAACAAGTGCCATCCAGGGCACTCCTCTCTCTGTATGATTTTTAGGTAGGCTACTTGTTTCCTCATGGTAAGGTAGTCATATTTATAGTCACTAGTAGGGTTGAAATGAGACTTCGTTACTTTAGGTAAAGCTCTGTATGTACATGTCCATATGAAAGTTCAAAAGATGGTAGATACTATTTTATAAGCACTGAAACGTAGCCTTTTAAAGATTTGGTTGACAAGTATTTCAAAAAGAAAGGGTCCTAATATAGTATAGATGTTTTCTGACTTATTTACCAAGATGTCTTAGAACAGGTCAAGAGATACCTTTAAATCTCCTTTTTACAAGTGAAAATATTGAAACTTAGAGAAAGTAAGTGGTATGTTCAGGGTCCTTAGGTAGTTATGTACTTGCCTTAACTAGCTTGGGTGTTCTGAATTCAGAATCTGAGCATTGTGTATTCTATTACACAGTCTTAGTTACTGTTCTGCTATTGTGAAACACCATGTCCAAAGTGACTTATAGACAATATTGAATTGTTATTAGCGTGCTTACAGTTTCAGGGTTAGTCCTTGATATTTTGACAAGGAGCATTGGCAGCAGGCATGCTGGCATGGCTCTGTA
Organism: Cricetulus griseus; assembly: GCF_003668045.3. Lineage (NCBI taxonomy): Eukaryota > Metazoa > Chordata > Mammalia > Rodentia > Cricetidae > Cricetulus > Cricetulus griseus. The sequence continues at coordinate 195,942,239 of NC_048597.1, read as the reverse complement.
GCAGTAGTTCAGAGCTCAAGTCTGATCCTCCAAATAGAGGCAGAGAGACAGAGACACTGAGACTGGGCCTAGTGTGGGCTTTTGAAACTTCAAAGCCCACCCCCAATGACATACCTCTAACAAGGCCACACTTTCCCAACATAGCCACACCCTAACTCTGTTCAACTAAGTGAGGACCAGACATTAAACATTGGATCTTTTGGGGGCATTATCATTCATACCACCACAAATACCTGTGCCCATCTGAAACTCTACCTGGGCTTCCAACGGTATTTTTTTTCTTGTTTGAGAATTTCTTACATGCATATAGGGTCTTTTGATTAAACCTACTTTCCATTTCTTCCCCTCCAGTTCCTTCTCACCACTGTTCTCTTCCATTTTAATATCTTAAAAACAAACAAACAAACAAACTCACTTAGGCCACTTAATGCTGCCTGTATGTGTATGGGTGTAAGGCCATCTACTGGAGCATGGGTAGCCTCTCAGGAGCCACACCCCTGATGAAAGTGACTTTCTCCTATCAGCCATCAATTATTAGTAGCTCCTCAGCTAGGGAAGTGACTTCATGATTGCCTCCCTGCCCCATGCTAGGATTTTGTCTGGCTTTATCATGTTCATGCAGTCACAGTGGCTATGAGTTCATATGTGCAACCATCATGTTGTGTTCAGAAAATCACTGTTTTGCTGTATACTTCCTCTGGCTCTTAAATTATTTTATCTAGTCATCCACAATGCTCCCTGAGCCTTGGGAAGATGATCCAGAAACCTCATTTGGAAGTGAACATTCCACAGTCTCTTAAATGCTGCATGCTGACCTGCCCCGTGGCTCTCTGTGTTCATCACTATCTACTACTAAAAGATGCTGTGATGAAGGTTGAGAGATGCAGTGATCTATGGATATAATGAGAAGTCCTTAGAAGTCGGTTAAATGTTATTCTCATTTAGCAGAATAATAGTAGTAGATTCTCTGCTAGGGCCTATGACCTACCCAACCATTAATTGGCCCCATTAGTGGTGCCACATATGAGCTCCGTCTTATGAAACAAGCAATAAGTCCAATCAGAAAGTGTTTACTCCATAACATGTGTGCCACTATTACAACAGTGAACATATCTTGTCAGACTGGTTGTTGTAGTTCACAAAGTTCAGATGGGTAAGATTGTTGATTTAACTGTTAGTTAAAGCTGTTTTTAACATGTGAGACATTGTTTTTTTGTTTGTTTGCTTGTTTTTCCGCTTTCTTTTGTTTGGGATATATTAAGGGAGTAGGTGATTAGATTAGTTAAAAAATATAATTATACTCTTAATTATTGATGGATATAAGGCCAGTGAACCGTTGTTCAGGACTCAATGTTGACTGGCTAAAATCTTTGTGGTGGGACAGTCATTGGGGTTGAACCATTGCCAGTAGCTAAGCTGGCTAGCTATGCTTTGCCAGCTCAGTTTCTCTTCAGCATTTCATATGTATGTCATGTATAAGACAAAGTTTGATTTGTAATTTGTTTGTGCATTATTTACTACTGTGATAAGACATCATGACCAATACAACTTGTAAAAGAAGAGGTTTATTTGAGGTGATAGTTTCAGAGGGTTAGAGTCTATTATCATGGCAGAGCAAAAGCATGGTGGGAAGAATAGCTGAGAGCTAGCTCACATCTTTATCTGCAAGTAGGAGGCAGAGAGAGACAGTGGGAGTGGCTAGAGTCTTTTGAAACTTATAAACTGGTTCCCAGTTACATGTCTTTTCTGAGGCACACCTCATAATCTTTCCCAAAATGGGTCCACCAACTGGGGACCAATTATTAAAAAAATACAAATATGTGGGCCATTCCCATTCAAACCAGTATAGCTTGCTATGTTTGTTTCTGATTCCCTTACTTTTTTTTTTTTTTTTTTTTAATTAGCCCATCACCGAAGCCAGGAGCCTTGCCATTTTAGGATTTGGTGAAATGTCCACTTCAAGCACAAAATGCTCTCTAATATCTAACCCACCCTGATGTGGAACATGCAAGAGTGGGGTGGGTTTTAGAGCTTTGGAAGAACAAAATTAATGAGTTGACTATTTTGCTATATATTGTGCTTTTAGTTTTAACATTTTTTAAAAAGACTTATTTATTACCTATGAAGTATTCTGCGGGCCAGAAGAGGGTACCAGATCTCATTACAGGTGGTTGTGAGCCACCATGTGGTTGCTGGGAATTGAACTCAGGACCTCTGGAAGAGCAGTCAGTGCTCTTAACTACTGAGCCATCTCACCAGTCCTAGTTTTAGCATTTTAAACTACTGAAGGCATTGGTTCCTTTTTCTTGGTGCCATTTAAATGCCAAAGACTTTTATTCTTTTCTTTTAGTTTCAAACTAAGATTTTTGAAGTAGGTGGGTTTTTTGTTTGTTTGTTTGTTTGTTTTGTTTTTGTGGGAGTGTGTTCAATTAAAAACTGTATAGGTTTGCAGAAACAGACCTGGAGTTAGAATTAGAATTCAAGTAGTTCATTGCTCTCATCAGAATAGTCAGTGTCAGAAAGCCAGTTCCATGTAAGACTTCTGACTTTGATTGGGGTTTCAGGTGGGTATGGAAATAACATATCTAGACTCTTCGATATTTGTATCTAATATACTGGTTTCCACTGTACACACAGTGCACTTGTGCCTCACTCTAAAGAGTCTTGTAACTGTTTTGTTTGTTTGTTTTTTGTTTTTTGTTTTTGTTTTTGTTCCCAAAGAATAGATAGCAAGGAAAGGTTTTCACCCTACAAAGGAAAGGTTTACATACTATGTATTAGGGAAGGAAGATTTTCCTTTTTTTTTGTCTTTAACATTTTATATAGTTTTACTAGTTGTATTGAATCTCATCATCATTTTATACTTTGAGATTTCAGATCACACTTTCTGTGCATGGTGATTATAAACTAATTTGTATGTTTTCATGGCTGCATTTTTGTCTTTGTAAACCATCTAGAGTTTATATTAATATAGGTATAAAGTGTCAAAAATTATTTTTTCCAGATAGCTTTTCAGTTTTTCTGATACTCTTAGTTTAATTATTTCCCCCAATGACAAGAGGCCATTCAGGTGAGCAGACACATTGTCTGCCATGAAGTAAACCAGAGTAATGGGTTGTTTTGGTAATGGTTATGATGTAGTTTTTGGGGGTGGCCCGTTGGAAGACATTCTCTTGAAGATAATAGATGTGAAAGTGTTTGTAGCTTCTGGGGATGTAGCTTATAGAGTTTAAAGGTAGAGGAGGCAGTGAAAGAGACCAACATAGAAAGGTTAATAGCCTTTTTTTTTTTTTTAATGAATGAAAGGCATTTAGATGTGGAGCTATTTACATTGTAAAGTACTTCAAGAGAGTTAGATTTGTAATTTCGCTTTTCCTTTGTTTTCTTACAGGTCACCCTCGCAATTATGGATATTTGAAAGGCTCAGACGGTGTGGAGGGGGAGTTCCCCTCCTCACTCCCCCTTGGTGCTTGACTCTAGGAATAATTTCTAAACTGGGATTTTTTTTTAAATGAAGAACTTGTATTTGATATGAACTTTATAGAACTATTTATAACTTTTTGATTGAAGTGCCAAAAGATTATACAAAGATATATAGTTTTATATAATTGTTGTGACTATTTAAATACCCCAAAGGGTCATATCTTCTTGGTAATTCTTCTGAATATTATCTTTGGGTCCTATCTTTTTCATTTTTAAAATTCACTTCAGTGACTCTTCTGAAGGAGTAAGCAATACAAAAGCAATTATGATGGATTCTGCCACCCCTGACTGCACATCAAAATGCCGATCGCTGAAGCATGCTTTGGATGTCCTTTCTGTGGTAACAAAGGGGAGTGAGAACCAGATCAAGGCCTTCCTCTCCAGTCACTGTCACAATGCTGCAACTGTCAAGGATGCCTTTGGTAGGAATGCCCTGCACCTGGTCTCCTCCTGTGGGAAGAAAGGAGTGTTAGATTGGCTTATTGAGAAAGGAGTGGATTTGCTGGTGAAAGACAAGGAGTCAGGCTGGACAGCATTGCACAGGAGCATTTTTTATGGACATATTGATTGCACTTGGTCTCTGTTGAAGGTAAGTGTCAGTTTATCTAAAACTGACATTCACTTTTCTTTTCTTTTTCCTTTTTATTGAAAATGTACTCTCTCTCTCTACACACACACAAACTTTTTTTTTCTTTTCCTCCTACCTCCTCCCCATCTCCACTTCCATCCAGATCCACTTCCTTTCTGTCTCTGATTAGAAAGTAAACAAGCCACACCTTTAATCTAGGTTAATGCCTTTATTACCAGCACTTGGGAGACAAAAGCACCTAGGCAGATCTCTGAGTTTGAGGCCAACCTGGTCTACATTGTGAGTTCTAGGATAGCCAAAGCTATACAGTGAGGCCCTGCCTTGAAAAAAATACCAAAAAAGAAGGAAGGAAGGAAGAAAGAAAGAAAGCAAGCAGGCTTTTCTAGGATAATAATAAAATGAAGTATAATAAGATAAAACAAAAACTAACACATTGCAATTGAACAGAACAAATTGAAGGAAAAGAGCCCAAGAAAAGGCACAAGAAACAGAGAACTACTGGTTTCCACACTCAGGAGTCCCATAAAAAATTGCTAAACTGTAATCCATATTATATACATAAAGGACCTGTAGAGTAAAAAGATAGAAAAAATATAAGATAAATAAAAGTAAAGAATAGGTAAAATTTAAAAAAAAAATGTTTGGATATAACATTATAAGACAAAGAATCTCCAGTGTTGCCATTGAGTTTATTTTCTTTTGGCTATCTGCTGGACGCATAGCCTGCACTTAGGAGTAGTTTCTTTCCCCAGTGAGACTCCCTTGGAGAAAACTAAATTTGCAGGTGGTTGTCAATTGGAGTATAGCTTCTGGGTTAGGGGTGGGGGCATGTGTCTACTCCTCCTTTCAGCTCTGGACCCCCTCTGGTATTGAGTGTTGCAGGCTCAGTGCACGTTGCCCCAGTCTTTGTGAGTTCAGATGTATTTCAGTCCTGTTGTCTAGAAGGTCATGGTTCCTTGGTGTCCTCTGTCTTCTCTGGCTCTGACATTCTTTTCACCTCCTCTTCCACAGGATTTCCTGAACCCCGAGGGGAGGGATTTGATGGATCTATCCCATTTAGGGCTGAGTGTTCCAAGACCTCTCACTCTCTGCATATTGTCTGGCTGTGGGTCTTTGTATTTATTTCTATCTACTGCAGGAGGAAACTTCTCTAATGATGGCAGAGCAAGGCACACTGATCTGCTTCTGTAGCTGGAGTTTAGGCATGTGATTTTCTTAATCTATTTCATGTTGCATTTTCTAAGAGAAGTTTATATGTGTTTGATACTGTTACTGTTATAACTCATCTTTAGATTTAAAGTACCATAGATCTTATTTACTTATATGTTTTATGTAAAATTTCAAATATACATCAAAGCTCCCAACATATAATAATGAGCTGTTGTGCAATTTTATGTTGTGTGCACAGTATGTTATGTGCGCTGTATGTTAGTGTCAGAAGAAACCTTGGAAAGAATTTGTTTGAAAAAAGAATGATTCATGAATTGGACAGCACCTGATACCAGAGAGGTTCAGTGTGGAGATGTAGCTTAGGGGCAGAATACTGCCCAGGATTCTCAAGACTCAGGTTTCCACCTCTAGTACCCTATTTATACCTCTCCCCCAGAGGCTTGGAGAGCTGTTTTGGTGCATGTGCAGAGTGGAGACCTCATTAGAGGTTAATTGGTGCTGGTGACTGGTCAGGTCTTCAGTTTTTCTCTGTTTATGTTGGGCTTCTGCTTGCTTACAATGAAATCCACTGTGAAAGCTACTCCAGTCTAACATCATTCTGCTGAAAAATTTAAAGTATCTTCGAGTTTAAAAGATGACAAATTATCATTGACTATTTTACCAAGGTACTGGTTGTTGAGCATCAGTTAGGGATAAGAATTATGGTTTTGAATAATATGTCCACTTCTTGTTTATCTAGAATAAAAGGTTTTTTGCTTAAAAATTTGATAATTAAAATCAGCTTAATTTATCTGAAATTTCTCACTAAGTAGATTCTGTGTAGGTTTCTTTTATGAAGTGTTTTGAGAAATACCAGTGTTACGGCAGTAATGAATACTGAGTCATACGTTGTAAATATGCAACTTTGCTTTTTATAGGCATTTTTTTTTAAAGTTTATGCAGGCCTAGAAAATACTAAACAAGTTTTCTATCCTCAAGGAATTTGCAGTTAAATTAGAAATCTTACCATTACTATTTTCATCTTTTATTTTTCAAAAATAATTTTTTACATAAGATTATTTTGGAAAATATTTTCATCAAAATAACTTCTAATGTATATTGGTAGTACACTATCCTTTTTCTGTAGCTAAATTGTATAAGTGCCCTACTTATCGAGTCATCGCTGATAAATGTCCAAACATGGAACCTCAGTTGTATCTACAAAAGGAGAGTAGTAGTCCTTCCTCATATCTGCCCACTTCTTTTTTTTTTTTTTTTCTGGTTTTCGAGACAGGGTTTCTCTGTGGCGTTGGAGGCTGTCCTGGAACTAGCTTGTAGACCAGGCTGGTCTCGAACTCACAGAGATCCACTTGCTTCTGCCTCCCGAGTGCTGCTGGGATTAAAGGCATACGCCACCAACGCCCGGCCTTTTTTTTTTTTTTTTTTTTTTTAATATCTGTCCACTTCTATAAGGGGCATCACCAATCCCTTTTCTCTCATGTAGGGAAAGCTGAAGACTTAAAGCATCAGTTGGCTCCAGTCTTACCCCCTCTGAAACCTTGGCTGGGATATTGTATTGTTGCTAATTCCATTGAGCTTTTGAGGTTTCTTTCTGTTTGAAAAGTTGCTAAGCATTTATCCGTATTTAGGACTTTAATTAGAAACAGTTGTGATTTGGCCTGAATTTGGGCTTTCTTGCTATGGATTTTCATGGTAGTATGGGTGTGTGTTGGTTATGAGAAGTTGGGATATTGTGCTTTGGCTGCTTTGCTTAGCTTGACTGTTTTACCATCAAAGCCTTATTGACCACGGATAGATAACTAATAGTAAAGTTTCAGTGATAAAACATTTCTGCCAAAATGTTCTTCCAAAACTGTTCAGTATTCTCAGGTCGTAAAATAGCTGCTTAGCCTGTCCTTTCCTTTGGCCTTGCAATTTCCCTTTCAGTGGAAAGAGCTGCAGGACTAGTCCTTCATTGAGGGGCTTCATGTCAGTTCTCTGCTGTACACCACAGTACTTCAAGTGTTACTCATTGACAAAACACTATAACCACAGATGCATGTTCAGTAAATTTACATCTGATAAAACTTAAGAACTATAGAAATTTTATGTCAAATATACACCCATATTGTCTATACTATCAGTCCTGATTGCCAAATGCTGGAGACCTTATTAGAAAGTCATTGCCTTGCTTTGACAGCTTTATTTCATGATGAGACTGAATGCCACAGGCTTTATGTTTATCGGATTCTTCTGCATGTGTTGCAGTGTACTTTAAATGCTTTCCTTTGTAATGCTGGGGTGAGCCTAGGGCCTCAACACATGCTCATGGCTGCACTATACTTAGTCTTTATATAAATTTTGAGGCTAGATCCTGTTTATTTTCCCAAGCTGAATTCAAATCCTACTGCCTAGGCAGGAGTCACACTACGCCTGGTGCCGTTGTATTTTTATACAGCTGTTTACTCACTGGTCTGGAAGAACTTGCTTTGAACTTTGCTGTTGTTATGAAAAGCTAATATAATTCTGAATTTGTAGATACACTAACTGCAAAATATTTAGGACAAATATCTTTTGAGTATACGATACATGCCATAGAGTGATCTATGTATTACAGTCATTGCAGTGAGCTGACTGAGCTCTTTTTTTGATTGAGTTTATATACTAGTACGGGGAGATGGGCAAAAATCAAGTAATTAAATATAAATGGAAAGTGCTCTTAAAATATTGTAGTGTTAGAGTTTTGCACATAACAGAGACCAACAGTGCTAACAGAAGCAAAAAGATCTTAGGGTGTCAGATACTCTACAGTGGAGACAGCCAGAACATCCAAGTGACTACTGTAGACCTATAAACACAAGCCACATTTTTAAACTAAAATAGAAAACCTATAAACTAATTAGAATAATTGATCTGAAATTTTATCTTCCTCTAAACCCCAGGAATAATGATTTTTACCTTACTCTGTTTTAAGACTGCATAGTTAAAACAAAAACAGATGTTACTGTTTCCAGTAGCATTAGTGCTCTGTGATGGAATGATGTATAAAGCCCATCTGTTGCCTGAAGAAGACCATCATAAAATACCCAGGCTCTTAAGCCTGCCATAGACTTAAATGCTATTTTGTAAATTACACATCTGGGGGATGTATGCAGAAAGAATTGATCTTAAATAAGTGGTATATACTGAGCATATACTATGCTCAACATATGCACCATTGGCACTCAAGATAAATACATTAGGAAGTATTAGGAGCTCCAGAGAACATGAGTTCAAAGTCTTGCATTCTGTTGAGAGGCTCTTTTAGACGATGCAGACATATGTGGTAAGTAAGGTCAAGTGGGAATACATACAAGGTAAAGTATGTGAATCTGAGTTACTGAGTTCTCATTTGTCATACTTTTAGTTTGGAATATTATGCCTCTAAGACTGCCTTTCTTATATAAGATCAGGGCAAGTGAGGTGAAAGAGATGGGGCACTGATGATGACATTATAGGAGACAAACCTTGACTGCCACTGCCATTGCTGTGAAATCTTTGTAATCCTGATGTTTATAGACATGAAATCTGACTGTAAAAAGTGAGTGTGTCTGTAAACATGCATAACTACCCATAGACAAATATCAGTATTTCTAGGCAACCAGATCTACTTTATTTGTTTTGTTAGATGTTACTGTAACAAAATACTTGAAGTAAATTACCTTATGATGAAGAAATTTTATTTTGGTTTATGATTTTGGAGATTTCAAACTCATTGGTACCATTGCTTTTTTGAAAAATATCCATTTGGCCCTACTTGTCAAATGGTCTTCTACAGAGGCATCCCACAGTAGAGAAGTATTTACCTTGAAAACTTGTCTTATATACTCTACTTTGATTTAAAGTGTTGTTTTGGGGCTGAAGAAATGACTCAGCAGTTAAGAGTGCTTGCTGCTCTTTGGGAGACTGTAGCTCATTTTCAGCACCCACATTGGGTGGTTCACTGTAATTCCAGTTCTAGAGGAGCACATGTCCACTTTGGCATTAGTGGACACCATTACACACACACACACACACACACACACACACACACACACACACACCAAAACCACAATTTTAAAATATTATTTCTTTTCTTGTTCTGCCAATAGTTGAACATTTGACATTTTTTAGTTCTTTTGTTTATCAGTGAAAAATTTATGTTGATGTGAGAGATAATTATTACATGGTTATTTTTCTTTTTAAAATGTGTTTATGGTATTGATCATTTGATTCTGATAAGTTACTGGTTTAGAGTAGATTGATAATATGTACTTTTTTTCCTAGCATGGTGTTAGCTTGTATGTGCAAGATAAAGAAGGATTGTCACCTTTGGATCTTCTAATGAAGGACAGGCCAAATCACGTTGTGTTTAAGAACACTGGTAAGAATAGCTCCACATAGTTCAGCAAGTAGTATTTATTCTGATTAAAATATTGTGGATTTATTTGTTTGAATATCTACAAAGAACTTTTACTTTCACATCTGTTGATTATTTTTATTTTTTGTATTCATAACATCCTGTTTTGTCTTTTTAAAATTATATGTTTAAGAGTTAAGCACAGCCCAAAGGGTTGGCAGTTTATAATTGTTATTTTAAAGCCTTAATGTGCATCCAGAAAATAAGGTCAGCACCCTAAGTAACTGAGAAAAAAGTAACTATTTTACCCACACATTTTAAGACTTAAAAAAAATAACCAGTTTATTTCATAAGTGTCTTCATGTATGTACATATATTGTGGGTGTATGCCTGCATTTGTGTATGAATAGGGATATGCTTATGTGACAAAGTGCACATGTGGAGGTCAGAGTCTCGCCCTGGGTATTGGTTCTTGTCTTTCACCTTGTTTGAGATGCACAGCATCTGCCAAATTAGCTGTTCTCTAAGCTTCTTGGATTCACTTGGTTTTGCCCATCTACTTGTTGGAGTGCTGAGCTTACAGATGCTCACTCCATGTCTGGCTTCTACATGGGTCCTCGGGATTTGAACTTAGGTCCCCACACTTCTGTGGCAAGCACTTTTGCTCACTGAACCATCTCCCAAGGCCTACTTGCACATACTAGCATCACTTCTTCCAATTTCTTTGCCCTTTTGGTTTTGGAAATGTGAATTTACAGGAAAGAAGAAGAGAATTCAGTGGGCTGTTGCACAGTTTTTATCTAAGCTTAGTGAGAACACAGCTTTGCACTACATTGCTCCCGATGATCAAAATTTCATTGTAGAATACTTTTCAGTCTTCCAGAATAAAACTGAAGGCTTATCACAAACTTTCCTCTGATTAAATTAATTAAAGTAAAAGGCTCTTTGTCTAGTCATTGTGATTTTGTGTATCAAGAATGAACTGTGAAAGTTAATGTTAGTCTTGGGTGTGTTAACAGCTGTAATCCCAGCACTTGGGAGGTGGTGTCAGGGTGAGGAGGTCACAGCCATGTTCTGTTTCAATATGAATTCAGAGATCATCTTGTACTCTGGAAATTCAAACTCAATACCCCAATTCCCCTAAAAAAGAAAAGTTAATGTTTGTATAGTAACACATAGTAACTGATACTATGCTCACTTTTATAAACACAGGTATAGTTATAAATCTTACCCTCAGGTTTTCTTGGAAACAAGATAGACATAGCTGCTGCTGATTCACTCAGCTGGAGGTTACATGTCAGCTCTTAGTGAGGGCCAAATACTGTGATATTCACATCAGATTCAGGCTTTCACTCTGATTTGCATTTTCTGAGTTTTAGGATTTCCTAGAATTACATACTGTGCTAATAGAGTCATTTGTAGAGCACTGCAATCCTTCTAAATATGCAGCTAAATTAGTTTCTATTGAGTCATGTTTCAGGTAAACTGATGATTACTTTGTATCTATAATTAGGCTAAATTGTCATTCACTTAAACTATAACAGTATGAAATCTTAATGTTTATTTCAGATCCCACAGAAGTCTATACTTGGGGAGATAACACAAATTTTACTCTGGGTCATGGAAGCCAGAATAGCAAGCATCATCCTGAGCTGGTGGACCTGTTCTCCAGGAGTGGGGTTTATGTCAAGCAGGTATTTTGAGAGATCTTCTGTGTACTTTGAGAGACAAGACAAAGCATTACTATATTTGATAGTTTGGGTTTTTCACATTTTTGCTCGCTCTCTCTTTTTTGTTTTTTTTGTTTTTTGAGACAGGGTTTCCCTGTGGCTTTGGAGGCTGTCCTGAAACTAGCTCTTGTAGACAGGCTGTTCTCAGACTCACAGAGATTCACCTGCCTCTGCCTCCCAAGTGCTGGGATTAAAGGCGTGCACCACCACTGCCTGGCTGAGAGAGTAGAGTGCTTCCCTGACTGGGAATCGAAGCCAGGTGGACGCTGTGAGAAGCTGAATCCTAACCACTAACTAGACCACTAGGGAGCCATTTTTATTCTTTTGAAGGTCTAATAACATCTTAATGACCAAATCCATTAGGAATTTGCTACTTCTGGTTTTTGCTGCATTAGCTTCAGTCATATCAATACTAGACAGAACCCCAGATATATGTGTATGGGGTGTTAAGCCATTTGTTTCTCAAGTGCATGTGTTGCAGATGGGTGTTATTTTTGGTACATGATCCTGAATTCTTAAACGTGAGTGAGTGTGCACTTTCAGCTGGTAACATGTGAAGCTTTTCTCCATGCTGTCTATCCTGGTGAGCGATGTACTTTACTTCACCAACTGTGTCACCGTCAGTGTGCTCCTCCTGTCTAACATTACGTGTGTGTGCGCGCGCATGCGCGCCCGCCCGCATGAGAGCCCAAGCGACACATGCTTAATGTCTTCAATGTTACTCCTCTCTTAAGCTTTATTTTCATTGTATTCTGGGCAATCTTGTAAAGTATTTAAATTTAACAAGCCTGAAAGTCTTATTTTTGCCACTGACACTACTCACTTTAATGCTAAGATTTTTACATTTTATGCCTCAGATCCCATCATTTGAGTTCATCTCTGTCTTATGAGCTATGTTAATCTTTCAGTTACTATAAAGAAATGCCTGGGATTTATTGAAAGGAGGAAAGATTTATTTTGGATCAAGTTGTGGAGTCCATATTTAATTGGCCCTGTTTTGGGGGTCTGGTGAGATGGTACAGCCTGTTGGAGACTATGATGGAAGACACTGCTCTCCTAAGAGCAGCCAAAAAGCAAGTGTGTAGGACACTGGTATTCCATAGTTCTCCTTTGAGGCCATGCCCCTAATGATCTTTAACCTTTCACTAGCCCCACGTATTGGATTTCTACTACCTTTCAGTAACACCAACCTGAGGACCGAACCTTTTACATGATGGGAAGGAAGCAAAGAAAGAAATGGGAAAGAGAAAGACTTAAAAAAATATAAAATTCTTTAAGGCTATATAATGATATTAAAGCTGTATTTGATTACAAAAAACAAAAACAAACCAGAGATCAAAAAAGGACAGTGTTTCTCCAACTGTGCATTATCAAATCTCTCTAAAAATACCTTTTTGATGCTTCTACTATTTTTGTTAATAACAGATTCTGTTTGATAAATCTTATTCTCCATTTTTTACTCTTGCTGTTTGACACCTAATTAAACTGGAAAACAAAGGACAATTATTTTTTTGTCATTGAAGACTGAAAGCTTACATTCCAGTGTTAATCTCCCACTTAATTGTTTGCCCTCCCATGTGAGTGTTTATAGGTATAATTTAAAATGAATATATACGTATTCATTATATATATACATACATATACATATACATATACATACCCCTGGACCCATTATCTAACTTATACAGTTAACAATATTCCTCTTATAAAGATTTTTTTTTTAAGAGTTTTAATAACACAATTCTGTTTTTTTCCTTAGGTGGTGCTTTGCAAATTTCATTCAGTGTTTCTGTCCCAGAAAGGGCAGGTTTATACCTGTGGGCATGGTCGTGGTGGACGGTTAGGCCATGGAGATGAACAGACATGCCTGGTAATTGAGTCATTATATATTAGACATTAGTAAGGTCATGTTGAATTGGAAACATTAGTTAATTTTTTATTCTAATTGTAAATAAAAATAATTTCAAAATTAGTGATAGTTTTAAGAAGTCTGAAATTGAAGACTTAAATAAAAGTGAAAGTATCTCAGAAATATTTGGCATACAGCAAATACTAAGTCAGGAAATATGTGTTATTTATAATATATGTGTATATATAGTATATGTATGTATATGTATATGTAAATTATAGAGTTGAAATTAAAGGTCAGACTAATTGTAAAACCCTTTCTCTGAAGAAACACAAGTTTTTATTTCCTTAAAGTAGTCATGATCTGAAAATGTGAACAATATTTTCTTTATAGTATTAGAATGGTAGTTTTATGATACTGAAACTTAGTGGTAACTGGAAGAAACCTAGTTTATTCTATACCAGGAAAAGGCTGATTTTTTAAAAACAATCTATGAAAGGAAAGAAAGCTACAACATCAATAGTAACTGTTGTTACTTATAGTGAGCCTCACAGTGGTCTCGTCAGCTGCAAGCACTCTTCTACATTTTGTGCATTACAGTGACACTAAGAAAGCAGTCATGTATTGATTGCTTAGTTCTCAGACAAGGAAAATGAGGAAAAGAAAACTTGAAACTTTGATTGAGATCAGATAGCTAGTAACACATATTTCCTGAGCTTTGAGTCCAGGATGAGTAACTGCAAAGAAACAGGGTGGTGTCTGTTTGGTTATTCCTTGAAGGGAAGTTATTTTCTTTCCCTTCCTCCCTAAAATACTGAATAGTGAAGGGCTCTGTCTTAGTTAGGGTTTCTATTGCTGTGAAGAGATACCATGCAAGGCAACTCTTACAATGGAAAATATTACATTGAGGTGGCAGCTTGCAGTTTCAGAGATTTAGTTTATTATCATCATGGTGGGGAGCATGGCAGTGTGCAGGCAGACATGGTGATGGAGAAGGAGCTGCTACATGTTGATATGCAGGCAAGAGGAAGTAAACTGTCTCACTGGGTGTGGCTTGAGCATATATGAGCCCTCAATTCCGCCTTCATAATGGCATACTCCAACAAGAATACACTTACTCCAACAAGGTCATGCCTCCTAATAGTGCCACTCCCTTTGGGGACCATTTTCTTTCAAACCACCACAGGCTCCTTTTTATTCATGCCAGTAAATTTGCATTTGGGATACAGAAAGGACTTAAAGTCACTGGAGCTCCAACAGGTTGGCTAAGCTGGTATTTGGAGGCCTGACATGTTGAGATTGATTCCAGGGGGAGATCCCACAAGTTTTCCTATGACGTCCATACGTGTATCATGTGATGCGTGTCTGCGCACACAGGCAGGTGCATGTGCGCGCGCGCGCACACACACACACACACACACACACACACACACACAGAGAAAAAAATTCAATAAACAGTTTTTAAAAATGTTTTAAAACTCACTTGAATTATTAGATTGACGTTCCCTACTGGTCCTATATCTGTTTTGCTCTTAAATAATATAATTTTAATAGTTTACCTGCCCTTTGATGTGATGTAGACTTTGCCTTTGGAATGGGCAGTCTTTTAGTCAAGCCATTTTGGATGTAGTGTCACAGAGTGTGTGTGCGTTTTTACTATAGACTAGTGTATAATAATCAAATTAACTCCGTTTCCTAGGTTCCCAGGCTTGTGGAAGGATTGATTGGTCACAATTGCTCCCAAGTAGCAGCTGCCAAGGATCACACTGTTGTGTTAACTGAAGATGGGTGTGTTTTTACATTTGGTCTCAACATTTTTCACCAACTAGGAATTATTCCCCCACCTTCCAGCTGTAATGTACCCAGACAGGTAAGCTCCTGTTTGTAACCAATAAGGTGTTTATTTGCTATAAAGTGTATATGGATAACAGATGTAACTTATTAATGAGTAACTGTATTTACTTAGTTAACTTCATCTTCAGTGATATGATACATACTTTTCTGATGTGACCATTGTAGCTTGGGTCCTGGAATTTTGGCTCTCACTAGTAGTAGTGAGAGCATGAAGAAAGGATGGACAGACAGACCTATGTATAGGAAAGCTGGGATCAAGTGGTAGTGTGCTTACTTTGATGGATGGTTACCTACTGCCACCAGCACCCTGGAACCTCAGCATGTGTATTAGGAGCAGCACAGCAGGAAGGATTTCTGGTTTTGGTAGGAGGCCTCTGCATACAGTCTCAGGCTATAAACATCCAGGAGGAGGGGAAGCTGCAGTTGCTAGTCTTTGCCCACACTGGCCAGTTGTTCATAAACACTCATAAAGCTCCGGAGGAAAGCTTTGCCATTGCTCTTGAGCCTTACCCAGGTGAGGCTTTGCCATTCCCTGCAGCTGAGGAATTAGAGCCCTCCACATGGCTGTGCCCATGTCATCAGAACACATTAGCTCGGGACCTCACTCACTCAGGGTTTCCTGTGCTCCCTACATTTTCTTTTTCCATAAGGAAACGACAGTACAGACTAGCATTCATTTGAAGTTAAAAATAAAAGCACTGGAGAGGTTATGCACTTGAAAGATTACCTACTAAATTACCAGAGAGTTAACTTTAAAGATTATAAAAAAATTACTTGTAATTGTGTGTGTGTCTCTGTGTAAATGTGCACCTGAGGACAGGTGCCTTCTGGATGTAGAAAGGAGCTGGAGTTACGGGTGGTTGTAGACTGTCCAACATGGTCCTAGGAACTGAACTCAGGTTCTCTGCAAGCAATATGAGCTCTTATCTCCCGAGCCATCTCAGGAGCCCACAGATTTAACTTTAAAGTGTTTAGAAACAGAGATGAATGTGGTTTGATTTTTCATTCTGTTTTTCCGTTTTTTGGTGCTAGAGATCGCATTCAAGATTCTTGCAAGCTAGACATGATTTTTACTATTTCATTTTACTCTCAGTCCCAGAGTTTTTAGTTTGAAACTTGTTTTCTTTAAAAAGAAATCTATCAATATAGATATACCTGCACAAGCAAGGCACTAAGAAAAAAGTCTTTGCTTTATTAAATGTGTCTCTACTCTAGTGTCATGCCTGCTGACAAGAGAGTATGTGGGTCAAAGTCCACCATTCTCCCACTTCCATCAGCACATGGACACCATCAAAAGGTGCCTGTTTCCCAGACTTAGAAACATGGACTAGGAGGAGTACTCTAAACTAATCTTTTATTAGACTCATCACCCATGACAGATGTTTTCAGTTTAGGATTTATATGTCTTATATGTTAAATTCCCTTATCCTTTAATCCTTTGTATCTAAAATTATTATTGAATTGACAGTTTTAATCAAGCATATAATTCTTTCTCTTTTCTCTTCTGGATTGCAAATGGATCAGCAGTATTACTCCAGGATATTTGGGTGTAGCCTCTAGTTGGATACTTTAAAAAAGATCTGTGTCTTCAACTTATCAGCTTGTGGGTATTTAGTTTTGTGGCATTCTGTAGGAACAGCACGTAGATTGCACTCCTATTTTATCATCATTTTATAGGCACCTTGAAATCCTGGGTTGACAGGGAAGCTTCTATTTCTCAGGGGCCACCTGGCAGTATTTGAAGACAGTTTCAGCAGGAGTGGGATGGTGGTGTTGATGATAGCTAGCTAGTGGGTAGAGTCCATGTGTGCAGAAGACAGCCCTTCATGGGAGAAAATCATCTGTGCTAAAATGTCAACTGTATTACCATTGTGAGACCCTGGATAGAGAAGATTTAAAAATCCCCATTTCTTTTTAAGAATGGTTACTTTGTAAATTTTTTTCTATGGCTGAAATCTGATGATTTGCGTTTTGTACAATGCTAGTTTGAGTTGTTAAAACTGATGCCTGAAAGTGGCTGCATGTGTGTTCTGAGGATCTGGGTCTTGGTGGGAGTGGGGAGATGTGTTAGCAGTTAGATGGCAGAGGTTGTGAGGAGGATGTTTATTACCCGGTGTACTGTGTCTGAGAGAAAATTGCACTAGATTTTAGATATGTAGTCAGCTGAAGTCTTGCTTGTCATTTTCAATAGATACAGGCAAAATACCTGAAAGGAAAGACTGTCATTGGAGTAGCAGCTGGCAGGTTTCATACCGTGCTGTGGACTCGAGAAGCCGTTTACACATTGGGACTGAATGGTGGACAGCTGGGTAAGAAATCTCCCATGCAATATCTAAAAACTACAGTATAATCTTAGAATAGATATCTTATGGTTTGCTTATTTGTGTAAATTTTTAGGTCACTTACTGGATCCCAATGGAGAAAAGTGTGTCACTACCCCCCGTCAAGTCTCTGCCCTTCATCATAAGGATATTTCTGTGTCTTTGGTAGCTGCAAGTGATGGCGCCACTGTCTGTGTGACCACAAGGGGAGATATTTACTTACTTGCAGACTACCAATGCAAGAAGATGGCAACTAAGTATGTGTGTTTCTGGAAAAGAAGCCTGTCATTATAAGCTATAAGAATTCAGCTCTCCAGCTGTTCACTGACTGCTAGGTTCATGCTGTGCTTTGTGAGAAGACAGAATGGAAGGGAAAATTTCATGGTTTTCTTTGATGACTTTTTTGTTTTTTTGATAAGGATCCAATGGATATATAACAGTTTGCTAATTATAAAATAATATTTTTGAATCATATGTAACATAAGATATGTCCCAAAAGGTTTAGTTTTCTTCTTAATGTAACTGTTACACAGAATGAGACTAATCCTCATTCTTGGTTTATAACATGGTCGCTATATCATCTGTAGACTTTAATATCTTATATACTATTTATTAAAAACAATTGTTTATCATAAACACTCTATCTAGGCTCACTCTTTACATCTTAGTGGTATGCTGCTTATCCTTGTATAGTGTAGCCTGTTGTGTTTAGCATGCCGTGGCAACCTGCAGTAAACTAGCTGTTACTTGAGATATCAGAGACTGAGAATCAAATTTAGGCATAGGTGCACATGCCAATTGTAGCTCTCTGCCTTTCACTTATACATGTTCTCATAGTATTACACCTGTGATTTTGTTTAGAGTGATACAGAGAGCAGGTATTTAAAAATAATTGTAAAGTAATTTGTGTTTCTGATACATTTCAGTCTTTAGTAGTTGATTAACCCACATCTGATTTGACAGTATATTGTTTTAGGTCCTTCCAAAGTATTCACCTGTTGTAGAGAAATCTTTTTTTTTTTCAGACTGATATTTAAGAGCCATATTTGAGCAGTGCTTCATTCTATCGTATTTATTAGAGTAGGGAATACAGGCATGGAAATATTTTTTTGCCCAACTATAACTTATTCCTGGAAAAATATAACTTGGAAACATAGAGAACATGTTCTTGCTTGTGCATGATAGTGATGCTGAGATAGGGACTTCTTCAGGTTGTTAACGTGAAGCAGCTCTGAGCTGAAAGTGTTACACCCAGGTGGCACAGCCTGTCTTCCCTATCGGACGTTGATTGTAGCTTGCATTTTTGTATCAGAATCATGAACATGTGATCACCTGTGTTTCTTAGAACTAATTAAATAAGGTGTGAGTTGACTTGTGGAATGTTAAATTGTAGTTTTATTAACATTTGTAAAACATTTAAAAGTTTTTCCTGAACATATTACGTTGTATAACTATACCTTCCTTCCAAATTTTCACTAAGAAATTGTTTTGATGCAGATTAAATTAGTACATGATAACTTTGAAACTAGTATTTTTTGTCAAAGCAGGTAAACTTTCTGAGAGGTTAGACAGTTGTAGAATAGCGGCAGTTGTAGGGCTGGCTCTATACTGTGTTCTGCATATCAGACATACAGAAAAGCAAATGTGTGCCTGATGGATGAGGTATTAGCCGCGGTGATGACTTTCATGGTATGTGTGACTTTAGGATTGGCCATATTTAGGCATTTTTGTCTTATTTTTAATTTTTTTATGTTAAGATATGGATATACTTAGGAGCTGATAGAGTTCCAGTGAAAGAACCTTCAAGTGAGTATTTACCTTAGCCAAGTGGGGTTTGGGTAAGTAGAGGCTTTGAAAGGAGAGATGTGCTGTAGGAAGAAAGATCTGCCTGGGAGGGCTGCAGTGAGTTGAGGTGGAATCTTTCTATTTTCCTTGTCAATAATTGTTTGAATAATATTTCTATAAAATTAATCATGTGTGCTTTAGAGAATGCTAATTTATAATTTTTTTTTTTTTCCACTCAGACAGCTAAACTTGAAAAAGGTTCTTGTGTCTGGAGGTTGTATGGAATACAAGGTTGATCCTGAACATTTGACAGAAAATGGGGGTCAGAAAATATGCATCCTTGCTATGGATGGAGCTGGAAGGGTGAGTATCTATGTTAAGGACAAAGTAATGTGATTTGTGTAGATGTGATAATGTGGAGTGTAGTGCCTGGTTTTTGATGGTTACTACTGATGCTCCTTCCCTTCTTTGACATCCTAGTGTAGAACTTGGGTTCCAGAGACACACAGGACTGTCTCTAACTCAATGGTGCACAGTAATGTTGCTGAACGGCAGCTTAAAGCTTCACTTGCTGTTCTTAAAATAAGTAGTTTGAATTATTTGATATGTAAACTGAATATCCGTAAACAGTGTTGAAAGTTGTAGAAAGAAGATAATGTCATATAATCATTTTTATATCAGTAAACATGCAATATATTACACATTTGGGCCATAATTGAAAAGATTGTCCCCAAATGTATGTATCGTCTATGTGTGTAGAGATTATGATGCCATTTATTCTTTTAAATGTATAAATAATGTGCTTCTAGGTCTTATCTCTTAACTGTAATTTCATTCCTGTACAAATATATCAATGCATTTCTCTAACAGAATGGCTGGTTTAAGTGTTTTTAATTTTTAAGTTATTTGTGTGTGAGCACATGCTGTGGTACACTTCTATGGAGGCCAGAGGAAAAGTTGTGGGAATTCCTCTCTTTATATTGAACTTAGGTCATCAGGCTGGCCAGCAAGCATTTTTAACTGGGAGCCCATTTCACCAGCTCTACCTAAATTTTTTTTTTTTAATGATAAAGACATGCTTAATACAGGCTCATAATTATATTATAAAATACAGATATTTTAAATTTTAAATAGTATTATGAAGTTTAAATATATTTAACATTACATTTAACTTTTATATATTAGTAATACTGATAAAAATCACATGCTGGTTAAGAAAACAGTTTTCTTCTCATAAAATAATGACAGGATAAGATATTTGTGAGTTTTAAATAGTGATATGAAGCTTGAAATTTTAAAAATTGAAGAATCACGTCTGGGCATGTTTGTCAGAACCACAGAGTGCCCCTTCCTTCCTCCTGAAACACCGAAGACTTTAGACAGGCACAATGGTGCTTTCCTGTAGTCCTAGCACACTGGAGACTGAGGCAGAGACGTTGTGTTGGAGTCCATGCTGGCTGCATAGGAAGATGCAGTATAGCTTGGGCTGCTTAGAAAACCCTGTTTCAACCCTGCCCCTCAAAGATAAACAGACACAACAAGATGGAATTGCAAAGCTCCACCTCCTGGTGTGTGTACAGGCACAAGTTGCAGCCATTATTTTCAAAAATTGATTATGAGGACTCAGACTTTTGGAAATCATCAGTTTTAGCTGGATATGGTGAACCACTCTTTAATCCCAGTGCATAGGACAGTGAGGCCAGTGTTCAGACTAGCCTGGACTGTATAATAGGCTCCTGTCTTAAAACAAGTCAATAGCTCCTCCTTTGCTATCAGCAGTTTCAAACGTAGAAGGTGACATGTGACCAGACACAGGTGCTGCACCTGTAGATAAGGTTGTGCAGGACAGCCCAGCACCCTCCCCTTACATCCTTCAGTACGTTAGCAGTACTCCCTAACCTATTCCCAGGACTGCTAGGAGTCACTAAACTGGGGTCACTTATTTATTTAAGACTTTGTTTTAGCTATACAATTAAGTATATCTTCTTTTTATCCTTAGGAGTGAATTGGAATGAGTTTGGTAATTACATTAAAGTGTTGGCTCTAGCATTTTGGTGTGCTAATAATACTTCAGCGGGACTGTTTGCCCTAAGCAACTCATATGGGAAACAGCATCTCCTTCAGGGGAGTGCCACGGGAACTCATTTAATATTTCATGTTGTTCAGTCTACTTTCCTGAAAGGTGTAGTTCTCCAACATCATCTTGATTTTTGTAGTATCTCTCTCTTTGTTTTCTTTTTTTAAAAGATTTATTTTATATGCAGTGTGTTTTTCCTGCATCTCTTTTATATGGAACAATAATCATCAAAACACACATGTTAAGGATTTTATTTTGACAGCGCCAATTTTAAATTCAAATTTGGTTGTTGTGATGCTGTGTTGCTTTATATTGTGCTGTGGTTTGATTTCATTGTAGGTGTTTTGCTGGAGATCACTTAGCAGTTCTCTGAAGCAGTGCCGATGGGCTTATCCACGCCAGGTGTCAATCTCCGATATTGCTTTAAATAGAAATGAAATTCTGTTTGTCACACAGGATGGGGAAGGATTTAAAGGGAAATGGTTTGAAGACAAAAGAAAAACTTCTGAAAAGAAAGGTCAGTTTGTATGATTGTACTTCCGTGCTCTAGTCAGCCTTTGATGCGATGGTACCACTAAGGTTACCCCTACATTTGTGGATTTGCCTGGTTAGTCCAGTGTCTATCTCCTATAGACAGAAGGTCACTCATGGCACAGGGCATGGGTATCTCTCTATGTTGCTAGTGTTTAATGTATTCCCTGGCACGTCATGGTCCTTCATTACTCTTGAATCAATGAATTAGTTGTTACATGTTTACAGTATATCTTACAAACATTCATGATTACTCTGAGAGTTATATACTGCTTAAAATTATTAAATATAAAAGGAATTTTACATAATATTGATTTGTTTTATTTCTTTATAGATGCCTCAAGTCTGTAAAGATTCGAGGTGCACTGACTGTGCTAGATACAGGGCAGGGTTTGGTTTTTTTTGTTTGTTTTTGTTTTTTAAAGATTTTATTTATTTATTATGTATACAACATTCTGCTTCCATGTATATCTGCACATCAGAAGACAGCACCAGATTTCATAACGGATGGTTGTGAGCCACCATGTGGTTGCTGGGAATTGAACTCGGGACCTCTGGAAGAGCAGTCAGTGCTCTTAACCTCTGAGCCATCTCTCCAGCCCCCAGGGCAGGGTTTTAATGATTAAAAATGTGGGAGACAAGCCCCCTCATAGCTTATGGAGTGCAGAGACACCTTTTATTTAAAGTTCCCTGAGGTAGATAACTAGTACAATGTGCATGTGGGTTTCTTATGAGTGTAGGGATGGGAATAACAGTAGTAGAGGAAGCATAGCAAAATCCAGGAGACTGAAGTAGACTACATTTGAAAGTGTAACCAGAGCACAGGTCTGTCTTGTAAGAAGATTTGCGAGTCTTTAGATTTACGCCACTCTTTTAGTGGTCTGATAGAATCCATGGCCTCATGCTCCCAGCTGCTCTTCAGGGTTTTCACCCCATGCCCCTTCCTGTACCAAGTTGTACTACTCCTATCTTAGATTTTTTATTTTAATTGTTCCTTTCCCCTCTCCTAATTGATTGCTATAGTTCCAATTTATACCATCTTTTATTATTTCTGTGTGTGGAATTAAAGTAATAAGAGTCTTTATGTATATTCTCTGATTTAAACTTTTATTTTCTGCTGCAGCCAGAATAATGACTAGTGTAGTCATTTCTCTAAGGTATGATTTCCTTGCTAGATTAAACTTTTGAGGGTAGGGACATTTCTGTCCTACTGACTCTTGATTGCCCTGTATTGGTGATCACTGAGTCACAGTGGCACTGTATGATCATTCCAGTATTTGCTCAGTCCCTACAAGAGAAAGGGAGAAACTTGTGATGACACTTAGGTTCATACCAAGCTAATATGGATAGAGCTACCAGTGTGAAAGGTGACTTCAGTTGCAGTGTGGAAAGTGTTTGTTGGGAGAAGAAATTGTGGCTAATACTGAAAATTCTCTGTATGTAATAAGTATGCAGCATCTAATCTGAGTTGAAGATGGACTAAATTCCTCAGAAGGACTTCATGTGTACTTTTATATTTTTCAAATCATTTTTTTATTCCAGTTACTCCTAAGTCTTTTTAGTGATTTCATTGCAGCCTTGATTAATGATAGTTCATTTATTTTCTTTTTAGCAGACATTTTACCAAACCTGCATCATTCCTCATCAGATGTGTCTTGTGTGTCTGATACAAATAGTGTGTATGAAAGAATTCGACTGGAGAAACTTCCTTTTGCACATAGAGCTGTTAGTGTCAGCACAGATGCAAGTGGGTGCAACTTTGCAATCCTACAGTCAGACCCTAAAACAAGGTATAATCGTCTTTAATCCGTTTTATTTGTAAAAGGAATAATCACTAGACCTTCTTCTGTTTTCAGTAGCTCCTGATGAAAATTAAATTGAGGAGCTGTTACCAAGATCTAGACAGCTTTAACAAATGAGTGTGTTACAAAGGAGATCAGAAGGGAGTGCTTGTTACACTGGGGATAGTGTGTTTCCCCGAGTTTATAACCTGATTTTGAAAACATTCAGGTAAAATGCACATGGCTACGTAGGGTCTGTCTTTAGTACATGTTTGACTCCGGGTTCTCAGATTCTGAAGAATGGATTATAAATATTTCTTAGGTGGTACAAAAGTTCCTGACTCTTAAATGTGATAATTGATAAAAGAGGTGGTATGGTCACATGTTGGGTAAAGTCCCAGGGAACATGTTCTAACTACATTAGTAGAGGGAGAAGATAAAATCAGTGGCATTTGAGAGGGGGTGGGTGGGAGCGGGGCTGGAAGTCAGGTGACTATCCTTTCTGGTTTGCCCAGGGTCCCAGTTTAGCACTGAAAGTGTCATAAGCTGGGAAACCCCCAGTGCAAGGCAGAGCAAGAACATTAATTGCCTTCCTTGGTAGAGTGAAATGTAGATGAACAGGGCTTGATTACAGGCATACAGCACTCATGTTTGTAAAATGATTGTATATAGATTTTTCACTTGCATGAGTAACTATCCTTGATCTATGACTTTATTTGCTTGGTTCCTGTTTTTTTTCTTCACTTGTAAAATAAGTTTTGTAAAAAAGGAAAAACTTGGGGACTTTTCTTATTTTTATTGTTTTCAGTTATGTTGTTTAAACATTATAGAAAAACATTAAATGTTTCTAGAATATTTAAACAATTTTTTTGGGTGATATTCTGGTATTTAGTAAGTGCCAGAGTTGAACATTTCTACGTTTAAGTAAAGCATTTCTTTTCAAGGGAATCAGCTTGGGATCCATTTCTGTGTTTTCTTCAAAGTAGTAATTATCTTTGTTTCATTTCTAGTCTTTATGAAATTCCAGTTGTGTCTTCATCCTCCTTTTTTGAAGAATTTGGCAAGCTCCTGAGGGAAACAGATGAAATGGACAACATCCACGATGTGACATTTCAAGTTGGGAACAGACTCTTCCCTGCTCATAAATACGTGTTAGCAGTACGCTCTGACTTCTTCCAGAAGCTGTTTCTTTCAGATGGCACTCCTTCAGAACTGACAGATGTGTACCGGAAAGATGAAGATGCTGCAGGGTGCCATCTCTTCGTGGTGGAGAAAGTCCATCCTGACTTGTTCGAATACCTCTTACAGTTCATGTATACAGATACTTGTGACTTCTTAACTCATGGCTTCAAACCAAGAATCCTCATGAACAAAAAGCCAGAAGACTGTAAGGGCTCCTCAGATTCTCATATGAATAAAATGAATTGCCACATGGATGATAACCAGAAGGCAGCATTTGAGGTTTACAAAAGCAACCAAGCTCATACAATTAGTGAAAGGCAGAAAAGCAAACACAAATCTTCCAAAAAGGGAAAAGGTGTTGGGGAAGATGATCCTGTAAGGATGTTGCAAAATGTTGCAAAGAAATTTGGCCTCAGTAATTTGAGTAGCAGGTACAGTTCTCATCCTCTGTTTTTGAGTTTACCTCATTCAAAGTCCTCCTTTGAAGTATTTGTTGCCTTTTCTTTCTTTCTTTCCTTCCAGTTCCCTCTCTGCTTCCCCTTACTTCTGTCTTGGGGGAGAGGGATGTGGATATGTACCTTTCTCTCAGTGCTGTTTTCTGGTACAGTTACCACTTAGGAACTTCCTTGTTAAACTAAAGAACAGAAAGGTTGCTGGTGGGTTTCAGGTGCTATGCCATGAGTGTCTAACAGGGAGAGTGCTAAGTCCTATTGTGTTTTGGAAAATCTTAGGTTTCAGAAAGATCTATGTGTATGCTTCATCTCTCTGCTTATCCAGGCCCAGGGCAGGCTTCTATGGATCTCAGTTTCTCAGTTTGTAAAGTCCTTGTGTTGTTGATAAAGACTTGCCACTGAGTTACTGAGGTGTCTCATGGTACCTGCCACATTATGAACCAGCAGTAATATGCTCTTTCTCTCACAAGGCTTTCATATGAAGCTGCTTGTGCTGGAATAAACGTTGTTATGGATTTGGGGCAGGGAAGATTGTGCACTGTGATTCCTATTAGAAAACATGGAAATACTGTTACAGCTTTGATATGTGACTTGTCAGTAATGATATTAAACATTTTAAATTCTAATTAAGACTGATTTATTATAGCTTGAAATTAGGTTTGTTGATACATTCTGGGACAATGACATAGCTGTGTTTACCTGTAAGCCTGACTGAATTTTGTTGTGTGTTGGTTGTAGTAGAAGACTATATCCACCTGTTGTCAATTTATATTTTTCCTTGATAGGTTAGATGGAGTCAGATTTGAAAATGAAAAAATTAATGTTATTGCGAAGAAAACTGGTAATAAACTGAAGCTAAGTCAGAAAAAATGGTAAGTTAGTAAATGAGGATCAGCTTTGCATATTTAGATTTTTGGTTTATAAGACAGAAGTAGAGCTGCTTGCAGCTGTCATGAGAAGGGAGACACCATTTACCTCTTACCTCTGCTGCTTCTGGGAGGCTGAGTCAGACAAAGCACTAACTGCTCAAGTCTGCTGTATTCAGAAGAAGAGAAGGATTTTAACTGTTGCTTTTTCTTCAGTTGTGAGTCTTACAAATAGGATTTTATGCAGATACCCCACAATCAGTTTATTTTCATTATGATTGTTTTGCTTAGTATGCTTTTTTCTAGAATAAATATATTATATATATTGCTAAAAGTTTTGTGTTAGATACTTTATGGGTGCTAAAGTCCTGAAGAAAGAGAAACTGAAAACTTCTTGATTACCTGGCTTGCAGTAAGTTGTTCAAATAAGAGAATTAAAGGGCTTTGAGTGTGCCACTGACTGTCACTAATACCTTGCCTGCAATAAAAAGGAAAATCAAGTGGAAGGTTTTTAAGTTTTAATATTCAGTACTCTTTAAAACATTTAAAATGATTTGGCTACTATTGTCTTTGCTGAGCTAGTGAGAGACGAGTTGCATGCATATCCATGAGTGTTTTTGCTCTTGCCAGTGTTTGACTAATATTAAAGTTAAGCCAAATCCTTAGGCTTTTTCACCCCTCTGTAAATATGCAACAAATTGATCTTTGTTTGATTAAACTTTTTTTTTTCCAGTTCATTTCTGTATGATGTTACCATGAAGTCCGTGGATGGAAAAGAGTTCCCCTGCCATAAATGTGTGCTCTGTGCAAGACTCGGTAGGTGGCATCTTATTAGCTGCTGAGTCCTTTGTTGGGTTCTGCTTCCCTGTTCTCACTGCACTGTTTTTCTTCCAGAGTATTTCCACAGCATGCTGAGCAGCTCATGGATTGAGGTGAGGTGTAAATGGAGAGTATGTAGGCATTCCTGCATATACTGGGGGCTAGGGAGCTATACAGTAAGACATTCAGAATTGGAACTTGGTATTTTGGGTTAGTTCTTCATTTTGTTTGTGTTACATTATGTGTGTTTAGGTTTGTTAGAAAATACTAACATTTGGAAGTTAAAATTATTACCATAAAGCTGCTAAAAACCACACTGTCACCACATTATTGAGACACACATTAGAACTGTCCTTGTATGTTTTGTATTTTGAATTTTCTATATTCCCCTTTTTTGGGTTATGTTTTAAAATTAAGTGTCTCATTTTAGATTTATATTTTATAGATTCTTCCAAGGATCTTTGATATGATGTCCTCTCTAAAGTTTTCATAGTAATAACTCAGCTTAGCATATGATAGTATTTTGTGGTTTCAAATTAATGAGTTTATTTTGTCTTATGTCTCATAGGCCTCCAGTTGTGCAGCTCTGGAGATGCCAATAGAGTCTGAGATTCTGAAAGTTGTTTTGGACTACCTCTATACTGATGAAGCTTTGGTGATAAAAGGTACTAAGAGGAGGAAATTTAGCCAGTTTGGCTATAAGAGGAAAATGATAAAATCTACATGGATCAGTTTCCTCTTGTCCTGTCTTTAGAAGCTTAATTTAAGATGAGTAACAAATGGTAATCAAGTAGAAAATTTACATTTTCATTGCCCCAAATCATTCTTTTTAGAATCGTGTGTCATGCTTGAAATTAGTGTTAGAAGTTTTATCTCTCTAGCTACTCTGTTAAGATCGATGAATACAAGGAGTGTAATTTTTGACAAACTCTCTTTGAAGTGTGTTCACCTAAGAGCTAGATTCTGAAGATTTCTGTACCTGATGGGTAGCTGAGACTTTCAAATGTGTATTTGAAATGACTAATATATTTTAAAAAGAAATGTATGTATTTTAAAAACATGTTTACATCCAGTAAATTACACATTTCTAAAGTACATATCTGTTATTTGTTAAAATTTAAAATTGTGCCCTTGTTATCATTTTCAAATTGTAACGTATTTTCACCTGTAGATTAATGTGAGAAAGCTGCCATTTTAACAGTACCCTGAGTATAGGGTATGAGGTGTGAGTCCATAGTTTTACTCTGTTGTTTTTTGTGTATAGACTTTGCAATTACTTCCTTTGTTAAAATAATTATTCCCAGAATTCTTTCTTCCACTATTTTAAGTGGAAGTGTTTTCTTTATTTCTTTTTTAAAGTACGTGTGTGTGTGTGTGTGTGTGTGTGTGTGTGTGTGTGTGTGTGTGTGTTTAGAAAAAGTGGTACTTTTTACTGTGTATAAGTCAGACATTCTAGTAGCCTTTTGTATTGAAATAATCACTTCAGGCTGATCATTTTATGGTCCCATTGTGAGAATGTATGAGCTACGTGTGGTTAGTGGTTAATGTTAATTGTCAAATAAACAGAAATAGAATTAACCAGGAGGGAGATGGGTCTCTGGACACATATGTCTGCCTGCTGGGATTATCCTAATTATGGTAATGGAGATAGGAAGAACATTTATTAATTAAGGTAGAAGAACCGTCCACTGTGGGGGACACCATTCCCTGGACAGGGTCCTGGATTGTCTGAATAGGAAAGGAGGCCTGAGCAGCACATGCATCCTTTGCTTTCTTCTCACTGGTTGCGTTGTCTCCAGCAACTTTTAAGGTCCTGCTTCCCTGACTTCCCTACTGTGATAGGCTGGGCCTCGAATCAAGCCAGAGTAAACCATTGCTTTAGTTTTCTTTGTTTTGTTTTGTTTTTGTTTTTTTTCATAGTAATAGGAAGAGAACTGTTAGATACCAAGGCTTTTAGTGGATTTTTTTTTCTAGTTGTCTACCTAAGAGATACAGATAGTTTGATGTGTTCACAATTTATTGTATTGTCTGTCTGACATATAGAAAAGAATCATAAGCCTCTTTACCTTGATGTTGTAACTTTTTGTTTTTACTAATTAAAATGGTTACGGAGTAATAGAGTACTTTTTTTCTTTCCCTTTTTCTTGTTAGAGTCTCAAAATGTGGATTTTATTTGTAGTGTTCTTGTAGTGGCCGATCAGCTTCTCATAACTAGATTAAAGGAAGTTTGTGAAGGAGCATTGACTGAAAAACGTGAGTATTAGAATTAGGGTATTGTCATGTTTTCAGATTGTACTTAATAGCTTTATTTTTCCATTATGGTGAAACACTGTTGTTAGGTGTGTGTGCTTTTTAAAAAGTTGAGATGGTTGGGCATGGGGGCACACGCCTTCAATTCCAGCACCTGGGAGGCAGAGGCAGGTGTGTCTCTGTGAGTGTGAAGCCAGTGTGGTCTATATAGAGATGTTCCAGGCCAGAGGTCCTGGTCTCCATAAACAGTTCTAGAGCTACATAGTGAGACTCTGCCTCAAAAGCAAACAAAGAACAAGCAAAGGGCAAGACATTTAGATTGTTACATGCCATCATTTGTAAACACATTTTTTCCTTAGAAATAATTGGAAACATACATACCTTAGACTTAAAGTATTTTTATTAACATGCTGGGAAACCATAAATAATGACAGTGATATCCAGTCCATTTGGGGGATTTCAATAGACTGTTTCCCTGGTTCATTCATTCATTCGTTCATTCGTTCATTCCTCCCTCCCTCCTTCCATCCCTCCCTCCCTCCCTCCTTCTATTTCTTTCTTTCTTCCTTCCTTTTTGTTTTCCAACCCATTTTCTATTTGCTGGAAATTTTACATAATTCTTCCCTTAGTTTATCTCAACAAAATCCATGGACTTTTTTTTCATCTTAGATATTAAATATTAATTTTTATTTGTGTTGTGCCCCACTTCTTTAAGTTGTATAAATGACTTAGCTGTGCAGGCCATGTGTTTTCCATTTTCCACTGTTTGGTTCTCCCTGTGTTGAGCTCAGTGTTACTGATCCTTTCAGTGCATTCCACAGTGGTCTTTAACTGCCCTTTCTCCTTTCTTCATTTAGATAATTTTATTTATCCTGATATGAAAGTTGCAGTTTTCATAACCTGAAATACAAGCTTTTTGGCTAGTTTTGTATGTTTCAGTTCATACTTCTTTGGAAAATATGGAAGATGTTCTTTTAAATTGTTTTGATTTTTGATAGAGCTTGTCAGTCTCTTGTCTTTTTGAGTGTTCTGTCTTCTCCATGATTAGCAATAGGAAAATAGCCCTGATTTGTTTTTTTCCCATAATCAAGAAAAGATGCTGTGGTAAAGGACTTACTGTGGCAAGATGGACAATATATATCTAGATATTTCCATTGGCTCAGTGGTCTGTGCTGATGTCGTGGGTTAGTCTTTCCTAGTCTTTGCTGCACAGTTGTGTTTACTGGTGGACAGATTCCGTGCCAAAGGGTTCCAAGGAAGCCTGTTTAGTCATTGTGCACATCATTTCCAACTAAACAGTTCAAGGAAAGCTTTTGTGTGATCTGCTTTTGTTTTGTGAGATGATTTCATCATCACTTGCAGTTTTAGCTTAGTCAGAGGGAGGCAGAGACTGTTATTGACTGATAGCAACTTTGACAGTTTAGGGGAGAAAGAAAAAAGAAATAGGAGAAGACATACTGTAGAAAGCAGCTGTATTCTTCTGTTGACTGGAACTCAGTATGAGCAAGAAGGTGAGAGTTTTAGGTAGCTGTAATTACCATCAGACAGAGTATTCTTGGAGGGTTTCTAGCAAAACGACATTTCACATGGAACATTACTAGACGTTAGTAGTCCTGAGTTCTTTTGTAGTCTTATGCACTGGCATGGATCATACTTAGTTGCATTTTCATAAATACAGATTAGTCATCATTCAGCTTCTCCTCAACTAAATGCCTGTTTGCTTGTAGTTGTTGGTTCGGAGACAAGATCTTATTATGTAGTCCAGTCTGGTGCATGCACTGAAGTCCTGCACAGCCTCTTGAGTGCTGGGATTACAGAGTGTACACTGTCATGCCCAACTGTTGTTTTAGTGAAAAATATTCAAGGGTTTTGGGAGGAAGAATGGTAGTTTTTAATTTGCTTTCAGATAACAATAATCCCCCTACAGTATTTTGTTATCTCTAAAAGTTTTGTGTGTGCAAGCTTATTTTTTCTCTTTGAAACCATTCAGTTAAAATTACTTTAGCATACTGTAATGAAACTCATTTCTCTATTCACCTCAGTATTCATTCCTTTGTCTAGGGAACAGTTTTCTTGTTTTAAATGTTGAAATTTTGTAACTTTAGAAATGCAAGTATTTCACTTGTTGAAGTAAGTCACTTTTCATCTAATTTTGCAAATCTCTTTTCTCTGTAGTTACCCTTAAGAATGCTGCTATGCTGCTGGAGTTCGCAGCAATGTACAATGCTCAACAGTTGAAACTGTCTTGTTTACAGTTCATAGGACTGAATATGGCGGCCTTACTTGAAGCAAGGTTGGTTGGGTTTCTATGCTGTGTATAATACTTGAACAAGCAGATGTTTATATGTAAATAAAAGATGCACTTGATTTTGAAAGTGAATAATGTATTTACCAAGATGGAAAGAATTTGACAAATGCTGAGTAAGGAGTCATCACTTTCAGAATTAGAGGGACCATGGAAACTTCCAGTATTTCTAACAGTGATTTAAATTTATTTTTTGTTGACATAGGTTCTGGCTATGTGGCTCAGGGCAGCTTTATGCTCCAAATCAATAGGGTTCTGTATGTGAACCAGACCTGTTTACACATGAGTTTCTTGTTTTTTATTTTTAGTGAAAGATTTTATACCTAATGAAGATAAAAATAGTACTTCTCACTGTTAAGTTGGTGGTAAGAAAAATGAGGCTACATTTGTGAGCAAAGATATTTGGAATTGGAGTCTTTGGGTGTCAGTTTTCTTTTAAGATATTTAAGATTAATTTGTCTTCTCCTTTGTTCTGTGATTTGTTTCAGTAATAGTAATAGTAGCTATTACTACTTATTATATATGTAGTTTTATATTTTGTTTGAGTACTTACAATGATTAGTATTTAGTGTTTTCTATATCCTGGACATTTTTCTAAAAGTGTTACATAGACTAATTTTCACATACTTGTGAAAAAGTTTTTCTTTTTTTTTAAAGATTTTATTTATTTATTATTATGTATACAACATTCTGCTTCTGTGTATATCTGCACACCAGAAGAGGGCACCAGATCTCATAACGGATGGTTGTGAGCCACCATGTGGTTGCTGGGAACTGAATTCAGGACCTCTGGAAGAGCAGTCAATGCTCTTAACCTCTGAGCCATCTCTCGATCCCCCCAAAAAGTTTTTCTTAATATCCTTATATTGCAAATGAGAAGAAGGCTTGGGGAACTTTTGTCCTTTTTAATTTGTGAGGCAAGAACTGAGAAAATCTTGATGATTACAAATGATAACAAATGACATGGAGGTGCATGCCATTAATCTTAGTAATCTGGAGACTGAGGCAAGTGGATTTCTGAGTTCAAGGCCAACCTTGTTTTCATTGCAAGCTCTAGGCCAGATAAGGCTATATCATGTAACTGTGTATCAAAACAAGAATAAACTTAATAAACAAAGCAAAACAAATGATAACAACTTAACTACCCACTTTGCAAATTCAATAAGATTTTTAATTAAACTTGTTCTAAAACATTGAAATAACTGCTCTGCTGTTTTCTTGAGATAAATCACAAATGGTCTTAATAATCACCACCTAGGACTGGTTTAAAGAAAATTCTATTGCCATTTGAGCACACACACACACACACACACACACACACACACACACACACACACACACACGGATGTAAACCGTGTTTTTCATTTTTATTGATGCTTAAAGTACCCGTTGGAACCTGTGGGACTTGAATTTGTTTTGAATATAGTTGATGTAATCCAAACTTTCATTTATAATGGAAGACTCAGAAGCACAGTGAGCTCCTGTTGGTCATGGAGATAAATGAGACTAGTGATAATGCTAACAAGAACCTGGATACTCTGAAGCTTAAGGCAGTGTTCTATCTCTGCACTGCTCCTTACACAGCTTGTCTTATGTGTGTGTGTGTGTGTGTGTGTGTGTGTGTGTGTGTGTGTCTATCTGAGGTGTTGTTTTATATATACGAGATGTATGTATATACATTCATATACATTTATTGTTTTTTAAAGTTATTTCTACAACTATCACGAAGCAACTTTCATATTTAAACTTATACCATGGCAATTTTCAACACTTGTATGATAATTATTTATATTAGCTTGTATTGCTAAGTATATTTTGATACAGACCTCTTTTTCTTAGTATTTCTCTACATGTTTACTTTGAGCAAACACATGCCTAATTAAGAAGTAAGTACTTCGTATCTTGTTATAGTAGAAAAGATATTTATTCCCATTCCAAAGACTTCCTTCAGTTCTATCAAGATATTTGTATAATATGTTTGCTGATTACCTGAAATCCATAACATATAACTAGACCTATTTCCAAAAGAAATTTTTGTAGTTAGTGTATATAAATTTGAAAAAGAACTTTGCTACTTATTTGACAATTTGAAATAAATATACTTGAAAATCTTTTTTTTTTCCTTTGGTTTTTTGAGACAGGGTTTCTCTGTGAAACAGCCCTGGCTGTCTTGGAACTCACTCTATAGACCAGGCTGGCCTCAAACTTAACAGAGATCCACTTGCCTCTGCCTCCCACAAGTGCTGGGATCAGAGGTGTGCACCACCACCACCCGATTGAAAATCTTCACAGCTGCTACATCATTTGAGTCTTAAGCTAGAATTTTACTTCCTGTTTTTCAGGTCCCTTGATGTTTTAAGTGAGGATGTTTTGAAGGACCTTTCCATATTTTACCGAAAAATGGTAATATTTTTCTTTTCTTGTTACAGATTTTGAAAGCTATGGAATTACCTTTTAAAACAGAGTATTAGATCAGACTTGACAATGGAATAATTTTATAATGAGTGCAAATACATTATCTTCTAGCAATTAGAATTTCTTTCAAGTCCCACAGATAAGTGTGAAAATCAAATTGAAGGCATAATAAAATTAACAGATCTCTTATAATGTCTTTATAATAGAAATTGCTGTTTCAGAGTTTTAGTTACAAAGGTCAGGATACTACAGGACACTACAGAGCATGGCTTCACATGACTCCTGAGGGATGATTAATCTGCACTTAAAAAGAAAGTGGAACTGCTTTCAGCCCCACCCCAACAGTCTTATGTAACATTCATTTTATTGAATCTGTTCAAAATTTTTCCTTCATTGTAGACTTCTCCTAGTTAATGTTACCACCTGACATTGTAAGTGATATATTTCATGAATTTTTAAAAATTTTACAAATTTTATATTTCATTTTGTAGATTCCAGCAATGGAGCGAAGAGTCATTACACCATATCAAGATGGACCAGATATTAGCTACATGCAAGTAGATGATGGGGATGTCTTTTTCAAAGAAGAAATAAATATGGAACCAAATTACTCGTAAGCCCTGCTCTCTTTTTCTTTCCTTCTTTTTCTTCTTCCTTAATCCATTAGATGCCTGACACTTTATATTAATATTGGAAATATGAATTAAGAAGTTCTGATAGAGGCAGTATGAATGTGCAGTTTTAGTTTTGATATAATACAAAGTAATTATACATGATTGATATTTTAAATTTAAGCTGTGTAACATTTAAGTATAAAAATGATGTAGCCTTCAGATAGATATACAGGTTAGTTAAGTGTGTTTGTCCTAGTGACCTCCTCAGACCCCCTGAAGATACGGTAAAGACATTTAAAAAGGCGTGCTGTTGCATGAGAGTGGGAGAACAGCCAAGTTACCTTCGGGGGTCAGATGAAGCTGCTGTTGCCTGGAAAGTAGGGACTCTGTAGTAATGATGGCACAAAACTTGAAATGGTTCTGTAAATGTTTGGCAATTATGGCAGCCCGCTCATGAAGATTAGGACAAGTGGACCCCATTCCTTTCTAAGCCCTGTTCAGCCAAGTGCTTGTCTCTCCTCCATCTTGGTAGAAGAGTATAGGTTTGTACTCGGGAGACTGGACCTGAGAGCATCTGGAGAGGAATGCAGCAGCCATAGATGGGATCACGTTTTCTCAGGAGTCCTCTTTCTAGACCCTGACTGCTTTGGTAGATGGTGACTATACTAGCTTTTAGGCTTTGTGGGAAAAATTCCCGAGAAAAACCAGTTAAAGGTGAAAAGGTTGGCTGTAAGCTCCAGCTTCTGAGCATCTGTCCATGTCCAACTGGCTCCTGCTATTAAGGCTGGAGGTGGAATATCACAGCAGTGACTGCCTTGTAGAGCAGGGTGGCTCACCTCATAAGGCCAAGGAGAGAGAGAGAGAGAGAACAAGGGACCAGGGCACAATACTCTTCCAAGGAATGCTCCAGTGATCTCGTTTCTCCAGTTAGGACCTTACTTTTGAGTAGCACGTTAAATTGTAAACTCATAAATTTGTTATTTCCATTGATGAAATTGAACTCCTTATTGTCCAAGTCTTTTCCTGTGCCCCTAATTTTGAGCCTTACTCCACCTGGGACCCCATTGTGGGAGGACATTTCATATTCAGACCCCAACAGTGATCCACAAAGGCTGAGATTTAGGAGTCCAGAGTCTGTCACAAAAATGTGTTGTCTAACAATTTTGACAACCTCTGCATAGAATAAATACCTAATTAGTATTTTAGGCTAGTGCCTTGTTAGTATTTTAGGCTCACATCATAGAATTACTTATGTCTGTGGAACAAATAAGTTGTTAGGGTGAAGCCTTTGGGTGTTGAGGTCATCTGCTGTAGACAAGGAGCTATGCACCTTGCAAAAAAAAAAAAAAAACAAACCTATTCTTGAGCTCCAGAAGTGTTCTTTTAATTACTTTCTGAACTTTTTTTCTGATGTGTGATATCATTTTGGACTATGGAAGTTAGACATATTGTCCTTAAATGTGAACACAGCCAGGTGGTGGCGGTACATGTCTTTAATCCCACATCTCAGATCATGTTGGTGAACTTGGTGTTCTTGGGAAGTGCCTGTGGAAATGGGTGGATCCCAACCTGCTGGTGTTCTCCATCACTTGGTAGCCCTAGTAATGACTCCTGGTGATATGGTTGTGCAGAACTCTCAGTGCTGCTCTTGGTGGCTACTGTGGCCGACATTGGGTTCTTTAACTTTAACTGCTCTGGGGCCAGAGCAAGGAATAGATGACACTGATGACTTGTAAGGTTATGATTTCCCTGGCCTACCTTGGCTATAAATGATGCCTACATATGCTTATGTGGTTTGTGCTTGACCAAACTCTTTGCCCTTCAATTCTTTGTTTGCATTTTCCCAGGGAAACCATGTTCAAGAAGGCAAAAACAAGAGCTAAAAAGAAGCCACGGAAGCGCTCCGACAGTTCTGGAGGCTACAACCTTTCAGATATTATTCAGAGTCCACCATCTGCAGGTTAGTGTGTTTGAGCTTATTTCTGGTCTGTGTGGAAGACAGAGAACAACTTTCAGGAGTGATTTCAGTCCTTCACTAAAAGTGGGTTCTAGGGATCATATTCAGGTCATCATGCTTGGTGGCAAGAGCCCTATTTTGAAAATTTTTAGTAACTGAAGATATAAAGGATGCATGCATGCACACATGTGCACACACAAAGGTATGAACACCTTTACACTCTGTTTAGACTCACTGTTAATTTATTGCCATAT
Source organism: Cricetulus griseus (assembly GCF_003668045.3). NCBI lineage: Eukaryota > Metazoa > Chordata > Mammalia > Rodentia > Cricetidae > Cricetulus > Cricetulus griseus. The sequence goes on along the minus strand of NC_048597.1, from coordinate 195,905,598 downwards.
TCTCTTCCTTCTGTCCCTCCCTTTCCTTTCTGTGGTGCTGAGGTCTGACCCTGGGCCACATACTTGCCAGGTGGTGTCCCCATATTGCAACTCTGTACAGGTTGCGTCTTCTGAGATGCACAGCTTCTTGTCGCTCAACATAGTCCTCTAAACATTCCACACACAGCATTGACCAAGCTGTTTTTAACTGATCTGCTTGAAATACTTTGTAGGTATGTTCTTTCTCAAAAATATTGTAAGATTCTCTTAAGAATGTTTTCCTCCAAAATCCCAATACCAGTATCAGATCGTTAACACAGTTTGTTAGCTTTACCTAGTTTTAGCTTCTGTATCTAGATTTCCACGATTACTCAACAGTGTTTTTAGAACTTTTTTTCAGCTGTTGTCCCTCCCTCCTTCCCACCCTCCCTTCCCCTCCCTCCCTTCATTCCTTCCTTTTTGTTTTTTCGAGACAGGGTTTTTCTGTGTAGCCTTGGCTGTCCTGGAACTCACTCCAGATCCTCTGGCCTCCCAACTTACAGAGATCTGACTGCCTCTGCCTCCTGAGTGCTTGGATTAAAGTCATTGACTCTTGTTCTATCAAGGTTAACACTGCCTTTGCTTATTATTCTCTTAGCTAGAACAGTATCCTCCATGCTATTTGTTTTTTGTTGATTTCTCAAACATTAGGCTAGTTGTTTCATATATTGTCCTATATTCTGGATTTATCTTATCTATATTTAAGCTATGCAAAGTGTTAATGGTTTCTTTAGGTATAATTGTGAAGTGTGACCAAAAAGTAGCAAGACCACAGTGTGGCTTTTGAAGTGGCAGGCAGTCAGACATGATCTGGTGTATTTTCTGTTACAGCATTCACAGGCAGACAACCCTGTGTATTGACTTATGTTCCTTGGAAAAAGGTGGCTGTTATGCAAGGCAAAGAGAATTTTGTTTTTTAATTTTACAAATGAGGTATTTGATATATTGTTACAACTGTAGGAAATGTCAAGAATAATAGGTTTAAGTAATACAAAAGATACTTAAAGGAGAGATTATTTGCCTAGATTGAGTTGTGAAGCATTAAAGGTAAGAGTCAGGAGATCTAGAAATGAGAAAGACACATCTTACTGTTTTTTCAAAGCATAAAATTCTGTGATTTTTGTATTCTCTGTTGAATACTTTACCTCTAGCCTAAAGACAAAGCATAGGTAGGTTGATAAAAGGATGAGTAAATGGTCAGACAGTTAATGAAACTGGGGATCTTTCAGTTACCTAATGACTTAAGGAAGAGTAGATACCTGATTTTTCTTTAAATAGTATGATTTGATTGCACGTGTGTGAGAGAGTGTATGTGTACACATAAGTCTCTTGGACTAGGGAGTTGTTCAGTGGGTAAAAGCATTAGCTGTGCAAGTGAGTTATAATCCTCAGAACCCACGAAAAGCTCAATATGGAGCGGGAACATACGTAATTCAGTGCACTTCTGGGAGATGGGAGACAGACAGAAATCCATTAAGGCACACAGGCCAGTGAGCTCTGCCTGGTATAGATAGCAGTAAAACAGCAAAGAAATTTGCTTCAAATAAGATGCAAGATGATAATCCACAATATTATCATAACTCTGATCTTTTCTGTTGTACGTGTTCAGTCATGATCACACATGTGGATACACACACACACACACACACACACACACACAGTCTTGACATTTCAAAGCTGATTACTAAGGAAATACTTTGCATTGGTGGCACACACCTTTAATCCCAGCACTCAGGAGGCAGAGGCAGGAGGATCTCTGTGAGTTCGAGGACAGCCTGGTCTACTGAACGAGTTCCAGGACAGGCTCCAAAACAACACAGAGAAACCCTGTCTCAAACAAACAAACAAACAAACAAACAAACAAACAAACAAGCTACCACCACCACCAACAACAACTAAAAAAAACCCAAAACAAGAAATACTTTATACCTCTTACTTTAAATTTGTCATTTAACCTTCAGGAAATGAATCTGGAAATATGATGATCTGAGATAATGACAAAAGGAATAAATAGTATTTGCTCTATGAGTCAAGTTCCATATCATTCTGATGTTGCATCATTTCTGTGGCCCAAGCAGATAATGATGAAGGGTGAAACTTTATTGGGGACCAAAAGGAAGATTTGAGTACAAGGCACATTCGTCAGAAACAGTTACGTGGAGACCTAACATGTCTTCAAGCTAGACAAGTGATTCTGTGAAGGTGTTCTGTTTTGATCAAAAACAATTGCTTGCTTAAGACAATCATTTATTTGATTCTCATGATTTTAAGGTTTTTTGATTTTTCGAGACAGGGTTTCTCTGTGGCTTTGGAGGCTATCCTAGAACTAGCTCTTGTAGATCAGGCTGGTGTCAAACTCACAGAGATCCGCCTCCTGAGTGCTGAGATAAAAGGCATGTGCCATCACTGCCCAGCTTTAAGGAGTTTTGAAAGCATACAATTTTAAGTGTAATATCTGAAATGAAAACTATAAATTTCTGTGTTAGTAGGGGAAAGTTTGAATGTCACTGCCAACGTGTTTTTAGTAATGGACAACAGAAAAAGACTACTACTGTGTGTCTGGTGATCTCCTTAAAGGGACAACACTTCTGAATGTATAAGAGGTAGCACACTTTATTTTCAATCAGTTGTATAGCTTTTACAACTCAGATAATGTCTGCATTTCCAAGTTTCTTTTGACACTTCATATAGATTCTAATTAATTTGAAATGTGTGAATTATCACCTGAAATGTATTATGTTTGTGGTGAACCAGAACATAGGGTACAGAGGTGGGCATTTATGTCATCTCAGGGGTTACGCTAATTAAACATTTCAAATGACAGATATTTTTACAGAAAACAAACTGACGAACCCTCCAACAGGCTGCCAGAGGGGCCAGTGGGAGCCTGTGTTCCTGGGCTGCCTGCTGGCACACAGACCTTTAGGGTACTTCCTCTCTTACATTGGAGCCATTCCCTCCCTGCAGAGCACAGTGACATGATAGCTGAAAAGGAACAGGCAGGGATCGGTTGCTGTGCAGTCAGCCATCTCTTCTCCCTTCTTACCTTTCTTGAGGAATGAGGTTAACCATCTCTTCAAAGCAGATCCTATGAAACTTTGTGTTGTTGAAATTGATTGATTAGTTATAGAGACAGGATGAATTAACAGTTGTGTTACTGTCTCTCCCACGTTGCTCTTTCACTTAACCAATGTTTTTGTCATCTTCGTCTAACTAGAGTACTGTTGGTGTGGTGAGTACAATTTAACTGTTATTGTAGTCTGGATCAATAAGCTTCTTGCTTTCCATTTGGCTCATTGAGTGAAATGCATATATGCTTAATATGTCCAGTTAAAGTTTATGTACTTTATTTCACATTTTAGGATTATTAAAGTCTGGTAAGACCAATTCTGTGGAGTCTCTTCCAGAACTGTTGACCTCAGACTCTGAAGGAAGCTATGCAGGAGTGGGTAGTCCCAGAGACTTACAGTCGCCTGATTTTACAGCAGGATTCCATTTGGACAAGGTCGAGGTTGGTCTGGTAAAGAAAGCATTGTTTCCTCACCACGTTTGGATGTGCCTACATTTCACCTTAGTTTTCATTGTATTCTCTCATACTTTCAAATACTTTCCTGGTGTTAACAAAAAACCCTAAAACCAATATGTATAATGTATATTTTTTCCTCAGTTATGTAATTATTTTATTTGTAGAAATTTTAATATTGTTTTGAATCCTTTATGATTTCATTTCTAATCTTTTTGCAAGTAAAATACATGATGCTATAATGTAGTATTATTGAATAGACATATTGAAAAGTATATTTGTAGCTAAATTCCAGAAATATTTTAGGAAATGTCTTTTAAAATGAAATAAAATTTATCCAAAAAAAGTAATTTTGAAAGTAAACCTGGTTTCAAATTAATTCAAAGTAAGCTTTCTTTATGGAGTTAAGGGACACAACCATCCAGAGCTGTTCTGCCGGGCTGGAAGGCTGCATGACTTTCCCGCTGTGGAGCCAGCCCCTCCTTAGCTCTGAGGAGGCTTTCTTTAACATCCTTTCTCTGCTCCCTAGTGTTTCTTTACATTTTTAGAAATTGATTCATTTTCCTGTAACCTTTTCCACATTAGCAGAACATATTGGAACACCTAGGAATTTCTGAGACTTACTGATTTATTTTTCTTATGAAGTAGTCAAGTTTAATGCAGAATTTTGAAGGAAATAGTTGTTTCCATAAGGTTAATCTGGAGGACAGTGAAGTGTAAGGAAGTTGAAGGCACATATCGACTGTCTTATGTACATGCCATTTAAGACCTTCCTGAGCCTTTTATAGTAGCAGTGACTTTAAGGCCCTCTGAAGTGTCAATATTATTGTACTTTCATTTTTATTTAAAGTACTGCATCATAGAGTAGATTATAAGATAGTTATACCAAATTGTCCTGTCTAAAGTGAATTTTATTTCTAAAATAGGAATTTTAATATTAGTGTTTCATATCTTATATGTCCTGCTTTTATTTTTATTTTGTTTGCTATTTGTCTGAGTAGAAGTTTAAGGTGTGCATTTAGTTTCCTGTGTACAACAGCTTGTAGTAAGTGATGAGGGTGAGCTGGCGAAGAGGTGGGCCTGGAGACAAATGGCAAGTGCTAGCTGATCATGTGTCGCTGACTGTTCACACTAAGCTACTAAGTTAGACGCTTGCTGTTACTACTTAGGTTCTCTTTTTCTCCCAGGGGAAAGCCAAACCGTATGTGAACGGTACACCTCCTCCATGTGCCAGGGAAGATTTCAAACCATGGGAAAAATCACCAACATCTAAATCTGCTCCCCAGTTCATTCCCAGGGACAGAGTCGACACTGCAGGCTCTTCCAGTTGGGTTACTGGCTCTTTCAGGTAGGAGTTTCTTTTTTCTTATTTATTTTAACTGAATTTTTTTTTTTCATATAATATATTCTGGTCATGCTTTCCCTTCCCTTATCTCCTCTCACATCCTCTCCTACATTCCCACCCATCTAACTCCATGTCTGTCTTCTTTCTTTAGAAAAGAACAAATCAACAGAATTAAAACAAAAAGAAAAACTATAGGAAATACACATAACAGATAAACACACAGAAAAACCAAAACCCATAAAAACAAAAAATCAGAAATCATGATGTTATAGACAAAAGACTAGAGAGATTTTTAAAAATGCCCAAACGAAGCAACATGAGACAAAACATCTACAAAACTACTATTGAGTTCATCTTGTGTTGGCCATGTGCTGCTGGGCATGAGTTCTACCCATAAGAGTTGTTTCCCTGGTAAGACTTCACTGGATAAAGCCAAGTAGCCGTTGTCAGTTGGAGATACTTTCTGGCTTAAAGATGGGAGATCATGTCCATGTTCCCTCTCAGTACAGGGACCCTCTCTGGCTTAGACCTGTGCAGGCCCTGTGCATGCTGCCATAGTCTTCATAAGTTCATTTGTATGTCAGTTTGTTGTGTCTAGAAGATGCTGTTTTCTTGGTGTCCTCCATCTCTTCTGGCTCTTAAAATGTCTCTGCCTCCTCTCCACATCATTTCCATAGCCCAGCGGGAGAGGGGAGGAGGTTTGATTAAGATATGCCATTTAAGACTAGGTGTTCCAACATCTCTCTTCTCTGTACATGGTCCACTTGTGGGTCTCTGTATTTGTTCCTATCTGCTGCAGGAGGAAGCTTCTCTGATGTTGACTGAGCGAGACACTGATCTATGAGTATAGCAGAATGCCTATTGGAGTCATTTTATTGTTCAATTCATTTAGCAGGACAGTGGTATTTGGTTTTCTCTTAGGTCACCCAAGCAATTTCAGGCATGTGTTCCATCTCATGGAGTAGGTCTTAAATCCACTCAGTCGTAATGGAGGACAGGAAAGAATGAAAATTACCTACCTGAGTCTCAGTCTGGTGTTGCCACTTACAGATAGAATTTTCATCCTATTCTCTTCATCTCTGAAAGATTACTGTGTATTTTTAACCAAATGAATATATTCAGTAAAAAATACTAATTTATACATGGAAAATCATCTGCATGAATAAAAATTGCTAACCAGCTATAATAGGCCCTTCCCTCCACTGGGCATAATTCATTGTAATGTCATAAATGATACATAATTTGTGTGAGCACCTAGAACCATATTCAGTTGTTTTGCTAAACATTTAAATGATAGCCAGTAAAAAGTCAGTAGTGAGACTGGTATTCTGCTTCAGCACCATGTACATTCACAAAGTCCTTAGCAATCATAGTATTCTCAATATTAGTGTATGCACCAGCACTTTATATTACTATGAAGTATTGCCTAGCGAGAATAATGAGCGGATACTGATATTTTATAATTAGTTTTTAATTTATATTGTTACTCTTTTGAGAACTTCATATGCCAGTATTGGATTAACATCATTCCCACTGCTTCCCAATAACTCCTCCTGCCTCTCACCTTCAAACTCATGATCTCTTGTTATATAATTATTTATATATGTATGTGTATACACACACACAGACTACTGAGTTCATTTAGTGTTCCCCATGTGTACATGTGATTAGAGTTGACCAATGGGATGGGATAACCTATCAGGCAGCTTGTCTCTAGAGGATGGCTGCTGAAATGATTTTAGAATAGAATTGCCTGTGGCTTCATCTGTGGGAGGGACCTTCTGCAAGTTCCTCTCTCCATGTTGCCATGTGTCCTGGTAGTGTCATTATGTGGGCCTTGATTAGACAACCTTATTGTTAAGCTTCATGGGTACATCTTTCCTGCTATGTCTTAAAACATCTAGCAACAGAATTTCTTAGTGAAAATAAATAAATGATGTATCAGTCTTTAATATGTAATAATGTGAATTATTCTTAACTATATCATAGATTTCTCCTGTATCAGAAACTATTTCTAGAAATTGTAGAATTTTTTTTTCTTATAGTGCAGCTCCTATACCCCCAGGGACCTCTATTTTCCCCTTATATTGCAGCTGCCCCCCCCAGGGTGTCTTCAGTATTTGTGGAGCACCCCCATATTTTCTGAAAAGTGTCTTTTTTTGTTAATAATAGAATAGATGGTAGTAAGGATTTCATTTGTTTTTGAAAATGAAATGATTTTCATCTTTCATCTCTAAGGATAAGATTTTAATTGGAACTGTAGTGAGTTCTTTTGCTTATTTAGGTGACCTAGGACTCCTTTGGTTGTTTGGATTTTGTTTTGTTAGAATAATTTCAGGTTATTGCTCAACTTGAAGACTTTAAATTATTTAGTTGTCATATATGCATTTATGGGAGTAGCTGTCCTTCAGAATACCTTTTTTTGAGGTTTTTGAGGTTGGCTGAAGCTAACAAAGTGAATTTAATTATTACTTAGACTATAATTTAATTATTACCAGTCTTACATATAATTTACAGGGTCATTTAAGTTTGGTGTTGGGCCTTATAGGTAATGAATGCTGTTTGTTTTGTTTTTTCTTTTAGTCCTACAAGTCCTCCTGTCGTGGATTTTAGAACCATCATGGAAACAGAAGAAAGTAGACAAAAATATGGCGCAGTACCAAAGTTAAACTTAGGGTTGGTAAAAAAAAAAAAAAAAGAAATTAAGAGAAAAGACCGTGTGTATTTTTATTTCTGTCCTTCAGAATTGGAACAACATACTGCATCTTTTGTATTATTTTTGTACAACTGATATAATAGTTATAAATGCTCCATTAGATAACTTAGCCTCAGTACTGTTTGCTAGCTGTGTGCTAACTATTGCCTTAGAGTGCAGTGTTACATGCTAGGGGGCTAGTGTACAGTTGTCACCAAAGTGAGCCTTGTGATATTGTATTTCTGAAGAAATGCACAAGTCTGATTGAGGCCTTTTGAAAAATATTCTATTCTGGGGTCTTGTGATAACCATTGTTTGATCATCAGCAGTATAAACGGAAACTTTAACTATTGAAACTTAATAGAAAATATGTTACGATGACCTTGATTAAGCTGAGGGGTTTAATTTTGTTTCAAGTATAATGATTTCTTAGGCAACTGAGATTTCTTAGAAATGGTGAAGCCAGGACAAGTAATTGGTTTACTCTAATTTAATTTTTAGAAAAATTATTTCTCATGGAGTCAAACTTTCTCAGAGGCAACGGAAAATGATTGCATTGACCACCAAAGAAAACAATTCAGGAACAAACAGCATGGAACCAATTCTAACAGCTCCTTCGAAGTCCCTCAAGCCAGCGAATGCATGGTATGCTCTTGTTAAAAATTACAGAGGTCTTCCCTTGGCTTCTTAGGCAGCTTTTGGCTTCTGAGTTCCCCTGCATGTGTTTCTAAAGTCCTTTTAAATATTTCATTTTCCCTGGTGGCTTTTAACTTAAATGTTGGAACTTGTGCAGCACAGACTTCTAAAACAATTTTGTTATTATAACTTTAGATGTATTAACAGACGCCATGGTTTCAAAGGTGTGGATTTACTTTTTACTTTTGGGTGTCATTCTTGCCATTCTGTAGTTTCTGATGAAAAGAGATTTAGTGTTTCATTTTAAAATAGGGAATAGCTACACTAAAGTTTCAGGAAAGCAAACTTGGCTTTTAGTAATGGGACCCTTTTCTCCTTCTGTGTGCATCCTTAGTTGTCTACATGGTGCAGCTGAAGCAGCTGTCAGTTATCCCAGTAGTGACTTTGAATTTCAGCATTAGAGTTTGCGCCATCACAGTTTTCCCATGTGGCCACATTGCTAGGAATCATCTCCAAAGATGAGCTGTGTTAAATGTTATTTTTGCTTCTTTTCTAGTCTCCCTTTCTGGAAACTCATAATGTGTGGAACGCAGTTTAAGAGAAAGGCACGTGGATAGAGGGAAGGGCAAGACAGGGACAGGAGAACCCTGTCTCACAGGATTCAGGGGGATTCCATCAGTGTTCATGCCTGTCACTTTGTTCCTGAAGGTTTTTTTTCTCCCCCACCACTGAGAATGTAAATTATTTTGACTAGAATAACAAACAATTGATCTTATTCTGAGTGGCAAGTAGAACTAAGTCATTGCCTGCCAAAGGTACCAGTAGGTGTGCAGCATGGTTAGTGAGAAAGGAAGCAAAGGAACAAGAGATGGGAGGACCCAGCCAAGAGGTGTTGAAGATTTGAGGTGGGACTGTTGAGGCACTGAGGTGTTTTCTCTAAACACAGGCAAAACTGGGTTTTAAAAACCAGTGTCACAATTCTAGATGTTACTATAGTCTGAGAGAAATGTTAAATACTTGAGGATACTTTGAGCTTAATAATGTGGATTTTGCTGTGTCATCAGTTGGCTTGTTTTAAAAGCCAGCAGTAAACAAGGACAGGGAGTTTCGGGATTTTTCCTGGCATCACCTTTCTTGGCGCCTGTGTTCTGTGGTCTGTCTCGTTTGCTGTGGTGCTTTTTGGCCTTGAAATAGTGTTCAGGATTCAGATACTATGCCTGATCCATTTACTCTGTAAATGCTGTTTGGTATGTATGAAGCAGAAATCTATGTATACACACTGTAAGAATGTCCATGTCAATATTGCAATAATTAAAACCTGATAGAGCCTTGTCATCTGTCATTGATGAATGGCTAAACGTTTTTAAAAATTATAATACTGCCGAGTAATGAAAGGGAGTATGACTAAACATAACTATGTAGCTGGATCTTAGCAATATATTGATATAGGAAGTCAAAAAAATCATTCTGTATGAGTCATTCATAAAACATTAAAACTAGTGTTTGATTGACACTGCCAACGTTTCGGAGGTCTTTTTGTCTTATAGTAGTATATTGGTTCTTTTGCTTTTGTTCTACAGTTAGAAATACTGTGTGCCTGTGTGTATAACTGTGCAATTCCATGTAGTCTCCCTTCTGGGACCATACATATGTTGGTGATCTTTGGTGTCTTTCCCTATCTCCCGAGATCTGTGTTTTCTAACAGGCAACTCTTGCTTCCACTGACAAAGGTCTGCATATTTAGGTGCTGGTATTCTGGAAGCTGATCAGGGTAAGGAGGTTACCGCTGATGCTAGTTCTCAACATTTGTTAATTTTTTTACGTGCTTTACCATTTCAAATTTATACTTGATGCACAGCACACAGCTCAACATTCCTGTTGGCCATTTGACTTGTGATTTCAAATCAGGCTTTTCCTTGTGCTAAGGTCGGTGACATCTGGCACCCCAGCCACACCTCAGAGTCTCTAGTCCTGAGGGTGTTCCTGGCAGGCAGGAGTTTGTGGGGCTCTTTCTGACCTGCCTATTCAGTTTCTGGTCTTCTACACACTCACACCAGTTGTCCCTGTAGCTGTCTATTGCACAGTCTAGCTGGCCTCAGGCTTCTGGGGATTTTTGTCTTTATTTATTTGGATTTTTTTTTTTTTTGTGTGTGTGTTCCTGTTGTATGGGATTTTAGTGAAAGTAATGAGGTATTTGAAATCTCAGATTTCGATGTTCAAACTTAGTCAACTCTTTTTCCCTAGTAATCATTAGCAGCATGAGCTGAGCTCCACATGGATGGCACTATCTTCCCAAAATGCAGAAGGAATCTAGTATTGCTTATTAAGGAGAGTGCTAGGAATATGGGGAGAAACATGCCATTGAGTTTGGCAGAAATATGAGGATATTTTATTTGAAAAATAATTGTGCTGTGATTAAATACAAGGGATATTTATTACAAACTTGATAAAAATACAACTGAAAAACTTAAGTGCAAACAAATGAGTGATTAATTTTATATATCTTAAGATATCAAGACAATTTATACAACTGACCAAATACAGATTATTTTGAGTTCTAAGTAGAAGTGGTATCTGAATTAATTTATTAATGTTGAAAATAATGGTTTATGCTTAATGTTCTTTTATAACTTTAGACTCAACTGCATTTCATCTTCAAGGTTTTTTTCTCCCTTTGGTGCTAGAGATTGAACCTAGGGCCTTAGTTATGCAAGGCAAGCTCTCTGCCACTGAACTATACTAAAGCATGCTTTAGAGTCTTTCCAAAACTGCTTTTCTGTGAAACTCTTTAGGATATATTATACATTGCTTTTATTTTTACTTATCAAACATTAAACTGAAGCAACTTTTAAAAATGTATATACAAGTATATATGTGTAGATATCTATTTAGAATAATATACATAATATGTGAATATAATAGACTGTGAGGTTATATGCATTTTATCTTGTTATTGGCACAGATCAGAAAGTATTTGTTATAAATTTAAAGAATACATTTATATTATTAGTTATTGGGGGTTTTTCTTTCTTGAATTCCTGTATGTCTATATAGCTTAAATTGAGCTTAAAATTAAAATGAATATAATATGCTTCTTTTGATATATTTTATAATTGTTAATTATGCACAGAATACATAAAATACAATTAATCACATTAGTCAATGTAATACATAATTTGAGTTTTAAGTCAGATACAGGTATAATGTATGGTGACTACTCCTGAGACACCATCCCTTGTACATGCTAGTTGAAAAATAATTGTCAGAGTTTAAATTATATTCTAGTTTAGAAAAATAGAAAATAAATCTAAAATTAGTATTTGATTTGTAGGCTATCTTTACAGAAAATATTAATGACAATAGTGATTTTTTTTTTTATTATTTCAAATTAGGAACAAGCTTGTTTCACATATCAATCCCTTCTCCCTCTCCTTCCCCTCACCCTCACCCCTCCTACCCCACCCTAACCTACCCCCCACCCATCCACCCTGCACTCCCCAGGCAGGGTAGGGCCCTCAACGGGGGCTCCACAAAGTCCACCACATCATCCTGCAGTAGTGATTTTTTAAGTTACTTACATTTCATTATCTGCAAATCACCTAATGAAATTTTTCTTTTGTAGATGTTTTTATATTTGTCTTTATATTAATGTTAAATGTGTAGTTAATTAAAGCACAAATGAGCCTGCCAAATCTTCCACTGTAATTGTGGTAGAGTTTACTGATCTATTCACATATACATGCAATAACTCTCTACGTTCCCAAGATATAGTTGTACCCTTGCTACCTACAATTAGGTGTGGCCATGGAAAATGCTAACTAGCATGGGGTTTTACATTAGAATGAAGTTCTAGCCAACTGAATTTTAAAACTAATATGAAACATTGAGTGTGTGTGGGATCTGGGCACTTTTCATTTTCAAATGTTTTACTTGGAGAAGTATTTTTCACTATCATCTTGTGGAAAATATATGATCTTTGTGGCCTGGCTCGATGTCTGAATGTAAATTCTTTTGAGCTAGCTTATGTAAAATAATTGCAGTTATTTAACCTTTTTGACCTGGAAATTTTATTCATTAAAGTTGCTGAGGCTAAGGAACCAAAATCCTGACTAATTTTTGTATGGATATAAATTTCTGCAAATATTTCTTCATAAATTTTATGTGGCTTTTAGAGTAGAAAATAGCCAAAGCCTGAGTTCGGAAAGTAAAATTGTGGGAAACAAGACACTGTATTAAATCTGGGCATAACCGATGGAAAGGGCCAGACTTGCTTAGCTGGCTGCATTAACTGCCTTATAGGTGGTTACCCTGCATGGCTAATGAGTGTGTGAGTTTAAGATAGTCTGTAACTGCTCTTATTATTCTTTAGTAGTTTTATTATGCTAAGCGAAGAACTGTTTTTGTCTGGAAAGAACCTGGCAGGGTATATGCTGTTTACTACATGGGAATTCCTAAATTCTTGAGCCTGTGCTTTCATAGTGGGAGTTACAGAGTTCTGTATTTAGAACTGATCTGCTTGTCTGTCAGATTCCAGTCACTCATGGTCTCTGCACCTTTGTGCCATCCTTACTTTCAGATGTGTGACTTAGGGTTGAGACTGCAAAGGAAATGAATACTTTTGATTTTTGTATTATGTGTGTATGTGTTATGGCCAAAATTTTTATGATAAAGCCAAGTTCAGATTTAATTTTTTGAAAGTTTTCATTTTAACACAAATACCTCATTAGTTCATGGTTCCAATGCAGATTTGTAAAGAAGTTTTTTATCTCATAGTGCTTGAGATTTTACTTAAAATAAATAACCTTAAATGTGGACACAGCATCTGCTGATGAAAGGGTATATTTCTGGAAGTGAATGTGAGTTTAGTCTAGACTTGTTATTGAGTTCTGTTAGGTCTGTGTCCTCCTCCATTCTACCGACATGAGAAATGTCTGTCAGCATTGAAATCAGGGACCATTAAGTTCTCAGACATTTTCCAAAATTATTTACTTTTATCATTTGCATGTTTACATGAGTTTTGTCAAAAATAAGTATTAACAGATAAAATACTGATGGGCTTTTTTGTTGGTAATTATTTTAAATCTGTAGATCAATTTGAGGACTGACAATTTAGTATGCTCCAAATTGTAAACATTAAACCCTTAAGGGCGTTTTCAACAGTGTTTATCATGTACAAATCTCACATATATTTATTCCTAAGTATTTTGTTTGTGAAGCCTCTGTTGACTGGATCACAGAACTTTTCATAGGATTTTTCTCATCCTGTCATCTTAATATGATGAATTACATACATTGTTTAACTTTTGGTATGTTTTTATTGTTACTGAAATAAACCCCTCTTCTTAACTTTATATTGTTGTTTTTATGTATTATTGGATATTGCTGTTGTCTTAGAACATTCTCATTGGAATGTTCTTTCTAATCATTGTTCTCTTCTTGTCCCAAAGCCAGTGATTGGTAATTTTCTTTGTTACTGGTAGATTAGTTTTATCTATTCTAGAATGTAATGCAATTAGAATATATGTAATTGGAATATAATATGTAATTTCAGTAGAATTGGAAATAGGTGCATTTTCTGATTTCTTCCACCTAGCCTCTTCTCCAGATTTATCTCTGTTGGGTATACGAACATTTAATCTTTGGTAATAGATTTTCTTTTAAATACATTTGCCCATACCATGTAAATTACCATACTTTTCTCCATTGGGTTTTTTACAGTAGTTCCTCATTACCTTTGTAATTCCTGTGGTCCATTGTGTTATCTGTTGTTTCATAACATATTTTCCCTGCAAAGCAGCTTCAGTGTTTATTGTCTGGTTCAGGGGTCTTGGCCTCTGGCTCTTATCTAACACAGTCAAGACCTGTTAATGGCTTTAAAGTTTTATTTGGAAATGTAAGCTAGACTAAGACTTTTCTTTTTCTTGGTGTGTTAATGATTTCTTTCTACTGCTTTGTGTTTGTTTCTAAATCAAATTAGCCTTATTAATATTGTGATATATTTCTGTGTCTGCTTTCAGGTCATCTACCACCACCACCACCAACACCACCACCAACAACAAACACTCACGAATGCACTTGCATGCACACACACACACAGAGTCACACACACAAACATAACACACACACACACTACTCGCACACACTCACACCCACACTTTTTCCCATTTTGGTACCAAACTCAGGGCCTCTTGCATACTAGGCTAAGTGTGCTGGGCCCCAACTTTTCCTTTTATCTTTAAATCAAAATTTAGTTTGCCTAAGGGCAGTTTTCTTTGCATTTGTCTTTGGGGTTTGCTAACATTTTTTAATCTTTAAATTTATGTTTCCTACCATTTGTGGAAAAATTTTAGCCATTGTCTGATTGACGTTTTTGTCTTTTCTATCTGTCTGCTGGTTCTGGTTCTCTAGTTCTGTAGGTTAGCCACTTAATGTCTCATAACTCACCAAGGCTGACTTAAATTAGTGTCAGTCATTGTCATTCTTCACTTTCAACAATTCCAGTGATTTATCCCCTTTACTGACTCAGTCTGCAAGTCCATCCAAATAAACTGTTTTTAAACATTGTGTTTCACTTTTGAGATGCCATTGATATGTTTTCATTTCTTTTCTTCTGCTAAGTCCTTTATCTGTCATGTAATCCATCCTGTCCGAGTTAGGGTTTCTATTGCTGTGATTAAAACACCATGACCAAAAGCTATTTGGGAAAGAAAGGGTTTGTTCCTCCTTATATCCTCGTCATGGTCTATCATTGAGGGAAGTCTGGGCAGGACCTCAAGCCAGAAACTGAAGCCAGGGAGGAATATACTGGGTTGCTCAGCCTGCTTTTTATACAACCCAGGACCACCTGCCCAGGGTTGGCACTAGTCACAGTGGGCGGTGCCCTCCCACATCAGCCATTAGTCAGTGAAGTGCCTGACAGACTTATAGAGACAATTTCTTAATCAAAAGTCGCTTTCCAAATGACTCTAGCCTGTGTCAATTTGACAAAAAGCTAGCCAGCATACATCCCAAACAGATGAACTATTTTAGTAGTAGCTATTTTAGTATCATTATTTTTTAACATCCTAGAGTTTATCTTCAGCTTAGGTATATAGTAATTCATTTCTCTTAAGGCATAATTTTTATTGTTGCAAAATTCCAAATTTGACAAAATTCTAACTACCACATTGAAAGTTATAATTAAATTATTGTAAAAATTTTAGAGACTATCCTCCCCTCTTATTATTTTTGTATACACTTTGAATAGTCATTTAATAAAAGTGCTTTCTTGTATCTTAATTTGCTTTTCTTTTACTATGTTAAAATAAAGACCAGAACCAACTTGGGGAGGAAAGGTTTTGTTTGGCTTACATGTTCCAGGTCATAGTCCATCACTGAAGGAAGTCAGGGCAGGAACTTCAAGGCAGGAACTGAAGCAGAGGGCATGGAGGCAGTTGCTTATTGGCTTGGTTCCCGTGGTTTAGGACCACCTGCCCAGGGTGGTCCAACAGTGTGCGGGGCCTACCTGCATTAATTATTAGTTAAGAAAATTCCTCACAGATTTTCCTACAGGCTAGCTCGATACAGACACTTTGTCAGTTGAAATTTCCTCCTTTAAGATGACCTAAGCTTGTATCAAGTTGACAAAAATAAGTATATCATGCCTTGTTCAACCATGAGCACTGAAGCTCTGTTGGAATAAACAGTTGTAGGAGAAAACAAAAATCTGTGAAGCTGGTCTGTTTTTAAAACTTTTTGTTTAAAAACCTATGCAATCAGTTTTTATATTTTTTTTTTTTGTTGTTCATTGACAGTTTCATACTATATATTGTCTCCTTTAATGTCCCTTTGCGAAGTGTTTTAACATGGTCTTTGTTTCCTTCTGCAGGGCTTCTCTACACTCACCTTCATCCAAGTCATTCCGGGATTTCTTACTAGGAGAAAAAAAACCTGTTACTGGCCATGGTTCAGTAGATCATGTCAAAAAAGTTGGTTTTAAAGGAATTGAAAACTCTCAGGCCCTAAATGTTGTGAGGTAAATAAATTTAACTAATATATTTTCTACCTTAAAATATTCTGTGGGGGCTTCATGGTCTGAAATGATGTTAAAAGTGTGCAGGGTAGACATTATAACTTCTTGTACATTCAGAGTTAGTATTAACAAGTAATGCTTGCTAGTCTCTGTTTTTCTCAATAATAGTCTATTTTAGTTCTTGAATGTTTAATACCTACACTAAACTTCATAACCAAGGCTCTTACCCCCACTCATACCATCATGACCCTTTACCCTAGTTATAAGTGTGGTTCCATGCCTAGTCTTTTTTCTTCCTTTCCATCACTACATTGAGTCAATGTGTTCTCTTTTAAAGATATAGAACTTAATGCTTTGAGGATAAAAGGTTTTTATTGTTGTGTTTGTTGTTTGTTTGAGACAGGGTTTCTCTGTGTAGCCTTAGCTGTTCTGGAACTCAAACTGTCGACCAGGCTGGCCTCAAACTCAAAGAGATCCTTCTGCCTTTACCTCCTGAGTGATGGAATTATAGGTGTGTGCCACCACCATCCAGCAAAAGCTAGAATTCTTGATACAGCCTTCAAGATCTACAGAGCCTGGCTTCTGTCAGTTTCTTTCACTTTGTCTTAGGAAATAACCTCTGTATTATGCTATCTTTGACTTTCTCTTGTTCACACCTGTCCTTTGCATCACCTGGACCTTTGATTCCAACTCTTCATAGTCTATTCAGTTGGGTATTTAGAGGGTCTTACTTCATTTATTATTATTTTTATTCCTCTTACATATTTCTATCGTGCTTCTGTTGCATCATTAGAGTTGTTGCTAGTGATTCTTTTGTTTGCTTGGAAATAGGATCTTATTATATAGTGATGGCTGGCCTGGAATGTGCTATGTAGATCAGGCCCATCTCAAACTCACAGAGATGCACATGCCCCTGTGTCTGCCTCCCCAGGGGCTGGGACTAAAGGTGTGAGTCAGCTTATTGTCTGATGTATGAGTGCTGCATTTGTTTACATTTATCAGTATTATTAAAGCAAGGATGATGCCTCTCTTTGCTGGTCATTATATACACATGTTTAGAATGGGCATTTAATGAGCATTTGGTGAATGAATAAATAAATGAATTAAAATTGTAACTCCTGGGCTGGAGAGTTGGCTAGGGTTACTGGCTGCTCTTCTAGAGGTCCTGAGTTCAATTCCCAGCAACCTCCTGGTGATTCACAACCCATCTGTAATGAGATCTGGTGTGCTCTCTTCTAGCCTGCAGGGATATATGAAGACACTACACTCTATACAAAATAAATAAATAAATCTTAAAAAAAATTTCAGGTAATATTTGTTTTGAATGTAGTGAATTTCATTGGCTATCTCTGATGCATAAATTTGAAAGTGTAAACATTAATACTTAAGTTGCGATTTGTCATGGAACTCAAAAAAATCTTAAGGATCTGTGGTTTGCTAGTTGGTCACTAGGGTGTGCTGTCACATTGGGACTTAACTGTGAGAAGTATGTGCTGTTGTATGACTTTGGAAGTTTGAGTTAAAAGATCATGTATCAATAACTTGATGTGGGAATTAATTTTTATATAGATGGCTAATTGATAAAGATTTGGAAAAAAGCATAGCTTGTGTTTCCTGTTTTATTTAACCATGGAAAACATGTAAGTCACAAGTAAGTTTTTTCAAAAAGGACATACAAACACTACAGACAAAATACTCACCAAATTATGGGATACTGTGTAGAGGCACAGAATTGTACTGGCTTCTGTTGGCAATATATAAAAATATAATATACAGACGTAGCCCTTAATGGGTTTGAAGTCTGTTTAATAAATGGGAATCTGTATATGTGAAGTTAAATGGCCCAGGCAGAGTGAAATGACAGTGCAGTATAGCAGCATGGAAGAGGACACCATGAAGGGAGAGTCATACATGCTAGAAGTATAGGAAGAGCAAAAGCTCTGGATGCTACAGCCTTAATCTGCCTTGTTTTAATGTGTGACCATGGGGATAGCAGAGAAACAGGCCATGGCATTGTTTATCCTTTTTATTGTCACTGGCTTTGGAATGTGGGCTGAGATTTTTAAAGAAGAAATTTAAAAAAACAGGAGAAAAGACAGCATAAACAGGAAATAGTGGGAGAAAAGCAGGAAGACAGGAATGCTGGTGGTCCTCGGGGGTCAGAGTGTAAGGATTGGGACTCAGCTGAGGAAGGTCTACACACCACACATTATGTCTTAATTGTATAAAATGTGACTTTAAAAAAAATTTTGTCCCTAAGGCAATGGCAGGCAAAGAAAGACAGTATCATCTGGAGATGTTAAAATGCAGAAGGAAAGGATTTTTCGTTATTTCTTTTAGTTCTTTGTTTGTTGTGTTTGTGCTTTGTTTTTCTTTCACTGAAATAACCCTGTTTCTCTACTGGGAAACTGTGCACTGTTTCCAATCACCACAAAAAACTATTTTAGAACAAAATTACTAATATTATATATTAGTTCTAATGGTAGATAATTTTTTAAAATAAAGCTAGTATAAAATCTTATAAATAGATACTACCTAAGCAAAAATAGCTTAGTTATTTTAACATCTAAAATAGACAGTACTTTTTAATTTAAACAAAAATCTTTAAAGAATATTTTAGAAAACCTTTTGGGTTTTTTTTTCTTTTTAAGAAGACTAATTACATACCAGTTTTATATTGTAATGCCTGGTTTTGTTTTTATATCTGAAACTTAATAATTTTATATTATTTGAAAGCTTAGAAATCTTAAAAATTCTAGCTGTTTTATTTAATAGCTTTCTTATGTTTTATGATGAAATTTTGATGTACTCCCAAGTTATTTGGATAAAGAAATGATTAATGTAACTACTCGTTAAAGATTATTAGTAGAAAGAGTTGTGGGATTATAGTCTTATGAAACAGATTTTCTCCATTTTAAAAACTTCTGGGGATTTGCTAGCCAAGTGCTCTCCATTGTATAAAATCTGCAGTCCTCAGATTGATGTTTCAGCATAACATTGTAGCCCTTTCTGAATGTCATCATATAGGAAGTAAAGGCCATAATACCCTGTTGTACAAACCTATTGAGGCTTATTGTAAAATATGAAACATTATGTAGAATAGAATAAAACTTTATTCTTAAAATTTTAGTTTACGTAGATTTAACAGGCCCTGGGTTTGAAACCTCCTTAGACTATTAATTTTGTTTTGTTAGCCAGCAGTGCTAACAAAGGATTTTTTAATCCTTTATTTGCTAATATTAGTTGTAGAAAATAGTAGTTTCCTTGTGGTAGTTCCATATATAGCTATGTTGAACGTTGATCATATCCGTCCTTTATTCCTCTTTAATAGTTGGTAACTACTGATGTACTGTAGTTATTTAACAACTAAGTAATTATTTGTGTGTCTTTGAAATTGTCAGTACATTTAATTGGTTCCCAGAACCAACAGGATAATTTTCAGCATCTGATGTGTGGTTGTAAACAGTAATTTGTCTCTGAATCAGGAGCTTATGGCTCTGCTCTATGTAAGTAGTTTTGCTAATATTACTGAAAGCCTTAATCCAAGTTTTTTGGAATTTGTTTTACAGATGTTCAACTCATGGAAGTCCAGGACTAGAAAGCAATCATGTTTCTGATTTTCCACTACTAGAGAGTCCCAAGTAAGCTTAATTGATTACCTGTGGCCCTTGAAATTAATTAACAAATTAATTTCTTAAGTATATTTAAGAAATGGATAATTGGGTAGTTGAAATTACTAGACTGTATTGTTTGAATATCTGCTTTTCTAAAATAAGAGTTAGTTATATAATTTCTGTTATACCTTTACTTTTTAGAATTTTCTAAAATTTAACCTGTAACACTTATTTAAGTAAAATAATTTTCCTTTTCTGTGTTTTCACTTCACTATTTTGTAATTTCTGCAAAAGCTTCCAGGTTTTATTAAGTAATAATCCCTAAGGGGAAAACAGCATTGCTAAGTAACATTTTATAGGAAATTTTCCGTGCAGAACTTTGAGGACCTGAATAAAAGCCATTATTGTCATTCTTACAGTCCTTGGCTGTCTTCCTCACTGGCTGCTTCTACCGCAGTCGCTCCTGTCACTTTTGCGTCTATTGTAGAAGAAGAGCGGCAACAAGAAGCCGCACTCATCAGAAGTCGGGAGAAACCCTTGGCTCTCATTCAGGTTAGTGACACACTTGCTCAGCTTTAGCTCGGCGAAGACTGTTCTACATTTCAGTCCTAGGTCTTTGGGTTTTGTTGTTATTTGTATTTTTGAGATAGTGTCTAACTTTGTAGTCCAAACTGGCCTCGAACCCATGGCAGTTTTCCTGCCTATGCCTTCCAAATGATGTATTATTGGTGTCACTATCACATCCATCTATAGATCTGTAGGAAATTTTATTGATTGGCTTTGAACATTTGACTAGATCTACTAAATTAAAATTTAAATGTATATAAAACTAGACTGAAATATCCATTAACTTGAATATGGAGTTATTCAGGATAATTTGAACTAGCACATTATGATCAGGTTTCTGTTTTTAGTATTGGCAGTTCTTTGGACTGTTTTAAGTTTTCAAAGAACTTGGTGGTGGCTGCTCTTCTCAGTTTCTACCTCAGCTCGTAGATAATAGACAACAGAGAGCATCTGTGGCTTACCTTATGGTAGAGTATTTATTTGAGAGATGGAAGATTTCACAGACATATCTGAAAGATTAGAGAGGCGGGCTGGGAAAAGATAAAGCCCCATGACACTGGAGAGTACAAAAGCAAGTTGTAGAGGATTGTGCAGGAGCAGTAGAAGACCTCACAGGTTGAAACCGCCAGCATGAATGGATCCCAGGAATTCAATTCAGTTTCCTTTCCCTTAACTTTAGGATGCAAATTAGCTTAGAGCATGCATCTCTCTTTTAAGGGACCTGGATTGGTTCTCAACTCTAACATCGATTAGCTCACAACCATTAACTCCAGTCCTGGGAGTTCAGAGGTTCTCTACTGGCCTCCAAGGATGCTGCACTTGCACACAGACATGCACTCAGACACTCACACATGGACATGCCATTTTGAAGAAGAGGATTGAATTGAAATAAGAACAGGTATCTGGTTATTCCATCTCAGACTCAAGGTTTCTAGCAAGGCCGGGTAACTAGGAAGCTTTCTGATTCAGTTCTGCTGTGTTGTGTCTATATCAAGCCTCAGTTTCTCCAAAGGAAGTCAGAAAACTACTAATCCCACTAATCTGTTCTACTTTAAAGAGAGAAGCAAATCTTCTTTCCTTCTCTTCTCCCAGGTTGAGGAGCATGCGATACAAGACTTGCTGGTTTTCTATGAGGCATTTGGCAACCCTGATGAGTTTGTCGTCGTTGAGAGGACAGCACAGGGGCCTCTGGCAGCGCCTATGTGGAACAAGCATGGGTGCTAGCTCACTGGAGAGAGGCTGCTGCTCCCAAGGTTGTGGTTGCTACACTTACATAAAGAAAACCCTTGCACAAGCGTTCGTACATATTTGGTAGCATGTTGTTCTAGTCAGAATAAAAGTGGATATGATTTCTTCCTGTAGTTTATAATGTTTGTATGACTAATGAGAAATTTTTCAAAATTGTGATTTTAGTAACTGTTATGTGACGATGTGTCAGGAAAAATGTTAGGCTAATATTGGTTGGATTGTTTCTTCTAAATTACCTTACAATGGAAAATAGGGGTGAAGTATACAGTTTAGGAATGATTCATTAAAATTCTCAAATTTTCATTTGAGAATATGAAGCAATTTAGAAGAGTTTACCACATATGTTTTTAAATAAGATATTGATGAGATTAAGGTAGGAGCCTCAGTCATTACTTCTGATCACTAATGGCCAGAATGTGCTGCTTGCCACAGGAAATGTCTGTTGTTGCCTTTTCATTGGGCTGTTAATTTCTTAGGCCTCTTTAAAGTTGAACCTGGTGAAATGCTGTGTTCTTCCTAGCTGTTCTGGACAGGTTAGTCAACAATCATAGCTTCTATGGGAGATTTGGATTCATGAATTTTTGTTGGGGTGGGAAGGTAGCAAGAGAGGTCATAGGAATGACTAATTGTGAAAGAATCAGTTTCTTAAAGTGTTAAGATTTTCTAAAACAAACATAGGATTACTGAATAGTTTGCCCTAGTGATTGTTTATAGTTAATTTTTTGTACTGTGTAATCAGAAGTTCTGTGAGCCTAGATTATACGTGTACATGTAAATTTTGATTTCTTTATAGTATGCTGTTTGGTTTGTTTTTGAGTGTTTAAAATTAAAAGGAAAATGATGTTAAAATGTGTACTTTGATATGTAGATAAAATGAGAATGTTAATGCCTAAGTTCTGGGAAAGATTCCTTGGGAATATGTAGGCAGTTTACCGCTTGACTTCAGTTCATGGGAAATTGACTGAAGCTAACTCAGTGTTTCAGTTCAGTTCCACCCACAAGCAGCAGATGTGTAAGCAAACATGCAATAAAAAGTAATCTTGATCCACTTCACTACTAATGTGTTTGATCTTGCGTGTGGGACTAGGTTGACACTTTGAGGGAATGATTTCTAGCTATTCCTAATTATTTTCCTTATGTGCCGCAGTGATAGCCAGTATATATTTTTACTCTGCTAGAAATCCTGTTTTATATTCTGTATGTTTGAGTAATTTGAGGAAAAAAAATGAATTTCACAATGTCTTTTTGACGTCAATAAAGAAGCTTTAGGAAGTCATTAGCTCACTGGAGCTTTGGTACTCTGAAGACAAATGTCAATGGTGGTTTTCTTCCTGTCTTCCACTCTGCCCAGGAAGCATCCTCAGGAGTCTGCCCTTGTTACAGGTGGAAAGTGTGAAGGAGGAGCTGGGGCTCACTGAGCTTGGGACTCTTGTCCTTTGTTTATAAACCATGACCAGATTGCTTGTGCTTTATTGTCTGTTTTATGTAGTGAGCTACTGTATAAAATTTCATATGGGAAGAAATGTTCCTGCAAGAAAAGTGAAAGATAAGCCTCGTTGTGAACTATAGTTTTCTATGAATGAGTCCATGGACATGACAGCTATTATATTGCCTCAAAAACCCAGGAGGATGATGGTGGTTTTTCCTAACAGTACTTTTTTCCTGTAGTAACTCATCCATTTGTACTTGTATAGATTTAAGAAAATCCAGTAGAACTGAAGAAAGTCTGTGAGTCATCGACTGAAGTGATCACTGGGATGGAGATGCCCTTTAAGACTCACAAGCCCAGTGCGTGCTGAGTGTATGAAGTGTTGGGGTGAGGGAATGTGAATAGTCTAGAAAGGTAATGATGTATGAAGTGTTGAGGTGAGGGATTGAGTACCAACAGAATGTGGTTAAAGTTTGTGAAATTGGTTGGGCGTTGGTGACACATGCCTTTAATCCCAGCACTCGGGAGGCAGCGGCAGGCGGATCTCTGAGTTCAAAGAGATTTTCAGGATAGTATCCAAGAAATCTATAGAAAAACCCTGTTTGAAAAACCAAATAAATACATACATACATACATACATACATACATATATACTTTTTTTGTGAAATCAAGAAATGTCAAGTCAAGTGAATTTGTTGACAGAATACTAATATTTGGGTCTCTAAATTCTAAAGACACGTCTTTTAAGCAAACTTTGCTTTACATGGGAACAACTGTAGTCTGAAGCCCAGCCATGGGTTTGTCTGTGTCCCTTCTGGAGGGCATGATGCATGTGGTGTTTTTTGTTTGTTTGTTTTTCTAAGATAGGAGTTGATGCCCGTTTCTTACAATTTTAGATCTAAGGAAGCCCTATTGATTTATCTCAGGCAGTTTATTTTACATGCTGAAGATAGCAAAGTCCACAAATTGACCAATGAGAATGATGTCTTCTATCTTTGTAGTATGGTTTTCTAACAACAGCAGGCTGTCTCTTTAAAACTGTCATTTATCTATGACAGTTAGCCAAGAAAAAGAACTGTAAAAGACCACTTAGTTAAGTAATTATAGTCCAGAGACTTCCAGATTTGTCAATACAGAGATGCTTTTGAGAGAAAGTAGAGCTATCTTCCAAGAAGAAATTGGAAACAATGATCTGAGACAAGCTGAAGTCTAGGTAATGTCTTTCTAAGATAATGTCAAGCTGTGACAGATATCAATCAAAGCCACCTTGGTCCTATATGTGTTACCTACCCAGCTGTGTCTTTGCTTCAGGGCACACGTAGTTCATTTTTCTAGCTGTTTCTCTGTTGTTCCCTGGCCAACCTCTGTTTCATGTTGAAGTGAAATTGTACTGTTCCCATTATTTTCTTGTACCTTAGTCATCCACCCAAATCATTAAGGCTGAACCTGTAGGACATTCCTTTTTTTTCATTTTCCCCATTCTACACACTTGCTGGTCTCAACATCTATCACTCTGTCTTCTCTGTATCTTCTCTCCAATCTTTCGTATGTTGTCCTTATCACTTCTAATGTATTTGCTGTGTTTTGAATTCTTTAAAATAAACTCAAACTTTTGGTCTCAAAATCCTTTTACTCTCAGTTTAAAAGGATTTATTTATTTGTATATGTGAATATTTTGCCTTCATCTATGTCTGTTACACTGTGTGTACATTGCCCACAAAGGCCAGAAGAGGGCATCAGAGCACTGGAACTGGAGTCACAGATGGTTCTGAGCAGCCATGTCAGTGCTGGAATCAAAGGCAAACCCATTTCCATCCTGTTTGCCTTGTTCTAAGGTGATGGTCAACTGAAGTCTGAAGATGGTTTTTCTCAGATGTCCTGAACTAGAAATCCTGCTGCACACCATATGGTTCCTGCAAAGCATCTAGTTGAACAAAGGCACATCTCCTTCAGTCTTTCGTCATCTCACTTGCCAACAAGTCAACCTGAATCCTTTGTGTGGTGGGCGGATTATTTTCAGTCTTCGCTATTTCTTCATGTAGCCAGAGGGGGAGAGAGTGACTTCTGAGAAAATAGTCCTTGTGTTCCTACACTTGGCAAAGTTTGATGCACAATAATAATTCCTACTTGGCCAGATTATGAAATATTATTGATTCATATAAAGAACATAGAAGTTGGTGAAGCAGAGATCACAGATGTAGCCAATATAATTCCTCAGCAGAGAAAGACTGAAAGAGCTGTGGTGTGTTAGAGGACACCTGCTTTGTAAGAGAAAAAAATATTCTGTCTCTTTTGTAGTAAAATACACATGATTTGTAATTCACTGTTAAACTAGGTGTTTTCATATGCATTATCATTTAATTGTATGACAATACTGCTGAGCTGTCATGTCCTTTGTGTCTGCCTGTTCCCTAGTACATAAGGACTTCTCTCAGTTCCCTTATGTAGATTCAGGCACATCCTTAATTTCTTCTAAGGGAGAAACTGGCCATCAAAGTATTACCTCATTCAGTAGAAAATGTTTGGCAGTGAAAGGGCCCATTCTAAGTATGAACAACAAGCTCCAGGCCCTAAATAAACACACACACACACACACACACACACACACACACACACACACACACACCGTAAAAACAATCTGATTGCAAAATAGGGGAACAACAGTGGCCATTACACCATATGAGGGGGTAGAGTTGATGGGTAAGCTCATGAAAACATGTTCATTAGCTAGTAGAAAATAGCAATTAAAACCACAGTGGCATATCATTGCACACCTACTACCATGGCTAAAACAAGAAAGTGTGAAAACACTGAGTGTTGATGTGGACTGGAAGAACTGGGTTTCTTATTTTCTGGTAGGAATGGAAAATGGTACAGCTATTCTGGAAAACTGACATTGTGACCAATGGTTGTACCTAAGTATTTTTCCTAGAGAAATAAAAGTTTATACTTACACAAAACTTGTACATGGATGTTCTTAGATTAGTTGTGATAGGAAAAATACTGGAAACTCACCAGATCTCAACCTACATCCGTTGCATTGTGGGAGGATTGTTTTCATCCCTTGCTACTGTTTACCTATGTAGCCAGGGCAGGAGAATATGACTTCTGAGAGGGAAATTGTCCCTACACAGCCCCCCCCCCAACTATGTAGCATAACCAATGGCAAGAAATGAACTGTTGGTACATGACTGCAACCTAGATAGACCTCAAGGACAGTATGGCTGCTGAAAAACAAACTCAAAAGATTTCCTATTGTATTTAAAAAACTTCAAAATAATATTATAGAGGATACAGATAACTGGTTGCGAGGGGACAGGTGCCAGTTGTGGCAGGTCCCAAAATACAAAGTAGCCATGCAGCAGAGGTAGAATGGTTGTCTGTCTTTATTGTGGAAGCTTGTTACATGGAAATATGTAGTACATAAAAGTGCTCTAAAACGAGTACAGGCTCAAAGATGAAAACAGTAAAGTCTACTGAGCAGTAACAGACGGGTACCACTTTCCTAGTTTGTGCATTATGCTAGGTTTGTGATGTGATATTGCTGGTAGGAGAAGTTAGTCGATGGTTGTCTGCAATTGTAGCATTTTTGCATCTTTCTGTAAGACTAATTATTTCAAACTTAAAAAAAGTTCTGTTTTTTTGTTTGTTTTTCTAAAAAAAAAAATAGGTGAGATAATAGTGATTGTTGCTCCATCTTGTTCATGGGCTACACAGTCCCTCAGGTTTGAGGACATAGTGCTACAAAGACTAAGAACCTGCAATCTTTGAGCCAGTAAATGCCATGGTCCCAAATGAGGTACCTATATTTTGTCGAGAGCACTGGGGACAGGACTCAGTTCTTGATATTGGTTGGCAAGAACCATCAAGGCCCCATCTCTATTAACTCCATTAATGCCAGTCTTTGAGGGCAGAGAATTTACTGCATATGGAAACTGTCAAAGAAATATTTCAAAGGGCAACCTAAGCAGAGGCCCAGTATTGAAAACAAGATCACTTTGAAGGAGCAAATGAGTGAACTTTGGGTTAGGCAGTGTCTTGGGTTTCTATTGCTGTGATTAAAAAAAAAAAAAAAAAAAAAAAAAAAAAAAAAAAAAAAAAAGACCAAAAGCAATTTGGGGAGGAACAGGTTTATTTCATCTTACACTTTACTGAGGTAAGTTAAGGCAGGTATTCAAGTTAGGAACCTAGAGGCAGGAACTGAAGCAGAAGCCATGGCAGAGTGCAGCTTACTGGCTAGCTTCCTGGGCTTATGGTCAGCCACCTCCCAGGACTGCTTACCTAGGGATAGCACCACCCACAGTGGTTGGGCTCTCTCATACCATCGATCATGAACATGCCCTAGACCTGTCTATGGGCCAATCTCATGGATACATTTTCTCATTTGTGGTTCCCTCTTCCCAGGTAAGTCTAGCTTGTGTCAAGTTGACAGGGGAGGAAATGCCCAAGCAGACTCCAACGGTGTCACCAGGGAGAATCTTAGCCAATGGGTCCTAGGCAGGTCATTGAGACTTACTATCAGATCCTACAGGTGGCTTTCAGAAGTAGATGAAATGGGCAGATTCTTAGAAGGTCTCTGGCATGGGACAGAGCTGATGGCAGAGAGCAAGTGAAGGAAGATAAGACAAGCAAAGGTCAGAGCACAGAGCAAACCTTCACCAGGAGCACTGCGTTGTGCTCCCTTTACTGTGGCGTCTCCCACATGTTCTTAGTTAAGAAATGGCTGCAAAGTTCTATACTTCTCTATATAGCATAGCTACTAATTTACTAGGCAATGTAAGGCTGCATTCGGTGAAATCAAACCATATTCCTTCATAGTCCTTCATAGACACTGCACAAGGAAGCAAGTTTAGTTTATAATTTGTGGCCAGAATTAGAGGTTGCTGTCAGAAGAATTGAATTTCCCCACTAATAGAAGAGATCAGAAAAAATTTTTCTTTTAATTGGGGAGAGAATTATTTAAGAGTGGTGTCTACTTTTCTGTTTGGTACCGATAGGTATGTTCCATGACCTGCCCACAAATCATCTAAAGTATCTCAGTAACTGAGTATGCATTATCAGGCTTTGCTAACTGCTGTATGTTTTAACCAAACAGAAAATATGAATTCTGTTTGTACTCTGGAAATGAACCAGGAATCCCAATCAATCTCTTCAGAACATTGAACAAAGATTTTAAGCATCTGGGGAAATTGCTTATTGGTTAAGAGTGCTTGCTGCTTTTGTAGAAGCCTTGAGTTTGATTCCCAGCACCTACGTGAGGTAGCTCACAACTAACTGCCTGGTAACTCCAGCCCCAGAAGATTTGATGCCCACTTCTTGCTTCCAAAGGCATCTGCACACATGTGGATACACATAAGCACACCACATACATACAAGGAAGGATAATGTAAATCTTAAACAGAAACAAAGAGAACCCTAAGGATCCAGCAGGTAGTGAACTGCTTTGTTAACCTGGCTTCACTGAGATAGCCTTTACTTGACTAAACCCACAAACAGATGTTTATGACCAGCAGTGCCGTTCGTAGGATGGAGCAAGTGTGGGGTTGTTTGATTTGATAATGTAACAACATCATTATTGTCATAGAGGTGATTGTATTCTGTAGATGAATTTGTGCAATTGACCTTGTGCCATGAATGCCTTTCATTGCAGGGGTAATATAGTACATAATACCAACTAGTAATTTGCCTTCACCAGAACTTACTGACACACAGTAGGTTTCAACAAATGCTTGGCTTCTTAGAAAGCATCCTTTAGATGGGAGGCCTATTATCAAAAAGGAGGTGAGGGGGTGAGGTGTTCTTACCGTGGACGAGAGCACAGTAGAATGCCAGGAAGACTAAAGTTCTTAGTTTTGGTAGTGAGGACTGTGGGTGTTTTTGCTGTGTTAATTATGCCACAGCATTGATTCTGTGCTTTAAGAAGATCCCATCTTGACACCTAAAGTAATCCCTGATGTAGGACTTTAGGACTTTCAAGAATCAGCCTTTTCCTCCATGACTTTATGCTACTTTCCATAGAGTACCAAGTGGAAGCTTTTACCAATATTAACTACTCATACCATGATTTCGCCATTTATATCAAATTTAGCAGTTTGGCAGAAGTCCACTCAAACTGAAGAGCCTGAGTGGCCTGGGTCATTTGGAGTGTCAGTGATCATTTTTAGAGCCTCCTGTGCTTTGGATATAGAAGACCAAAAACCTCCCAGTTCTGAGGTATCACCAATAAGGGCTCCTAGTAACCTGCCCATTGCTTGCGTTATAGGAGTGCTGTGGGAACTTGTGCTTGGTCATCTTTTTTTCCTGAGCCCCACTGTGAAGCAAGAGGAGGTTACTCAGACTGAACAAGGCTTGCTAACCCTTCATTGCACTGGTAGACTTTTTTATGAGCACTGTTAACTAATTGCACGGACTCTAGGCATCCTTCCTGGAATGCTAGAAATAGCATCCAGTTCTTTGACTATTTCTAGATGAAGTGAAAACTGTGGTAAGCAGCAGTATTGTCACCATGCAAACCCAGGACATATGGGAAAAGTTAAAGATGTGGTATGCCTGTGGGTTATGATGGATGTGAACAAGATGCTCATTTACCAACTGCAAAGAGTGCTAATGTTTGGGCTTCAAACTGGAACTCCTCCTGGGACTTGCTTAAACATGCTTTCTAATTTCTTAAAATAGTTTTGGAACCTATAGTTGAGATACAAATAATAATAATCACAATATTGATTTTACTTTTAAATTGCACCAAGAAGTAAAGTTGACTAACATGCAAGAATTAAGTAGGATAGACTCACAGCCTGTCAGTACATTCTCATTGGATTTGGACTTGTGTCTATATACGGGGTGCGTTTTGAATGTTTTCTGTTAGAGTTTTAGTTAGGCAGGGGCTATTGCCTCATGAGTGGTGAACTTCTAGAAAGGCAATTCCAGCTCCCCCTGAATCCACTGAAGCTGTAATTCTGTGAGAATGTTTAATCATACCATATTTTCTGTCCTTTTTTCCCTAAGGCACAACTGTGGGAACTAGTCTGGGGCTTTTTTAATGAGTCAGTGAGCAGTCACATCTAGTGTGAGCTATTTGCAGGTGCTAGTGTGCCCACCAGCTACCATCCTGGGAAACACATCTTTATTACTTCATTTTGAGTTTTTTGTTGTTGTTTAAAAGAAGTCTCTCTCTCTCTCTCTCTCTCTCTCTCTCTCTCTCTCTCTCTCTCTCTCTCTCTCTGCCTCTGTGTGTGTGTGTGTGTGTGTTTGTGTGTTTGTGTGTAGAAAGAGAAGATGTTATACAAATAGGTGCTTCCATTTGGTAGGGGTATCACATACTATTTCCAAGACAGAGACATCCTGTGAGAAACAGATTTCATTAAAGAGCCTGAAATGACAGGAATGGTTTAGATTTAAGCATTGGGGGAGGGAATAGTGCCTCTAGGTAACATACACTTGAAATGATCTCAAATGTTTTATCTCATGCCAGATGTGCAGCCTTCTGGATAAGTCATCCCACTGCATATGCTTCTGAGGGTGTAGTACAGTGGGCCCTGCCTGCCTCAGAAGAAAAATAGCCATGGCAGTGCTACCCTCTCTGAAGGAGTAGTTCCCTCGGGCCCTCAGCACTTCCTGTGGTATCCTCTCAGCTCCAAGCTCAGTGTGGTACAAACCAATCATCTCTGCCCGTTGGGACTGTGTTACCCTGAGTACACTATCCATTCACTCCTACTAATTTTCCCTGGGACCTGGTGAATCATCTTTTGTGCCATTGTACGCTGTGTGATTCATTTCAGGCTATTTTTTGCCCAGTCTTAGAGCAATGGCTCATTTGGGGGAACAGCTTGCTCATCTATTAAATGTCACAGTTCACAACATTGCACTTCGTTGGAACCCCATGTTTGCTTCACCGAGGATTAGCGTAGTTAAATAAGAAGATGACAAAGAAATTGCTTTTGTGTGGGTGAGACTATCCAGGCCTCCCAGGCACTTATTTTAAGACAGTAAGTTTCAGGGCTCTTTATGGTGATGACATTGTCAGGCTTTATAATTTCATTCCCTTTGCTTTTATCTAGAGACATGTGTGCTTCAAATGCGGAGTATGAAATCAGCACCCTCTTAACAATGTCCTCAGAACGAATGCGGTTAGTAGGTCTTCCCATTTCCTGATGGCTTCCCTTACACTCTCTATCGTTTTTTTTTTCTCCTTTTTTCTTGGTATATTTTGGAGCTAGAAAATTGTTTCTCCTTGTGTGCTCTTTAAAATTTATGACAAAATAGTTTTTCCACAAGAAGTATTGCTGATTCCATCAGAGAAAAATTGGTTCCTCTAGCATACGCAGAGATGGTGGATTTCAACTGCTCCAGAACTATTAAAAGAGCTAATAGCAGTGCTTCTATCCAAGGAGCAGAAAAAGACCAGAAGTGTCTTACGGCCATTTCAGCTACAGGGTCAGCATGGCTACCTTCCTACCTTGGCCAAGATTCCTAATGGGTAGGCTGGCTGGGGTCCTTAGGCTCTGTTCAGTTTTCTCAGCAAAACAAAGAAAATATTTTTCCAATTGCCTTATTTAATCACACTTGTTTTTGAGAACAAATTTTAGCTAGTTTTTGGGTTGGTATTGTTTTGTTTTTAAAATGGGTAAGATTCAGCTTTTCCTAGATTAGGAAATAGATTATAGAATATTTTCCTGGGTCAGAAAAATAAATACCACCTCTCCCTAGGATGAAGTCAGGATGGTGTTGAGGCCCAAATGCCTGGAAAGTTTGGGGGAAATGGGAGAGGAGACAATTTTATCTCCTTGCTTGACAGTTGCCCGATGAGCAGAAAGTCCCTGTTATCTGCTCGGGGTTGTCTTGACTAGAGAATTGCCTTCACAGAGAGCTCCTGCCTGAGCCATCACTGCCCAGGGATAAGCTGCCATTCCTGCAGCTGCAGCCCAGAGGTCTTAAGAATGACATGCTTTTGCTGTGTGTTTTAAATTAGCTTCGTCAAGCTATAAATATTTTTAGTAATTTCTAAAAAATGAAATATTTCTGTCTACACCAGAAGAGTGAGTTGTGCAACCCAAATTAATTTCTTATGGAGATGAGTCCTGGAGAACAGCATGGAGGAGTTTCTGATGCTGCCTGGCAGATTCGGGTTGCTTATAACTGCTGTCATTTGGTGTGCTGCTTAGTTTTTTGTCAACTTGACACAATCTGGAGTCATCTGGGAAGAGGCAATCTCAACTGAGAAAATGCTACCATCAGATTGGCCTGTGGGCAAGTCTAGGACATTTACTTGATGGTGAATGTTGAAGGGCCCTGCCCCCTGTGGGCGGGGCCACTCTTGGGCAAGTGGTCCTAAGTTGTATAAAAATGCAGGCTGAGCAAGCCACAGGGAGCAAGCCAATAAGCAGCTTCTTTCCATGGCTTCTGCTTGAGTTCTGGCCCTGACTGCCTTCACAACACACTTGAATCTGTGAGATATAGGAAACCCTTTTGTGTCCAGGGAGCTTTTGTGGTGATGTTTATCACAGCAGCAACAAGGTAACTAAAACACTTGCTCTGGAATTTCTAAGGTGTGAAACTCAAATTCCTGTCCATTCATTCTAATGACTTCTGTTGAACACATACAAGAGCCTGATGGGAGTGTCTGTTCCTTAGGCAAGCAGCATTCTTATGAGCTGCCAATCTGACTGGCTTTGACTTTGCATCATGCATGACTTTGCATGAAAATATATACATTTTCATGTTTGTTGTCTCCATTCCCCTTGTAGTAGTAGTGGAAATGCTCTACTCCCAAGAACCTCTTCTGAAGAGGTTTAAGCCATATCTAATTATTTTCTCTTCGTGAAGTATACTTATAGTCCATCTGTGGCATTCACAGGACATCCGTCCAGATGCTCTTAGAACACCAAACTGCTCCACACTGCAGTCTGGGTTAGAGTGATGGAAAGTTTGTGGGGGTGGAAATAAAATATACATGCATAGCTTCCTTCCCTCCCTTCCTCCCTCCCTTTCTCCCTCCCTCCCTTCCTCCCTCTCTCCTTCTTTCCTTTTTTACTATCTTAAAGCATGGACAAAGTAAGAGATGACGAAGAACATACTAGCTAAAGCTGGAGTTTTGAGTTGAACAAACTTGAACTGAACAAACTTGAACTGGAAAGACCGTTGTGCCCTGAGGTGTTTTTTTGTTTGTTTTTTGGGTTTTTTGTTTGTTTGTTTTTTGACTTTGGGAACAGTTTTAATGTTAAACCTGGAGCATCTTGTAGCCAAAATTCTGTTAGCACCTTTGCAGTGTTACCTGGTCATCACCCTTTGTTTCCATGATCAAGAAAACCAAGTTTTACAGGGCTGATACTACTCAATAATCTTTGTTTTTCTGCTGGTCCCAGAGTGGGTGGGAAGGATGCAAGCAGGAAAGGCCCAGATAAACATAAATTCTACCATATTCAGATGACTGCATTTTTATTATTTGTTGAGTTGGTTCTTGCATTATGATGGGCACAGCCAGCAGAAGTTGTGCAATATTGTTCTTTTAGTTCTAATGAGTACAGAGAACACAAAGTATCAAAAATTGGGGTGAAAAGTGGGCTTGGTGTGTAAATTCAGGGTTAGCGTCAGGGCAATGAAATGTAGAAAGCTTGAAAGATCTAGGGAAAAATGGCTGACAGAAAAGAAAGGCCTAGTTTAGTGTGGCATGCAAGTTTCCCCTCTGGAACAGGGTGAGCAGTTGTGTCAGTTGAAGATGAGTGTATGCCAGCCCTGATTAGTGCTGGAGCGGGGTCTGCATTTATATGACTGCCAATCACTGCAAAGCTAAAATGGCCTGTCAGAACTTTCTAATTTCTATTCTTTACTCCACAAACCTATCTCTTGACTATATTTCTCTTTCCCAGTAGTGGCATCCACTCAAAGAAACTCAGTTACTCAAAGGAAAAAAAAAAAAAAACCTCAAAGTAATTCTTAGTTCTTTTTTTATTTGTTATTCCTGCAACCACAATATATGTCAATCTACTTCCAAAATATATACCAGAGATGTCTCTTTTTGTCTCCATTGCTACCACTTTTCTACCTCAAATAGAAGGTTAAACCAATGACTGTTTTAATGACATAATCCTAATTCTCTCCTCTCGTTTGAAAACAAAAATAGGAAATGACCATCATAATGTAAGGTTGTTTTTATTGCCTCTTGTTTTACATCCCTAGACCCTTGAAAGGCATCGAGAAATGAGAGAGCTCTTTCTGCCAGGGAAGAGAGAGGAAAATAAGATGCTTAGTGTCTTTGGGCTGGGTGGGTTTCTCCCTTCTGTGGTGATGGCTGGGCTTATGAGTTAGGTCCTATGTTTATGGGTCTCTGGAGGTGTGTTTTTTTCTCCTTCCCATTTCTTCTCTGCCTAAA
This sequence comes from Cricetulus griseus, assembly GCF_003668045.3. Classification (NCBI taxonomy): domain Eukaryota; kingdom Metazoa; phylum Chordata; class Mammalia; order Rodentia; family Cricetidae; genus Cricetulus; species Cricetulus griseus. Next base: position 195,871,144 of record NC_048597.1, on the reverse strand, counting down.
TTCTCCCCCATAAAACCATCTTCAACTAGGGGACTTCAGAACACAAATCCTGTGGTACTGTTGTTTCCCAGAGTGGGATTTCCACTTGAGAACACTTGGGGAGGGAAGAATACCAAGATAACACTTCTCAGTCGCAGGGGAATTCACTTTGGAGATTACGAAAGATGGGAGCTATTTTTTTCTCTCTCTCTCTTTTTTTTTTTTGTAGATTGGACTATAATACATTTTTGTTGAGAGTTCATTTACTATTGAAGAGGCTCTTTTCTCCATATGAGTTTTTGGTTCTGTTGTTGAAAGTCAAATGAGCATAGCTGCATGGGTTGGTTTCTGGGTTTTTGATTCTGTTTCAACAACCTATGCATCTGAGCTTGTGCCAGCACCATGCTGTTTTGTTCCTATGGCTCTGTAGAGCAATTTAAAAATCAGGGTATCATGATATTGCCAACATTGCTATTCTTGCATAGCATTGCTTTGGCTATTTGGGTGTCTTTTGTGCATCATTATGCAGTTGGACTTGCATTTACTTGATGGTTGGAGATGAAAAACATTTTTCATGTTTTTTTTCTTTTTCCCTTTTGTTTTTCATCCTTTGAGAATTGTTTGTCCATTTCTATCTCAGTTATGATTTCCACTGTTGTAATAAAACACTATAACCAATATAACTTGAGGAGAAAAGGGTTTATTTCACTTTACAACTCTCAGGTGTCACTCCATCACTGAGAAGACTGAGAGCAGGAACTCAAGGCAGGAACCTGGAGGCAGGAATTGAAGCCAAAGTCAGGGAGGAGTGCTGCTTACTGGTTTGCTTCTCATAGCTTGCTAAGTCTGCTTTCTTATAGATCTCAGACCACAAACCCAGGATGAGCTGGTACCACCCATGTCAATTATTAATCAGAAAATGTCCTACAGACTTGCTTTCAGGCCAATCTTAGGGAGCTATTTTCTCAGCTGTTGGTCCCTCTTTCTCAGATGACTCTAGCTGTGTCAAGCTGCCATAAAACTAGCCAACATAATTTCATTTGAGCATTTATTGATTGGATCCTCTGGTTTGGGGAGTTTTTTGAGTTCTTCATATAGCATAAAATTTTATCACTTTCCAGATAAATGGCTGACAAAGATTTCTCTTCCATTCTGTAAAGTATCTCTTCATTCAGTTCATTGTTTCCTTTGCTGTATAGAAGCTTTTTTAAAATTTTATGCAATTCCATCTATTAATTCTTGCCATTATATCCTGAGCTGATGGTATCCTTTAAGAAAATCCTTGTTTATGTGGATATCTTAAATTTTTTTTCTGAAGCATTTTCACTTTCAGGATGTGTTTAAGGTCTTTGATGTTTTTAATTTATTTTTCTTATTAGCCTGCTCAGAATGACTATCATTTAGAAAACAAAAAACAAAATTCTGGTCAAGATGTTGGGGAAAAAGGAAAACTTAATATACTGTTGCTGGAGGTGCAAATTAGTCTAGTCACTATGGCAACCAATATGGAAACTTCCTCAAGAACTTTAAAACTTTAAAACCAAATCATTCTTCTATATCACTCCTGGGGACATACCCTAGGGAGTACCCTAAACATACTACAGAGTTTCCAGCTTGTCTGTGATTTTCATGGCACTATTCAAATTATAAATCAGCCTCAATGTCCATCAGGCTGGTAAGGCGAACATACATATACACACATGGTATTTTAATCAGCTATGATGAAAACACAATTAGTAGATGGAATTGGAGATTATAATTTTAAGCAAAATTCGGAAAGACAAATATCAATTTTTTCTCATATGATGATTTTAGATATGTATCAATATATTCTGTCTCTGTTTCTCTGTCTCTGTCTGTCTCTCTGTTTCTGTCTCTGTCTCTCTCCTGTGTGTGTGTGTTTGTGTGACAAGGACAGAGACTAGTGGGGAGAGAAGTAGGAAAAACACTTGGGTTAAATATAGTTAAAGTTTGTAGTACACTTGACTGAAAATGTCTAGGGAACTCATCACTATGTACAGTGAATATGAACTAATTAAAAAAAGCTATCAAAAAGGATTTCATTTATTTCCACTGCATATAGTTAAAACCCCCTTCAAAAAGAATTCAGGGTACATTCCATTTATTTAATTTTAACTTTAATAGAATTGAGGGGAACTTTTATGTTTGTTTGTTTGTTTATTTGAGACAGGGTCTTCTATAACCTTGGCTGGCCTGGAGCTCATTATGTAAGCCATACTGCCCTCAAAATCTAGAGATTCACCTTCAACTGCCACCCAACCCAGCATGAAGACTACTGTTTAAGAGGACCCTACCACAGGCAAAGTAAGCCAACATCAGCCAATCTTCATTAGGTAAAAGAAAAGTCAAGAAGTTTAAGTAGCAGAACTGTAAATTTTTTCCATACCTGAAGGACTTAAAATATTTTAGATAATTCCTAAACATGTCTTAACAAAAATGTTAAAACTGTGACAAGTAGTAGAAACAGACTGGCAAGAGTTTTACAGCATTAGCCTAGCTTCCACAGCCATCTCTAGAGCTGGACACTTGTTCTTTATTCAATATGCATGCTTCCATTTTTCCTGAATTCAAAATAATCTGGACATACTTTTATTTGTTTAATTAAGACTGATATTTATAAATATATGGATTTTATTTGATATTTTTAGAAAATATATTAAAAGCTTACCCACGTCAGTATTGGCAGTTTTTGGCACTTTATGTTTGTATACATAACTGATTTCTGATTACAATTAGAACACCTTTTCTGAAATTGTCTTTAGAACCCAAGAAAACAGTAAAATCTAACAGGTAGAAATACCTAGACCGTGGTTTTAGAATCAGATGTGGGATATGGCATTCATAGACCCTACTGATGGACTAGATGGTAGGATGATGGAAACCAAGTCCCTACTGATGGACTAGATGGTGGGATGATGGAAACCAAGCCAAGTTAAGGTACTATCTAAATTCTGGCCATCAACAAAGTGAGTGTTAGCATTTACTAGGATATAGAAGAAGATACCACATCTATAGATGGCAGGTGACAGTAAAAGAGTTCTAGCTTGGGCATCTCACATTGGAGTGTGAAACATATAATTCTGGAAATGATGTGTGAGAAATTCCCCCCATCATTTCTTTGTCATCACCATGTGCAGCACCTATCACATTTGGAGGATTCTGGCTCCTTACTTGGAGACTAACATGGATTTGATGGTTGTGTCTCAATCAGGTAATCTTCCCTCTCCCATATCATAGTAAATGACTATATGACATAGACAAGTCACTCCACATGGTGTTGATTTATTCAAGGGAATTAGACTAGAAGTAGGCCTGTAAAATATTTGGCAAATAGAATATTAATAGTCTCACTTTTTGTGAGCTTCTAAGAAGCATTTCATGTCCTCCTGAGAGGACAAAGAAAGCTTCCAAAATTACCCCTTCCTAATTATTTCCTATAGCATCGTTTGTAGATAAGGAGTTAGACCTGCTGCTGAGTCTTTGCCAGCATAAGGGATGCTGCCTTGAGGATGAAGCTAACAGCATGAATGGATACAGATGCAAAGAAATTAGCCTCCCAATAACATCATTGAGCTTCATTGGGGGGGGGGTAGCATGAGCAACATGAGCATGTCTTTGAGCTGTTGGAATAATCCAGAGGAAAAATAGAGGAAATAAGAAATAATTTAACAAGTGGCATCCTTGCAGTGGGGCCCCCAAGAATAATGGAATTTTCATAAGTACGGAGACACTTTCCTCATGGTTAAAAAGGAGATGGAAATGAGCTAAAGTTGCCATCTTTGCCAAGATGTAGGAGAAGTTGTGAAACTGTCCTAGATGTCCACCAACAGATGAATAGATAAAGTGTATTAAATGTACACAATGGAGTGTGTACAAGAATAAGAATGAAATTATGTCATTTTCAGAAAAAAATGATGGAACTAGAATGTTAAATGAAATAAGCTAGACTCAGACAAATACCACAGATTGTTTTCTCATATGTACAATCTAGATTATAAGGAAATAAGACATTAAAATAGAAGAGGGATTATTTGAGAAAAAGAGGGAGACCAGAAAAAGGTAGGAGGAGTCAGGAGAGAAGATCAAGAACTGACTGTTTTCTCTCCCTCTCTCTCTCTCTCTCTCTCTCTCTCTTCATCTCCTCTCTCTCTCTCTCTCTCTCTGTGTGTGTGTGTGTGTGTGTGTAAGTAAATGTTAGCCAAGCCATTGCTTATTCAATGAATATACACTAATTTAAAAAAATCTTCAAATCACTACCTTTCTATACAATAGGAATTGTCTTTCCTAGGCTCTTGGAAACTACCTTTTATCTTCATGAGTTTACAAAACTCTTTGAAGTAAATTTCTCCACCAAATTTTAAAGATTTACTATAATGTAGTTTGAACAGTTTGCTACGTGTAAATGGGGTCGAAGAAGGTAAGTATGGTAGCTGTCTTTCTGCTGTAAGTTTAAGGACTAGGACACTGGATTCAGGTTCCCTTAAAACTAGTTTTAGCCAAAAGGAAATTTGAAATTTTCTACCTACATACAGAAAAGCCAAGAACACGTACATTATCTTTCCTCTGACTCAGAGCCCCTATTTACTGTGGCTGAGTTCACATCTGGACTCTTCATTGACACCATCCTTACCTTTTCTTCTTTTATGAAATTTCCTCCAGTTCTTTGATTAGAAAACCTTTGTCAAAAGTTGGAAAAATAATTATAACACGTATCCAAAGCTATAACTAAAATACACATCCTCTAAGAATAGATGATGAATAAAATATCTATTCTAATTCTTTGCATGGTTTTATAATGAGTGTCAAGTTAAGAAACTAGACTATATTTCAAGATGATTAGTTGTGACTTCTACTTACAATGTAGTGGGAGGCTCTTATTAGTTCAATTATGGACTTTATCTAACAAAATAATTCAAGTTAATTAAAGTGTTATGAAATCCTGTGGAGGAGGAAAGCGTGGGTTGTTGTTTTGTGAACACACTACTGTGTTTGTGCTCATTTTAAGTAATGTAAAAATAACTTGCTTTGTATGAAGTCACATGGGGACTCAAAGCTCAGCTTCTTTGGTGTGTAGCTTCATTGATGAGCCAGCTGGTCCACAGGCCTACCTGAAGAGCTGCCTTCAAATTCCGATGAGAACAAAAGATCCACTTTATTTGAGTGACTATTAAATCTAGGTCATTCCCATTGTCCACGAACCAAGGAAAACTTTGGCAGAACTGAGAATATATAATTTTTAAGTTAAGGTGTTAAGAGGATAGTTCATAAAAGAATAAAACTATATATTCATGACACAGAATTACTTTGAGAATGTTTAGTTCAAACAGAAGATCTTGGTAACTGCCTATTCATTCAGAGTGATTTGGAGTTGCACAAATGCATACCAGATTCATGTATAATTTATAATAAATTGAGTAAGAAATGTCTGTTTGCAATTTAAATAATAAATAATAGTTTAGTTATATATTATTTTTGTGTACATAATTTTGAACCCAAATATATAGTTTTAACATGTAACTATGTATGCTATGTACACATTTGTTTATATTTTATTATAATTATAAAATAGTGTGTATATTATATTGTAATATAAATATTTATGTGTTTACACACACTTTTTATGAGTGCATGCTTGCTTGCATGTGTCTGTGTGTTTATTTCCTTTTGGAATATATCTAAAATTTTATTATATATATTTAATGGCAGGGACATTGGTAGAGTCCAGGCAGCTGTGGTCTGAACAGCTGACTTTGAAGGTAGTTATCTTAAGACAACTTCATGTCATAGGTGTAAAAGGAATTTCTTAAAGACAAGGAACTCACTTGAGCCTTACTCTCAAAATATTTGGTATGGCTTTATTAATGTGAAGTTGTTCTAGGGAATACTGTTAAAGGAATATTTGCATGCTTCTGGGTTTTAGCCAGGAGAATGAAGTTTATAAGTAGCAAGCCAGTTTGTATGGTAAACTAAGTCTATTACTTTAATTTTTTTAGTTGGGGTAGATGATCTCTTTTCATTGTCCAATACATAAAAATAAAAAAATAAGCACAAGAGGTGAGGAGAGAAAATAAATCACCAGCCATTCATTTGTACCTTTTCTTTACATTCTCTTTTTGACATTTATTTTGTGTGTGTGTGTGTGTGTGTGTGTGTGTGTGTGTGTGTGTGTGTGTGTGTGTGTGTATGTACATTCCATGGCCCCCTTGTGGAGGTCAGAAGACAACATATTGGAGGGTTTGGAGTCACCTTTCACTCTGTGAGTTCTGGGGATCAGACTCAGGTTCATAGGTTTGGTGGTAAGCCCCTCACCCACTGTACCAATCACCAGCCTCTTGACCCCTTTTTCTCAATAAAAGAAGGCCATCCTCCATTACTGGGATTCCAAAACCTCTGACTGCTTTATAGTTGGTTCAGAGATAGCTGAGAGTCAAGTTGTTATTTGTATAAAACTGTTTGCTTCCCATCAAATCTTCTAACCCTATCTGCGGTGACACATTGGCAGGAACACAAGGAGAAGCACAGAACCCTGCCAGATGAGCTGACACTTGAGCAAGCAAGGCCTGTGGCCACTGGGGTTTTAGAATGCATGAAGTGCAGCCAGGATAGCAGAGAGAAGAAAACCAGACAGATCCTGTTTCCTTCAGACAATTGTCTCTCTCTCCCTCCCTCCCTCCTTTCCTCCCTCCTCCCTCTCCTCCCTCTCCGTCTCCTCCTCCCTCCCTCCCTCCCTCTGTCTCTCTCTCTCTCTCTCTGTCTCTCTCTTTATGTGATAATTAGAAGTTTTAGGCAGAAGGTTAAAGAAGATTTAATATTTTTATTTAAATTTTTTTTGCCAATTTCATACATGAGTACAAGATTTACAAAATTTCCACCTCTCCTTCCCTTTCAGCTCCCATTGTGTCTCCTACCCTATTGAATTCATGAACTCTCCTATAATTATTATATACACACACACTTATTATACACACACACACACACACACACACACACACACAAACATGAATGAGTATATGCACATGCTCGTGCCCATACACACACACACACACACACACACACACACACACACACACACACACACAGTCGATTGAGTCCATTTAGTGTTGTTCATATGCACATATGTTTAGGACTGCCCCCTTGAACTGGATAACTTATCGGGGCACTTGTTACTAAGGAAATAGATTCTCCCTTTCTCATAAGCCATTGCTTTACCCATAGCTCTTTATCTAGAGTAGGGCCTGGTGAAATTTCCCCCATCCACACATGGTCATTAAGCAGGTCTTGTTTAGGCAACCATGCTGTTAAGATCTCATGGTTGCAGCACTTTGTCATGTCTAGAGACAATATCTTACGGAAGACATCTTGGATCTACCTCTTACAGTCATTCTGCCCCCTTTTCCACAAACGTCCCAGGAGCCTTAGCTGTTTGAGTTGCACTGTAACAACTGTCTGGGCACCACAGGGTCACTTACTATCAACCTCTTAACCAAATGTGTACCTTTGTAATGGTCTTTGCGGCACAAAGACGTTTCTTTGGTGAAGACTGATAGCTACACTCGTCTGTGGTTATAGGATAAGTATATAAAATGCAGTTAGAAGCTATATTGATTTTGGACAATGGCAATGGAAGGTTCTCTTGGAGGGTCTGTGACCTCTGTAGTCACAGACTGGCTGTGTTTACAGTAGCAGGCAAGAGTCTCCTCCTATTGAGTAGGCCCTTTCCATACGGAATACAAGGTATATCTACCCCAGAGAGATTTTCATTTTCTGTTCCTTTAATAAAGGCTCTTTTAAAGTGTGGTCTGACAACTAATCACTGAACTGAACTGGAATCCAGTTACAGAGAAGGACAAGTGATGAGTAAAGGGGTTCAGACTAGGCTGGTGAAACCCACAGAAACAGCTGACCTGAACAATGGGGAGATCTTGGTTCCCAGACGGATAGCTGGGAAACCAGCACGGGACTGATCCAGACCCCAGGAATGTGGGTGTCAGTGAGGAGACCTCGGAAATCTATGGGACCTCCTGTAGTAGATCAGTACTTATCCCTAACATAGGCGTGGACTTTGGGAGCCCATTCCATATGGAGGAATACTCCCTGAGCCAAGACACATGGGGGTGGACCTAGGCCCAATCCCAAAGGATACAATAGACTCTGATGACACCCTATGGGAGGTCTCACCCTCCCTGGGGAGCAGAAAGGGTATGTGATAGGTAGGGTATGTTGTGGTGGGCAGGGGAGGAGGGGAGGGAGAGAGAACTGGGATTGACATGTAAAACAATCTTGTTTCTAATTCAAATTTAAAAACTCTGAAAAAAAAATGTGTAGTCTGAGAACCAGCTTGGCTGGCTCCATCCTGGGAGAGGGTTATACATGCTTACATCATTTACATCAGCTTGGCCACATGACCTGTTTCAGACAGTGCAACGGCACAGGATGTCCTTGGCTCTGCCTCCAGCAGCAATCCTGACCCCCGAGTAGCTAGCTCAGCTTCTTGTTTCACCACATTAATGTCTCCCTCACATGTAAACCATGTAAACCATGATGTCATCTGTGACACAGCTGGGGTGGGGCTTATCAGAAGCTGAACAGGATGAAGCCACTCAAGACTAGACCTTTACTCTACATGACAGCACAATGTGTGAACCTGTTCTTTATAAAATCTCCAGACTGGGACAACTCACTATAGCAATGGGAAATGGATTGCTAGATGGTGCTGGTTTTCTACAGTTTCATATTCTTGCACACATCACCTGGACATGTCCTCTGTGGCCCTGGTGATGTTTCCAAGGAGCCAAGCTTGGCTTCTTGCTTTAGGGTTGTAGTAGGCAGAATTCTATGATGGTCTCCAACATTTCTACCCAGGGTATATGTACCTCTCCTCAGTCATCCAACGGAAGAAGTAGAACAAAATAGCAGATGAGTAATAATAGCCTTTAGTAACTTTCTTCTCACAGCTACCAGCTTGCACAGCTCTTCAGACTACTTTCATACAAGCTGAAGAAGCCAAGAAGAGCCCATGTCCAGTCTGAGTACAATAAAAACAAAAGATGCATTGAAGAGCACAGGAAGGAAGGGTTCCTGGTAGCCCTTCTCCAACTCCAGACAGATGATAGAGACACTACTGGCTGGGGAAAGAAAAGGAACTCAGTTCAGGCTTTATTCCAGAAACCAGATTCCAGGTCTCCAGAGTGAGTCTCTGTGCTAGTTGAAGAGCCTAGCTGTACCTAACATCAGGTAAGTAGCCACAAAACAAGTCACCAGAACTTATCAACCAGTGTCTGACTGCCTCCACCACCCCCACTCCAATTCACTCTGATGGTGCCGCAGATGGAAGGACAAGACTACCTGATGAGGAGCAGGAAATGAAAGCGAGCCAAGTACTGTGATGGTGGGCTCAGAGATAGGTCCTTGATGGTGACAGGGTGGGCCAGAGAGAAATGGAAAGCCTTCACACTTAGGAAAAAGTTCATGCAAGGACCTTCTAGTCTTGCCTGGCATTGGACAGTAACCTGCACACTTGTGGGATACATTCAAGTTTCAGCCTGCCCAAAGTCTCATAATAAGAATCCCTCTGAGATCCACATCTCCTTACCTCCTGCACTGCAGAGCCAGCTTAGAATCATTGTCAACCTTAACCTCTCTAACTCCATGACCTCACTTGCAACGTCCCAGCATTCCCCAGGAATTGACAAGGAGAACGTTGAACTCTCCCCCACCATTGGCCACTCTAATAGTGGACAAACTCGCCATGGATCCAAAAGCCAGGTGCAGAAACAAAGAAGCACTGGCAGTTTCAAACATAATAGCATTAAAAAGATTGTGTGAAGCTTTTTTTTTTCTTTTACTTTTCAAACCAACCTGACATGGGCTACTCACTAGTGACCCTTCCCTAGTCTGGCCCTGTCCCACACTGTACTGCTGCACTTCATGTCTTATGAACCCATCTGGTGTGCCATGTTGTCAGATGATCAACTCTGGGAGGCAGTTGCCAACTCTAGCCCATTTCTTTTCATTAATGGTTCCTTCCTGGCGGAACCATGGGCAAAGACCCCCCAATAAAGAGGAAGAACTTTTTTGTTTGTTTCTTTCTTTTTAACCTGAGGGATTCTTTGATCCCAGAAAGATGTAAATCTTCCTTGTTAATTTTATCAATTGTTTTTCTTAACCCAAGCTCCCTGCATCTTGAGGGATTCTGTGATCCCAGAAAGAAATAAACCTTCCTTGCTAAATGCTTGTCCCGTTACTCACCTTTTCCATGTAGGTGGTGCTCATGAACTGAAAGTCCCAAGCACTGGGCAGTCTGCTGGGTCTTCCTCCAACAGAGGCTCACAATTGACTTTGTCGTGGAGGCCTCACTGCATGGACGGGCCCGTCCCTCTAATGAGCACTGAAGTTCCCAGATCCCCAACTCTATCCGGCTGCACGTTGGGCGCCAGTTGTCCTGACCTACAGGACATCAACCTGGGGCAAGAGAGTCAGGGATAGGGAATGGGGACAAGAGACGCAGAAAGAATGACCACAAGACAGGATTCTGATCAAGTGGTAAATTTTACTTTTCTCAGGCTAGCTTATATAGTCAGGATATGGGGAGGGGCTGAATGGGTTGTTTGTGCACCAGGTGTTGGTATAGGCAGGATATTAGGAAGCCACAAAGAGGATGTTTGGCAGGGTAAAGAGTTTATGACTAAGAGGTCCAGGGAGGGTTGCTTAGGTGACTGAGCCTGTGGGTGGAGGACTGGGTTAAGTTGTTTCTTTTCTTGAGCTGAGGTTCTAAGGAGCTGCTATGTAAAGGTTAACTATGTGGTGTGCCAAGCATGGCCTAGGATCTCATGCCAAGCCCTGAGATTTGGCTCCCAACACTTAGAACCCTATCTTCAGGCCCACCAGAGGAAAGAGTCACAGGCATAGCCCTAGTGCTTGGTGGAGATATGTGGGTCTACTCCATTTGGATTTTATTTGTGCCTAAATTACTTGTGGCTACTCATAGTGGTATGGAGCCATGATTCTGTATCAGCAGAAGGCAGCCCATAGTGTTGGTTCTATCTAGCTGGTTTTATCTTGTGCTATGTAGCTGTTGGTGGGTTATGGAGTATGAATGGCATAGCACTCAGGACTGGCCTTGTCAGAGTGACTTCTAGAACTTAGGGTCCTAGAACTTGACCGTTCAGGTCAGTGACTGAGGGTGAGGCTTCAGGTGTATCACACTCATAGGGAGAGCCTTGGGGACATTTTAATTTACTTCCTATTGTTGTGGTAAACACCAAGGTCAAGCAATTGATGGAGGGTAGGACTCTACTTTTTTCATTTTACACTTCCACATAATATTCCATTACTGAGTAAAGCTAAGGCAGGAATCTGGAAGCAGGAACTGAAGCACAGGCCATGAAGAACACTGCTTACTGGATTGCTTTCCATGACTTGCTTAGCCTGCTTTTTTATAGCACAGGACCACCTCCCCAGTGGTGACACTATCAACAGTGGGCCAGGTCCACCCATATAAAACATCACTTAAGAAAACACTCTCCAGACATGCCCACAGGGCAATCTGATGGGTTCTGTACCTCAATTGAAGTTTCTTCCTCCCAGGTCCTAGGTTTTTGTTTTTGTTTTTTTTTTTCTTAGGTTGATAAAAACTAACCAGCACTAGAGTGAACTACCCTGTTGAGGTATTCTTCTAGTTTATGCTGAATAAGTTGCAGATTAGGGCAGATCTGGCCTTGGGTTGTTATCTAGTGCTGAAACAGTGACAACCCTCACTAATAATGCATTTGCTGAAAACCTGGACTTAGGGTGTCTTCTAGGTCTGAAATATGAGACCCAACTTTCAGGGAAAGTAGGCAGCTTGAGTAGACTTTTTGTGAAGAAAGGCACCACCAAAGCCTGAATGTGAAGATGGGATTAAACATCTAGTTTTCAATTCTGAGAGGATTTTGCATAAAAAGTTTACAGGAAACCATGACCTCAGCCAGTGGTAAAACTGAAGCACCAGAAATTGACCAGATTTTAACCAGTATGGCTGGTCTTGACTAGAGAGTTAACACAGATGTTTTCTTTAAAAAGTTATCTGCATTTTCTTCTTCTTAGTCCCTCTATGGGTGCTTTAATTGGGAGTGGGGAAGACAATCCAGAAAAAGAGAGAAAATGAAGGAGGGATAAATAACACCAAAGATGCTTGAAACACACACACACACACACACACACACACACACACACACACACACACACACGCACACACACAGAGAGTTATACCACTAGAGATGACAACATTTTCCCAAGAGCCATAAACTATCTAACAAACATTCCTAGTACTGGGCATGAGAAACCTTCTTTGAAGTTGTTGGTCAGAGGAGTCCAAGAGACTCAAAAAACAATATAGGCTATGCTGTTGCCCTTGGTTACCCTCCAGAAGTTGAAGGTAAGTTCCTATTGCAGAAGACATCATGTACTTTGGACACAGGGGATTTTAGCTAGGACTAGAAAGCCTCCACCCTAGGGACTAACATTCATTGTACTGCAAGGCTATGCAAGCTACTAAGGAAGTCTTATCCAGCTGTGACATACATGGAACACAACAATGAACAGCATGGCAAGATATCCCTAAAGGCACAATAGTGGCACTTATATCTTGAAGTTAACCAAAGCTATCTAATTGGACTCAATTCCTGGTTAATAGGAGGGACTCATGCTTGCTGCTTTAAAACTAGCTAAATGAATCTGGTAAGCGAGGCCATAAAACCTAGAGAAGAACCCACCACTGCCACTTTTCTAAAGTGGTATAATTGCTAGCTACATTCTAAATATTGATCCTTATACCCACAGATAAGCCTAGATATCACCCCTCATCAAATAAGCTTATTTTATGTTGGATAGAGACCATTATAGAAAGCCACACTGCTCAAAATGAAGAGAATAACTGACTGGACTGCTCAACCCCAAGTGATACATCTACAACACAGCTCCCTACACCCAAGGCTTAGGGAGCACCCTGGAAGAGGATGGAGGGAGATTGTAAGAGCCAGGGGACCAGGAAGTCTGATGGGAGATTGTGCCTTCTAGCTATGACAGGGAAGTTGCACCCATGAATGCCAATAACATGGATGCCTAAACAAGACATGAACAGTTCCAGCATCAGTTGATACTGGGGTTCAAGCTTCAAGCTGAAGATCAGAAAAGCAAAACAGCTGGCCACTAGCTTCTTACCTCTACCTCAGGCTGAATGGGCTGATCCTGTCTCCATGAGCTCTCACCAAGTCTCAGACTCTAACCTTTCCTCAGTGTGGCTGGAGAATGAATGCCTCTCTGAGACCTTTCTTCTGTTATATAGTTCCCTAATGTTGGGATAAAAGTGTAGAGTTGGGAGGCCTTGAACTCAGAGAGATCCATCTACCTCTTAATCCTGAGTTCTAGGATTAAAAGTGTGTACCACCACCTCCTAGTTTCTAGCTGCTGGGATTAAAGGTGTCTGTTATCTCTGCCTGATCTCTATAGCTTGAGGCTGACTTTGCTTTTTCTGAATCCTCAGTCAAGTTTTAATCATAAATAACATATCACTACACACTTCCTCCAACAAGGCTATACCCACTCCAGCAAAGCTAGGCCGCCTAATAGTGCTGCTCTCTATGAGCGTATGGGGGCCAATTACATCCAAACTACCACACTATCCCTTCCCTCCTATCCCTGCTGCCCGTTTTTCCTTCCCTTCCATCTCCTCTCCTTTGTTCCCTTTTCCCTCTTTCTCCTCCTGGCTTTCCTGTCTCTGGCCTGTCTTAGCTTGCTGATTACAAACTGGCAGAAGCAGCATATCCCCAGCATGCTAAAAGAAGCCAGCCCCTGGTTGCATTGTGAGCTCTAGGAGGCAGCTTCTTTCCCCCCAAAGGAACAGAGACACCACTCTAATGCCATAGTATGGTGTTTCTACTTGACATGTGAACATTGAGGTAAGCTTTAGATTCTCTGAGAAAATTCTTAGCAGCAGACTTCCTTCCCTTTGATTTTTATGCCATTGTTTCCACTTAGGTCTTAGTTTTAGAATAGTGAACCTAAAGGACAGGAAAAATAAAAAGGGAAATTAACAACAACAAAGCCAAGACAAAATAGTGCCCTAACCCTCTAATGCTGACTGCTGCCTTTCTGTTAATCTCTATTCTATGGCTGAGAGCATTGAGGTGAGGTCAGGAATTTAGTCAATTAAAATCATAAGTTGAAAGAAAGTTTTCTTTAAGAGGTAGACCCTTTGAGAACATCATTGTTTTATTTCGGAGAACCCGTCACAGCATCTGTCATTACAAAAATGACTTAGAATAAGAGCCCATAATTAGCACAATAGATACTTAATATTCATCATGTAAGTTTTTAGTAACCTTTAATCATCATTAATTATGTAAATTCACCAAGATTCCCAACACATCCACGAGGAACCATTTCTTAGGGTGATTTATAAAACCATAGAGACCACAGAACTTCAATAAATTATTTCACGAAGAGAAAAGAACTTCAAATGAATGTAGGGATAGGCAAAAGTGGTGTCTGACCCTCATGAACTGCTAATGCAAATTCTTAGATGCTGCTTGTTATGTCATGGAAAATAGCTTAAATTTTTATTATTAATACAGAAATTCACTCAACTATTCATGATTCTGAAAGGCTCAGTGGGACTGTTATGGTCTGTAAGACTCAAGTGAGAAGAGCAATGCCTGTGGCTGTGAAATTCATTTTATCTTGATACCTACTCATCAGTGACTAAGTTTATAGAAAAGACGTTTGCCACAAGAATCAATGCGTCATGTATCAAAAGTTTTTAATTCATACTTTCTCTAATTTGTGTGCTTGGGACTTGAAAAACAATCTCTTTGAAAGATAGCTCTGTTCCCTTTCTGCAGCCCACACCCCTCCTCTTCCTGCAGCCCACTCCCCTCCTCTTCCTGCAGTCCACACCCCTCTTTCTGTAGCTCACATCCTTGCTTCTCTCTGTAGCCCACATCAGCATTTTCATTTTCAGTCAAGTTCCATGATGGAAATGCTGATTTCCTTCTTACAGGGTGGAGGCTCCTGTGCATGGAATTCAGAATGATGATAAGGGATCCTTCAGCCTGCTATGGAGGAATGGATTCCATTTCAAAATAATGGAATTTTGTTTGGATAATAGTCACATAATTATAAGCCTGCTATATAGATCATTTAAATTATTATTACATCATTATTACCATTAAAATATTGACTCACATTAGATTTCTGAACATAAAAGCTAAGATTAAAAAAATTGGAAATTTCATACAAATATGGTGAGCATAAATGTCAGAATAAATCCTACCCTGGAGAGAACTGTTGCAACCAGTTGCATGCTCTGTGTGGTTTTCTATCCTTTATCTGCTTCAACAAGTTATGACCATAGAAAATACATGTAGTACTATGAATAAAATAAAAACATCCAGATAAATGTGAATCTCAGATAAACGATAAATGCCCTTTTGCTGTTTGTACATCCCAAAGATTATACTCCATTTATAACAGAAAAAAATTCATTGTTTATCTGAAATCTAAGTTGAATTGCATTTGAGTCCCCTATTTTCATTTGTTAAACCTGGGCAAGTCTAAATAGATGATTATCAAAGTATTTATTTTTAAAAATACAAAACAAAACAGAAAAAGATGTGTGACTCTGTGCCTATTGTCTTGGTTCATTCACTAAGCCTGTGGATGAATAGTTGGAACTCATTGGGGTGTTTTTCAAACAAACATGAATGAAAATATTTCAAAAGTAGTGGTGTCTTTGGCTCCTTTGGGTCTTCCTGCCTTTCTGGAAGCCTTTTGTTAAGATGAATAGACAGGACAAAGGCCAGAGCAGGGTAAGCCAGAAGCACTGGCAAACCAGAGCACTGCTGGAGCCATGGATATTCAGGCTGTTGAATTTGCTAAAATATTGATGAGGTGATCCAGGCTACAGACAACTTTCTTCCAGCTTGGCAGCTGGCACAATGCAGGAGCTGCATTTCCTGTAAGGACATGTGTCCCTGTGCATGTCCATTCTGTCTGATGGAAACTTCATTGACCGAGGTGGGTGCAGAGTCACCTTCTCCAACCAAAAAGTTGAGCTAATTTCCTTGCCTGAGCATGCTTCTGATAACCTGAGTGGATTATCTCTGCTAAGACCCAGTGGGAGCAGTGCCATTAATTTTCCAAAGGATTTCCTGTGCTCTTCTTTATGCCAGGATACTTGCATGAGTGGAGAAATCTGAGTTGGTAGGGGTCTTTGGCTGTGTCAAGGGGCAGAAAGAGAGCAATTGGGATTGGGATGGCTAGTCAGACAAGAAAGAAGGAATACAGCCTGGGGTTTCTAGGTAACACTTATACATATCAGGGTACCGATGTTACTTCAACAATTGCAATACTGTTTTTGGCGAAGATGATAGTCAAATGGACTTCTAAAATTCATTAAGCACGGAAGAGTTTTCTAATAAAATATTCAAGGCTTCTTTTCTTCTGGTCCTTCCTTGTCCAGAGCCAGTGCAAGGAGATGCTGTTACCATGGGAGCAATGGCCTTTTGGTTGTTTTCAGGGCTATAAGCACTCTCCATATAGTAGAAGAGTAAAAAACATAACCTTAGAAGGATTTGGTCTCTCTCTCTCTTCTGACTTATACTCAGAGAACCAGATATGCTTTGGACCTTGGGGACAAACTCTTATTGACTCGTGGCATTTAGTTGAAGGAGAGGGACTGTCTCCTGCTTGCTGTGGTTTCTCTTCAGCCTTGAAACCAAAGGATCGCTAGATAGTTGTGTACATTCCTTTAAAATGTCATCCGTCTAGAGAAAGACCTATTATTAAACCGTTGACCTGCTTTTATCCATCTGCTGGCCAACCTCAAGGTCATACCTAATTAAAGAGATCCTTTTCCTGTCTGGGAAGGGATTCAAAAGAAAATTCCTTCCATGGATGGGTCTCCCCAGCTTTTACTACCTGATCAGGGTCAGGAGTAATCCCTTTCTGTTCCAGGGGAAGAAGGGGCTGTTGAAGAAAAAACAATGAAAGTCTCAGTTCTTGCCCTCAGGGATCACATCTGGTTAAGAAAACAGACTGTGGAAAAGTGGTTTCAGGTTGAGTATTAGCAAAGCCCAGCCCTGGAGGTGGAAGTGTGTTGGGAGTAGTATGGGCAGTTTGCTAGAAGAAGTGATAATAAACCAAATCTAGGGCTAGGTATGTAGTGTAGTGATAGAGCATTTGCTCAACATTTGCAAGGCCCTGGGTTCCAGCTCTAGGACCACAAAACCAAACTAAACCACTGGAGGCTAAAAGATCTGGAGGAGTTAGTTAAATAGCAATGATACTGAGAACCACATTGGCAATACATGGAATCAGAGAGGTGGTTGTACATTTAGGGTAATGCAAATCAGTCCATCTGGATTTTGGAGCAAGAGGATAAGTAAATGGCCAGGGCTTTGGGGAGGAGGGTGGGAAAGATCTTGAAGGGCTTGTGAGCAGTGCTTACCGGACTTTGGTTTTGTACTGAGCTCTGTGAAGAATTTAAAAGCAACCGGATTGTATTAGAATTTCAGAAAAATAGCATTTACAGTTGCAACAATAAAAAACTGGAGAGGGATAAACAGAGACTGAAGACTAGTTAGATGAATCAAGAAACGAAGCAACAATGGCGGGGCAGTTACACGAGCTGTAGTAATAGAATTTCAGAGTGAACAGGTGAGGCAGACCAAGTAATCCCCAAGTTACTCATTTGTGACATTGATGGGTGGTGATTTTGTTCACCAAGAACGAAAGATTAACTGACATGAGTTCATGGCAAAGCATGTTCACATATGTGTAAAGGAATATTCCACATATATCCGAAGAGACCCTTTTGGGTTTTCAGGAGATTCCTCAAATACACTGCCAGGAAGTCTCAGAAGTAAGACCACATTCCCTCAAAAGCATAGCTCCTGTGTACTTGGCGGGTTCTCTTGAACAGTGAGCAGGTGAAGGTTCCCTAGGGACTGCTTTCTGGACAGTATCACAGGCTGCAATCCAGCACTAGTCGTAGAGCAGTGACTCCTTATACAGCTGCCATTTATGTGTGCTGATGAAAATTGCTGCCTTCTCTCGGGATGAGATTAGGAATGACCATTTTGTGAAAATGTTTTAAGCTACATTTTTATCTAGGGCTACATGGATTCTCCCCAGCTTTTTAAACTACAGCCTCAGTATTGAGAATCCTCGGTTACATGAAATTCATAATATCTATGGTCCGGAGAATGAAAAGAGTGCCCTACATCTGGAATTGCATGCTGGCTGTCTTCTGATTGTCTGTTTGTTTGTTTGTTTATGTGAATTTGACACAAGCTAGAGTCATTTAGGAAGAGGGATCCTCAACCGAAAAAAATACCTCACCAGACTGGGCTGCATTGTCTTGATTGATGATTGATGATTGATGTGGGAGAGCCCAGCTCACAGTGGGCGGTATCACTCCTAGGCAGTGGTACCGTGGGTTCTATAAGAAAGCAGGCTAAGCAAACCATGAGGAGCAAGCTACTAAGCAACATTCTGCCATGGACTCTGCTTCATTTCCCGCCTTCGGGTTCCTGCCCTGCATCTCCCCAGTAGTGCAGCCTTGCTTGCTTCCATGGGTTTCATATTGTGCTTCAGAAAAGAGCTCATTGTTGCATTTATACCCAGAAACTTCTAACACAGCAGTTGCAGAGTTTGTGAAGTTTTAAGATTATTTTTCAGTGTTCTCACTTATCATCTTTGTCACTCTTTTCATGCTGTCAACACACTCAGCATTTTAACATATCTATGACTGGATGTGATGAAGGGACCTAGTGAGATTAAGTAGAAAAGAAATGTCCATTGCATGGTTTACATCACAAGCCTTAGTTTCCTTATCTCCATCCTCTAGGACTGGAATTATTCAAAGTTCTGCATCTTGTTTCTCTCTCTGTCTCAGGTTTCTGATAGAGAAGTCAGTTTTGATATCTACCACAGCAGAGTCAGGGCCTGTTTGTTGTGAGTGGAACTTCCAGGCTTGACCCTTTGCAAATAGCTTAACCATAGCCTATTGAGTTGCTTTGCAGCCAACACTTAGCTGCCTTGGCTGAACTCTTGGGAAACTGTTGTTCCCCTTTAAGAATGAACACAGTGTAATGCTTTTGCTTCTCAGGCCAGGAAGCTCAAATTCAGTTTTGCATTTAAATTGAGATCGTCGTCCACCTTAGTTTAGGCTTCTCATATTTGTCTCTTTTACCAGATCTGCCATTGAACACTTTATGTTTCATCCCCATATTTCACTGTATGCCTTCTCAAATATTTGGAAGTAGCAAATAATTTTCAAAAGCAAATATGGCCCTTCACATACCCTTTGCTCTTGCTGAACTGGAGTACAGCCTTTTTTTTTTTTTTTTTTTTTTTTTTTTTTTTCCCTGAAACAGGGTTTCTCTGTGGCTTTGGAGGCTGTCCTGAAACTAGCTATTGTAGACCAGACTGGTCTCAAACTCACAGAAATCTGCCTGCCTCTGCCTCCCAAGTGCTGGGATTAAAGGCATGTACCACCAACGCCTGGCAGGAATAGGACCTTCTTATACTTTGCTGAAGGATTCTCTTTGCATAAAAATTCTGTTCCATTCTTCAGTCACCAAGATCCTGACACTCTCACAGTGAAGGTCACTAGCCATGGCTAATCTGGAATGACCCTCTCTATCTGGCACTGAGAACTGGAAAAGTACCTGGGCCTCACATTGAGTGAGAGGAGGTTGAACAGGAAGTAAACCTGTCTTCTGACATTGTGAAGTCATTCAGTACTACAAATGTCTATCCTGGAAAGATGGCTTTGTGGGTAAAGTGTTTGTTGCTCAAGCTTGAGGACCCAAGTTTGAATCCTTGGCATCTACATAAAAACTAGTGTGACTGTGTAAGCCTGTAATTCCAGGACTGGATCCTGAGAGCTAGGGCAGTCTAGCTGAAATGGAGAGCTACAGGGTCAGCAGGAGATCCTGCAACAACAACAACAACAACAACAACAAAAAAAAATCAGGGGGAGGAGACTGCGGAAGACATCCAACATTGACTGACTTCTGGCTTCCACATGTGCATGCACAGGCATATACAGACACACATACACAGACAGACAGACACAACTTCTATGATAGGATCTAGTTATGGGAAAACATCTCGAGTTCTACACTGAAGCAGAATCCAAGAGTGTGGACCAATAAAAAAGGTGAAGCTGCTTTGGGAACAGGTGTGGGTTTAATCAGCTCAACGCCTACCAGCAGTGGGATTGCTTGGTTGAGTTGCAGTGTAGTCTCAGACCCCTCAGCTGTATAGGTGAGAGCAGCCAGAGGTTGCCTTTTGCACAAGTGATCAGAACAACACTGGCTGAGACATGCAGGTCTTTATTGTTTCAAGCACACACGACTCTAGAAGAGGCAGCCCAAGTCTCAGTCTTTTTTCCTGGCTACCATGGCTCAGCTTCTTTCCCTCAGATTTGTAAATAGCTCCAATACTACCAAACATGCTAAGAAGAAATGTAAAAGGAAAGGAGCAGAGGCCAACTGAATTCATTTCCCTTAAACAGTTTCCGAGCAAGCCATCTTTCAACAGCCCCTTACTGATTATGACTATATCATTTGGACATCTGGAGTTAGAATTGCAAGGGAAGCCAGGAAACGCTCTCTCTCTCTCTCTCTCTCTCTCTCTCTCTCTCTCTCTCTCTCTCTCTCTCTCTGTGTGTGTGTGTGTGTGTGTGTGTGTGTATGCATACACACATGCATGTGGGATTTAGCCTGAACATTTCACTTCCTCTATATAAAATTGAACCCCCATTAGTAAGAAGGAAGGAAAAGGAGATACTGAAGTCATGCCTCCTACAGAGAAAAATACGATTCCTGGAGGACATGGGAATGAGAACACAAAATCTTTTCTCAACTATCTGGTTGCTCTGTGTCTTAGTCAATGTTCTACCGTTGTAAAGTGATAAAATGACCATGCAACTCCTACAAAGGAAAGCATTCAATTGGGGCTGGCTTACAGTTCAGAGGTGTAGTCTGCTATCATCATGGCAAGAAGCATGGTGGCTACAGGCAGACATGGTGCTGGAGAAGTAGCTGAGAGTTCTATATCCATATGTGTAGGCAGCAGGAAGAGAGAGATACTGGATCTGGCTTGAGGTTTTGAAGTCCCAAGGCCCACCTCCAATGACACACTTCCTCCAACAATGCCGTAACTCCTAATGTCTCTCAAGTAGTACCACTCTCTGATGACCAAGCACTCATATATATGTGCCTATGGAGGCCATTCCTATTCAAACCACCGCATTCTGTAACTCAGTTTCTGCCTCTTCATTGTTTCTTCTTTTATAAGTTGAATATAAAAATAATAGCCAGATAATATCATTTACAACCCTTCCCTTCACATAAAAAATTATTTAGTTCATTTTTAAAATCCCCACAGTGAAATGGAATAGAGAGCAGCAAGGGTTCTCACATAATTTTATTATTTGACAAATATTTGTTTTTCTTTTAATTAAAAACACATTTGTTTTCAGTACTGAGGAAACAGTTGATTCATGGAGGACTATAAACACTGATTAGTATTACGATTTAAAGCCTGGGCAGCCCAGGTTGGATGGAGACCTGCTTAGTGGCTGTAGAACTTCACATTGACAGGTCACCCTGGAGTCCCCTTCACTTGGTTCTGAATCATTGTGTGTGACCATGAACAATGGTGAAAAGGAACTTAAATACTCTTTAAGAGAAAAATCTGATACTCAACTCTTCATTCCCACCTGGACCCTCTAAGAATGCTTGTCCCATCTCTGGCCTACTCTTCACTCACAGGAAGCCTTTGTCTCAAGTCAAGCACCCCAGAGACAAGCAAATGTGAGCGAGAGCAGTTTGGGAAGTGGGATCAAAGGAGTTAGACACTATTCTGGATCTACAGATCATGAGATTGATTGCGTCTCAGCTTTTATGACAACTTTGAAAGCTTGGAAAAGTTGGAGAAGGCTTCAGAAATGTGGTGGTTGACTCTTTTGTGACCTACAGTAAAGTCATAAAAGGTAATAAACAACGAGAATCAAAACTCTTGTCTCTATCACAGCCATCCACCCTTTTCAAAGTGTATTGGCTTATTTCTTGTTTGACCACAGTCTTTGTGGCGATGGTTTCTGACAGTGTTTATGGTGAGAACAAATCATCACCGACTTTCCCACAGGTGTCACAGCAAGATTAACAGTAAATGCCTCTACTTGATCATATGGACACGAGAGAAGAGGAGGAAGGAAAGCATGGATTATATTCCAGTCCTAAACTCTGAGTTCTGGGACACTTTAGGTCTCATTTAGAATGTGATTGTTCAAGTGCTGTATTCTCAGGAAAAGAATTTTTTATCATTTTTGTTTGCTTTTGGAGAAAAGGTATCTCTATATGACCCTGGCTTTCCCCACCTCACCACTCACCCAACTTCATGTTTTTCTCTTTTTCAAAAAACAAACAAAAAAGGAAATCAAAACGAATAAACAAAAAGCCCCTCAAAATGTTAAAAGAAGGTCTATTTCTTTGTTTACAGTCCATTGCCCACTCCATTGGAGAAAACTAATTTCCCCTTTCTCAGTAGGTATCAATTGCAAACAGTTCCTTGGTTAGGTCTGGAGAAGTGGACACAAGTCCCACTTCTAAGCAAGACTGTTTTTATGTTAAGCCTGACTGACTTCCATTGCCTTGTAGACATTTGGAGCTTGTGGACATAAGTTTACAAAGAGAGAAGAAATTCAAGATGGCTGTGTTCTTTCACCATCAGGGATTATGTTCCATGTGCCAAAAGCCACCAGTGAATATTGTACTGACACAGGAAATTTGTTTCTGATAACTGAAGGACTCACCTCACACTACAGGAACCGGGGTAGAAAAAGAGAATAGAGCAGGAAAGGGGCTGTTTCAAGGTTAATGAACTGGCTATAGCCATTGATCTTGGTCATCCACCAGAACTAGATAGTAAGACTATTGCTGAGTGTATCATTTACTCTGGATATAGGACACAGAGAAACTAACCTAGACCTGGTCTGGAAGCTTCCTCCCTGATGGCTGGCTCTTATAGCACTAGAAGAGGCTATGTTGGGTGATGGGAGAGAAAAGTCACCAATGGTCTTTCTCATCTATTTACCCTGTAGACCATATTACCAACAACAAGATGTTCCCACTGTTACAATACTGTCAAGAACATTTTGGGGTTAACCAACTACTCTCCAGGTGCATTTCTTGACTGCTCATTTGGTAGAAAATATATGTTTGGTACTATGAACTTGCTCAAAAGCTTCTGCCTGGAACAATCACAGGTCCTAAGAGACTACTGATGCTACAAAGTAGACACAGCCAAAATTCATCCTATGACATACTAGACACAAAGACTAGTACTTGTCTCAGCCTGGGACAGAGAAGCTTCTTTTGTACAGAGTGATGGAAAATGCAGAGACTCCAACCAGTCAGAGTGGTGAGAATAAGTGATCTCAGCTCTAAACAAGATGCCTAGACCATCTACTCCCAAATCCAATGAATATCCTGAAAAAGGTGGCCAGAGGAATGTAAGAGCTAGAGGATACAGAAACTGTGGTTGCCTTCAGAAGACCTACACACACACACACACACACACACACACACACACACACACACACACACACAAGATGGTAGACATAAGGTAGCATCAGGCCTTGTCTGGAAGAAGAAAGGATCCAGCAAGATTAGGGGAACAATACAAAAGGGAAATGGGACATGAGTATGGACACAATACATTTTAAACATGTATGTAATTGTTTAGCACATAAAAGAAGCCTGTAGGTAGAAAAACTAGTGTGCTGTACTGTCTGGAGAATAATCTACAATAGCCTTTTTTTGGTTTTGAATGAATGAGTTTATTAAGTATGCAGCAATTCAAAATAAAAAAAAACTAACAAGCAATAGATGGATGCATAGGTAGACAGACAGAAGGACAGGAGAATATCACCAAATTGTGAGTTCAAAACATCTAGCAAAAATTGACTGGAGAAGCCTCTTTCTGACAGTAGCTGGAGAGAGTCTAAGACAAGACAGAGTGTCCTTTCAGGTGAGGGTCCAAAGCAAAGCAAGCAAGCAAACAACAAACTGCAGAAAGGCAGCATCTTCAGATTGGGAGCTTACAAACATTCAGCACCATCATCTGAAGCAACCTCATTAAGGCAGCCAGGTGTGGTTCTTCATGGAGAGTGGCAGGCAGAGCAAGATCCCCATAGGGAGAGCTTCCACGTAAAAGCAGATATGGGCAAGTAAAGACCACATTGTGAATTCAGGGGCATACATCCAGCAGAAATTGACTGGGGAAGTTGAGGCAGCCTGAAGTTCCCCACTGAGCTTTCTCCATTGCTGAGATCCTGCATCTCTTTCCCACTGCAGACACTTTTATAACATGGGGTAAACAAAGGGAACATCTGTTGGAAATTGTCCACTTTCCAGCTGTTTTCAGGGACGTGATGTTTTGATTCTTGGGCTGTTTTATCCTTCCTATCAAAGAGTTAGGGGAGCTAGCCCATCTCCAGACAAAGGGGCCTTGGAAGACTCTTTGAACCAAATATTGGGTCTGAAATGGTAATAGAGGAACAACCATGCTTCTGGAGGCAGCTTCTCAGTAACAGCAAATGGAAATTTACCGATAGAATGTCCATAACAACTGGAAGCCCCTCCACAGCAGGCTCACAAGTAAGGGATGATTCTTGCGCCAGAAAAGTGCATAACATGCAAATATGGGAGAAGGGGAGTGTGGCATAAATGACCCATAAAGGGTCATGAATTGTTGGCCCAGGGCCTTTGAATCCAGGACCTTCCCCAGCTCTCTGCCCTGCTTCCACACTCAAGAGTGTTCTCTTTCTTAATAAACTGTTTCTATTTCTACCATTATGCAGTCTCTGCTTGAATTCTTTTGTTTCTAGACACAAGTGTCTGCAACCATCAAACGGTACTCTATGAACTTCTATCAATGCCTCTCTTAATGGACCAGTCTCTTAGTTCCAAACTTTTCTTTATCAATACTTAATCATAGGTTTTATTTTTATGTGAATAGCTCTATCTCCTTGAGGATAGCTTGAAGATAGAATGAAATAATACAGCTAAAGGTGCCTCTAAAACCATTAGGGAGGTAGGTTATCACTATAGATGATTTAAAACAATACATTATTCTTGATGATGCCTTTGAGAAGTCCACTCCAACATATTGTTCAGCTTTATGGAAATAATTAACAGATACTGTAAATTCCGAACTGCTCTCCCTTAATCTGTTCAAAATTGAACAGGATGTGCATGTCAACCACAAGACACTTTATTTTTCCATGATTTTCATATCTAGGAAAGTTATAAAATTTTATGGAAAATGAAGAGGTCACATACCGAGCTTTAACTAAAATTTATTACAAGAATGAAAGAATTGCAAAACCTTGGCTCTGGCACAGTAACTGAAAAACATTATTTTTCCTAATAACTCAGTCTTCATAGAACAGTTTTATGTAGTTTACAGAATAGTTCCTCCAAGGAAGAGGGTGCGGAGGCTTGGATATGTTTCAACTCTTTCTCTCAAAGATACAGGAGTTGGAGCTCTAGACCATAGTGTGACCATATGGGGAGGTGATGTGGACTTTTCAGAGGCTTGGTGGGAGCCCATTAGGCATTGATGGAACTCTCTAGAAGGGGAGTAAGGAAACAATTGTGAGATTTTAAAGTGGTTCTCATGAGAGCAGGTTGTCGTAACACTGAGCCCAGTTGCTGAATGGCTCACTGGTTCCTGCCCGGACACACAATAGCTCTTTCTCCTATGCAAGTAACCTTTCGTGATTCATCTACAATGATGTCCTTAGTGGAGCTGACACCATACCCTTGAAGCTCCAAAACTATAAGGTGAACAAACAAACCTCTTTATACATAGATTATTTCAGATATCTTGTTAGAATAATGAAAAACATACCAATAAAGCCTATATAAAGAAATTATTGTGTGTGCTGCTAAATGTTCCCTATACCATTATGTCCAATATTTTCCCACTCTATAATAATACTTTGTCTAGAATTCATAATTTTCTGTCATTAGAAGTTGCTTAAAATTCAATGTAGTCCAATCTCAAGTATAAGCCCTCATGTTCAAATACAACCGATGATACAGCTTTCTCACCTTCTACGTAATTTATATCATCTTTGGAGATCTATCCTTGTGGATAGTGAAATTACTTGGGCCAGCATGATGTGCGTTAAGAATGCAGTGGAGAAAATCCTACAAAGCTCTGAGCCTAACTCACAGAACACTCATATACATGGTAGCACAGAGCTATCATGTAAGAAGACCTACTTGTCTACAGGTCACACAGAGCCCAGAGGGGACCGCATTACGAGTTAATGATGGTCTGACCCTCTTGCTGCTTAGATATACTTGCTTCTGATGAATTCTGGAGCCAGGCCCTTCAGGATTCCAGTCCTCTCTCTTCCTCTCTCCAGGGAAAGTATTAAAAGAGATAAAGCACTATTGCAGTTAGTCTCTAGGTGAAAAACAATACTCGTTTCCACTCTGCTCTACCAAACACACCAGATCCCCTCCTGTTCCTCCTTGGTTGGTCTCTGAGGCTTCCTAAGTGAGAGACCTGGACTCTAATTCCTGAATTTTTTCAGTTCTAATTCCTAGAGATGAGTGTATTGATTACGAGAGTCCTAAAATTGGCAATGGGAAGCCCAGACAGGTCAACTGGCTACACTAACTCATCCAGATTTAGAGGCAGGTACATCTTGACATTTGGAGAGATTGTTTCTAGGTCCTCTACGTGGACATCTTCCCCCTTTAGGATCCTAAATTATGAATGACATTTTTGGAAATGGAGGGGTGCTATGAGAGAATAATTTCTCTAGTGGAACTCTAGGAAGTGTTAGTGAGCTTTACATTAATTAAACCTTTGTCATGCATCTGCTTTTCATACCACTGTTTGGAATTAGAAACTATGGGACTTTTACTCTACACATGATGATAAGCAAAACATATCTACCAATCCAATCTCTAGACATATATATATAGTGAAGCAATAAAACAGAAAAGGAATAATTCAATTACATGATGTGAATTGTTGGATGTGTGCAGACAAACCTTGGTTTCTTAGTCCATGTATGAAAGACAAGGCCATTCATTAAGAGGCATCAGACAGGATGACCAATTAAATGTTAAATGATAATTAAAAGCCTGTATCATGCTATAAATACCAAGAAACACAATCTATTTCTCCTAATTAATTTTTCCTGGGGCTCCTCCTGTCTGATCGATGAGTCACATAGGAGGGAATCTAACCAAAGAACTAATTTCAACATATGATAATTGAGAGCTGCCATCTTTTCACTGTTACATTTTATTTATGAAAATTTCACATCAATTCATATCATGTAGAAAAATAGAATTCAGTGCCAATAGGATATTGATAATAGCAAATTTTGTTGAAGTGCCTGCTAATTATCTGTCAAACCCATTTTAATTCTCACAATAATTGGAGGAGGAAAGCTTCATTATTGCTTCAGGGCACAGTGTCCTTAGAAAGGAAAAGAGAAATGAGTACCGCCAGAAGGGGAAGAGAAAAGAGATGGTGGTGTTAAAAATGCCTTGTATATTCTACTGCTTCTCATTAGCTGCATTGCTCGGGTCCCTTTGCTTCAATGGTTACAATTTCCAACTGAAAAATCAGGACACAAGACTCAACACATCCTATTTTTGTTCCTGAGGTGATACAGCAGGCTTGCTATATGCAGGAGGAAGTGTGGAGCATTTGTGTTACTCTGGGCAAGGGACCTGTCTAAGTACTTTACTGTCTGCACCATGGGGTCAAAGAAGGGTTTTTAAAGATCAATAAGCATGAGCCTAATTAGAAACACTTACCCTGATGCCCTAGGTTTAGAGCTTTGTTTAGTTGTTTGTTATTGTTGAGATTTCTAATGTACCAAAGATGACATAGGAATCTACTTTAGAAAATTCAGGCCCCTGTATGGTGCTATTTAAACTTGCCTTCCAGGTCCAGCCAGGTACTTGCTGCATGGGTTTGACCAGTAGTGCTGCTGTGGGCTCTGTGCCTTGGGGCACCAATTGTGGTTTATGCAATGTGGTTGTTGCTGTGAAACCTTCCTCGAAATCATCTTATTATTGAATTTGTGTTTTGTCAGTGAAATCCCTCAGCCCACAGAATATTCAACCAGGGTTTGGAAGGTGCTTCTTGAAGGACTGCCACTCTTGTCAAATGGCTGCCTACCTTCACAAATTCAACTACCTACTCCATGGTCTCTATGGTTAGAGGACTGTGGTCGCTATCCTATACAGCCTGGGTATGGTAGGAAAGAGGTACTGAGACTGAGAACTGTAGTTGGATGTTCCAAACCCATGAATGTCTTCATATTTGCCCAGTTAGTATTCTGGGGTCCAAGGAACTGATACTAAATAACAAAGTGTTTAATGATAGTGGTATGATATTAAATAACAAAGCATGAAACAAACCCCTTGGCAGGTTGAGAGGGAAAACCTTACAATGAAAAAAATCCTCATTTTGTAATAGGGCCCTGAAAGTGAAGCCCTGTCCATTTTAGGCTTCTCAAAGTTTTTTGACTGGGCCACTCTCTGCCCTCTCCCTTCCCTGGTCCCAGCCCAGAGATCATCTAAACTACACCCTGTGGTATAAATACAGTCTCTTAGTGCTCCTCATTTAACTGCAAGGATGAACATACATGCTTGCAGAGTTAGTTGGAAGAGACAAATTCCCAGAGAATTGCCGACATTATACAATAATGGGCAGAATTCAGTGAGCTCTTTGGTTAGATAATTTTATATCTACTTTATCTGATTTCTTTTATTTATTTATTATTACTTTTTACCTTTTCTGTTTTCTATTATTCACATATGTAACAGACACACAACTCTAACTCAGCACGAGGGCAAAACACAGCTGTCTTTGTTCCACCTACAGGGAGGGCTTCATTGAGGTGCTCTTTAACCCAGGGTAGTAATTCATTCAAAGTCCCAGGTTCCTTTGCATGTCTACCCAGGCAAATATTTGTTAGCTGTCACAACTTCTCCCTAGGGAAGGTAAGCCTGGTATTTCAGTTTGGTTCCCTTAGGTTGGAGTCACCATGAACTTAGGCTTGTTTCTTCTTAAGAGATCACTGTGCAAGCCCTCACTGTACCCCACACAGGAACTTCTAGCTCCACACTGTGTCTCTGAAAGAGACTGAAAGCAAATGACTGTAGCTCTCAGTTTGAGTAAAGGGCTCACCTTAGAAAGAACATGCCATAAAGTCTACCAAACAGTCCCAGGAAGATATCTAAACAAGAGCACAGAGCCAAAGTGTCGTCTTAGTACTGAACTGTTGGTTCTGTAACCTAGGTTCTGGCCTTTGCCTTGTGATCAGTGAGTTGTGGAGAAACAGGGTATATTGAACAAACATTTATAGTTAAAGGGTATTAAAAGAATTATTTTTACTTTATAATTGACAAATTTTATATATGCTGTGGTATATAAGATGATATTTGGAAATGTGTGTTTATTGTTCAAGGGCCAAATCAAGTAAACTATTGTGTGTTTTATCACATCTACTTATTTTACAGTGAGAACACAAAACTCTGTAATATGACACATTGCTGTGAATTATAGTCACGGTGTTACAAGATAGACCCTAAGCTCATTGCTGTCCAATGACTTCCCCAACCCCTCCTACCTATCTGCTGTTGGTGACCATCACTTTGCTTTCTGATTCTATTATTGGGACTTTTCTAGTTCTAAAAATGTGGTGCTTTGATTGAGAGTGGTCCCAAAAGCTCACATACTTGAATTCTTGATGCTCAATTAGTGAAACTGTTTGGAAAGGATTAGGAGGTATGGCTTTGTTGGAGGATTATGTGTCACTGGGGCCTGTCTTAGTCAGGTTCTATTGTTGTGAAGAGACACCATGACCATGGGAACTCTTATAAAGGAAAGCATTTAATTGGGTCTGGCTTACAGTTTCAGCTGTTTAGTCCATTTAGTGGCATGCAGGCATACATGGTACTGGAGCTGAGCTGAAAGTTCTACATCTGGATCCATAGGCAGTAGGAAGGACAAAACACTGCGCCCAGCTTTAGCTTTTAAAACTTCAAAGCCCACCCCCAGTGACACACTACCTCTGACAAGGCCACACATCCTATTTCCTCTCAAGTAGTGCCACTACTGATGACCAAGCTTTCAAAAATGAGTCTGTGGGGTCATTCTTGTTTAAACCACCACACTCCCTCTTCTTCTTCTCCACACACACATACACACACACACACACACACACACTTAATTTGGGCAGTACAATATTGCCAAAAGGATTGACCTAAAGTATTACAGAGTCATTTCCTTTTAAATGTTGGCTTTGATAATCCTGTATATTATCTGAATGTTAGAATTATTTATCATGACCTTGGGATTAATCATATTTTTTGGACAAGAGATTTGTCAGCTAGGTCTATGTGATACTGTGGTCCATAGTGCCCGTGGCCAGAGGATGTTGTAAGACCATAGAATGCTATTGATCATCTGAAATGATTTGCAATTTGGAGTCCATATGTGGAATACATGGTCACTCACTGTTGCATCCAGAATATTGTCTTTAATTTGAGTAGAGCCTCTACTGCCTGGCCCAGCCTAGCCAAATAAAGAGGTGTTGAGGATGCTTTGAGATGTTTGCAAAGTGGTGACTGCTGAGCCCAGGGTCATCTGATTGGCAGGTACATATAAAGCTATTTTGATTTGATTTTGCTACTGATTAAAGAACCAGGGTTGAGGACACCCATCATAATTTACCATAAAATGCATTGGGCATATTCATGATGTTGGCTGGTAAGAGCCTTTCATTGGTACTGGAGCCTGAGAAGCAAAGCCATCTTTGTGTTTTTTTCTCTTTCATCATAATAGTTTAAGATTGTCTTTTATATAATCCTTTCTCTATACACAAGTGAGTGTTTTCAGTTAAAACGAAGGACTGCCATGTGCCACCTAGCCACTTGCTGTATTGTTATTTGCATTGGGAGGCTCTCGATAAAAGCCTCGTTATTGTATGCACTTCCTTTTTGCAAGCAAGAAAGGGAATAGGTGTCTCTATTGTTTTCTTTCTGACCTGTTATCAATAAATATCTGATCATGGCACTTTGCACTTTGGCTGAGCAAATGAAGAATTTAGGCGAGGCTGAGATGGATTACCAAGGTCAGTGGAACGAGTAGAGAGAATGGTCCCATATCTACTTTCTAGAAGCCTCACATTTTCATATCAGAAATTCAACAATAGGGACATTATAACCAATTTTTACTGTATGTAAAAACTGGCAGATAGACCTCCAAAAGAAGGAAATACGTATATGTTTAACAATAACACTTAAGAAGAGGAGGCCAGGAATTTAAAAAGGAATGGGGAGGAGCATGGGAGTAGTTGTACAAAGAAAAGGGAATGAGGGAAGGATGTAATAATATGTAATAAAATTTTAACACAAATATTAATAACGAATCACTATTATTGCTAATGTTAAGTTCATTTGTTCGTATTGTAAACATGTCTTCTCTGTGCACTTTCCTATAACTAAGCAAAGACTTTGGTGGAGGACAATTGCAGCTCTCAGCTGGCGGTGACTACCTTGGGTAAAAGGCCTGTCAATTGACCACACTTGCAGCCAGCAGTAGCTGTTTTGAAGATTCCTCAGTTGCCTAAGCAAACTACAAGAGGATCATAAGCTGATTGCTTCAGCTTCTGAGGAGGCAGCCTCGGCCAGGATTGTTTTAGTTTCCACCATTTTTTTTTTCTGTCGCAAGACTAGGTGAACTCCCGATGACCAAGCAACCATTTTTACGTAGTCTAGAAAAAAGCAGTTCTTGCACTGCTGGTATAGCAGAGGGAAACACTGAGACCAATGCTGTGATTGGTGCAAACTGAAACTTCCATTTGTCTGTAAGGTGTATTGTGATTGGTGTAAATTCAAACTGTCATTTGTATGTAGTGTGCTTGATTGGTCCAGCCCTTCTTTCTGTTTATTTTTGCAGGTTCCCTGGGAAGCATTCTGTTGTGTTACCTCCCCTGGTGGTGTACATGAGGCTCAACGTTGTGTTGTTATTTGCATTGAGTGACTGATAAAACTCTTCGCAAGTGGATTTTCTTGCTTGTTGTTAGTACTATGGACTAGGCTGGTAATGAAAGAAGCCATAGGACCAGCAAGAGGCACTGATGATGGAGGTGGGAGAGCAGCCAAGGCAGGGGGCATCTGATCACTCAGAAGGCTGAGCTGCAAACCCTACAAGCCATCTAACTTCCTGACAGCTGAAGAGGAGGCAGCTGTACAGTCCAAAAGAATGGCCCCTGTGAGACTAAGAAGGGTTACGGAAGTGGGGAGGATGGACAGATGAGGCTGAAGAAGGGCTGAAAGTTGCAAAGAGCCAGAGAAGAGGATCTCCAGGCCCAGGTTACCAGAAACATTCCTTAGAGCTGGTCAGCCCTTGTGCCCAAGGCTCTAGGAGGTAAACACCGGCAGCTGTCAAGGGCTAAGGGATCTTAGTATCTTGCCCTGTTACTTAGCCAGATGAGGCCAAGGGCTAAGGAATCCCAACTTTATTCATCTATATAAGAGCTATAAACACTTGTAGGTGGGCATGGTGGCACAGATTTGTAATTCCAGCACCCAGGAGGTAGGAGGATGATAAATGCTAAGTCATCCTGGGCTACAGAGTATATTCCAGGCAAGTCTGTTTCAAGAAAAAAAAGGAAGGAAGGAGAAAAAAGAAAGTAAAAGGAAGGAAGGAAGGAAGGAAGGAAGGAAGGAAGGAAGGAAGGAAGGGAAGAAGGGAGGGCAAAGAAAATGTAACACATACAAATTAGAATCCTGACCCCCAAGGCCTGTGTGTGACACCAGAGGTGCTATCTGATGCTACAGTTCCTGCCATCTTGCTGCAGCAATTTGTTGCAGATGAATGCAAAGAGTTGCCAAAGATCAGATCTTAATTGTTTCCACAGAATCAGGCCTTCTCTAACTGGTTTCTATAACCACTAATGAGTGGAATGTTAACTAACAAGATGGAGTTAGGAATTGATTGTCATGATGAAACATTTAAGCCTTGAACTGGCTAAAATTATTTTAGAGGCATTTTCTTCTTGTAAATGAACAGTTTATTGAACATTGCTTAGCTGCTTCTTGGCATTCAGCTGTCTTTGCCCTTGGTGTTGATGTAGGGTGGGGCCCCTCTATTCTAGATGACTTGTAGAGAAAAAGTTTGTATGGATTTACGATGACTTTAAACTTGCTCAAAGTGATAATTCTCTCAAGACTAAATTGTGTCTTAAAGAAGTGTGTGTGTGTGTGTGTGTGTGTGTGTGTGTGTGTGAGAGAGAGAGAGAGAGAGAGAGAGAGAGAGAGAGAGAGAGAGAGAGAGAGAGATGTTTTTATAGGAGTCATAAAAGGCTGGCTTTTTGTTCTTTTATTCTTTTTGTTTTTCTGAGACTTTTGTAGTGTTGTCAATGCTATTAAAACACACCCACAACTAAAAAGGAAATGGCCGTAAACTATTATATGTGCTTTCAGAAGCAAACAAACAAAACATACCAATATTGTTAAACAGCAACTTCTTATTACAGTGATCACCTGCTTGCACTGCAGCAGATACTATTTGAACACTGCTTCCTATGTCATTTCATTCTACAACCAACCTTAGGAAGCATGCATTATACCCTTAGATGTTACAGAACTACCCATTAAAGAAACGAGATTTGGGCATGGCAAGATGGTGAAGTGGCTTAAAGCCACTTGTCATGAAGTCTACAACCTGAAATTGCCCTGAGACTTACATGCTGAAAGGAGAGAACCAGTTATTGCACATTGTCTTCTAACTTCCACATGTGCGTTGTCACAGATAACCCCCTCTACACTCAATACATGCAGAGATGAAATTTAAAAGATGCTAGGACTGAAATATTACAGGCACACATAACTTGAGCCACTTCCAATAAAGATAACAATTACTTAAACTGGGAAAAGTTATTGCAAATAAAATCTTGGAAGTTATTGGAAAGTGACCAAAGACACTTAAATTACTCTTTTTAAAGCATTTTAAACTAAATTTATTTTTAATTAATGAATAAGGATTGTGCATATGTATGGAGGCCTGGAAGATGAGGTCCCATGTGTTGTCCATGTAAAGTTAACATGGGTTACATGTGGACACTGTGCCTCATTGAAATTTGAACAAATACTTCTGTCTTCTCAAACACTGGTTATGTCTTCGTGATTAAATATGAATAATCTTTTGAAACATACAGAGCATTGTTTCCCAGGGCCCTATGCATACCAAGCCAAATGTCCTAACATTGAGCTATATCTCCAGCACTTGCAGTTTTTCAGGATAGAGTTTCACTATCAGCTTAGACTTTCTTTGAGCTTACTAAATAGCTCATGCTGCACTCAAAAATCATGATCCTACTTCTTCGTCTCCTTTCATTTTGGGATGTCAGGTGTATAACAGCATATGTGGGCTTCTATTGTGTTATTCTTTTCTAGAAAAAAGCACTTTTTCAGCATTGTGTTAGAGAAATTAATTGAACTATAAGTTCTATTGCTTTAATTGTGTGTGTGTGTGTGTGTGTGTGTGTGTGTGTGTGTGTGTGTGTGTATGTACACTGCATGCACGTGTTTAATGTAGTTTTAGAAATATAGCAAAAAAAAAAAAACAGCCAAAAATAGAAATCTGGCAATTTTTTCTCTTTAAAAATTTGAGACAGACTCTTACTTCCAGTTCAATTTGGTCTTGAACCTTTCTGCCTTGGCTTCTCTATGGCCAGGATGACAAGCTGAATGGCACTGTGCTTGGTAGCATCTTGAATTTTTTTTGTTTTTGTTTTCAAGACAGGTTTTCTCCTTATCCCTGGTTGTTTTGGAACTTACTCTGTAGACCAATATGGCTGGAAATTCTCCTTCCTCTGCCTCTCGAGTGCTGGGATTAAAAACATGCACCATCATTGTCCATCTTCCAATTTTAACTGAAATGTTTTGCTTTTCAGTTCCTAGTTTCATTCTCCAAATGCTGGAGTCTTTTGGACATGTCGACTTTATGATAGAGATAACTTGGGTCCTTTTTTGTAGTGTGATGAGTATTATCTTGTAGCCTTGTTGTTTATTCAGAAACTGTCCTAGATGGCCTCAGCTAGTCCCTACAGAGGGCAAACTGTGTGTGGGAGCCCAGCAATCAAATGCAAGCCAGCCTGCCCAGCACCAAATCCACCAGGTTTTTACAGGACTGACATTCTCTGGATATTATCAACCTGCCATTTCCATCTCTGGGTCAGCTCCCAAAGTAAGAGCAGCTGCTACACCCTAGAGCATGTTGACATTATATCCTGCATGTCACTTGCTTCTGTTTTCCTTAGCTTTTCCTATTCTTTCTCACAGAAAATACAAGGAAGGCTCTTGCATATGGGTCCTGCTTCTCCTGCCCCTAATTGACATTTCTGCTTTTTCCATTGGTCCCCACCTTGTGTGCTTCCTTTCCTTCATATTTGTGAGCAACAAACCTGTTTTCGATGATAGACATCTCTCTCTGTCCACCTTCCTTTGATGAACTAAAATGATAACAATACGATCTCGTTTAAAATTTTCTTTCACCCATCATCTACCTATCTAATAGAACAAAGATTAAACATTCTCTTTGGAGGAAATAGCATCCCTTGTATGCCCTGAGGACTTTTATGAACAATGTATATGATATAGTAGAAGGAACTAAAGGCATGGAAATGCAGGGAAATATGACTTCTACAGTGTAGATTTGTAACATGTGAGGTGGGGCTAACAGCAGATGAGACAGAAGATAAATGAATGAATCCCATGGAAAATATCTAATTGAAGCACAGTTGGTTATTAACCATGAAATTGAGAATATTAATTTAATAAAAAGGAGGCATACTACCTTAGGCACAATAAACAAAGGAAAGTTACATAGATACAGAGTAAAACTATTCCAAATTCCTGAAGAATCACATTTAATATAACAGTAGCTAACTAATCTATGATGGCAGAATAACTTAGATTAGTGATATACCCTGGGGAGTATTGACTTTGAAATGCTGGAAATATGCATGTTCTGACCTGGTAAGTGGTTTTACCTATGTGTACATGTGTGTACATATATATGCATATGTTTTATTTGTGTGTGTTTGCATGTATATGTATATATACACATATATATGCATGTGTTACTGTGGTGTGTATGTATGTGCATATGTATGCTTATGCTACATGTATGTATATATGTATGAATATTTGTGTGCATGTGTGTACACATATATTCACATGTTATTTTTGTGTGCATGTGTGTACACATATATGCACATGTTATTTTTGTGTGCATGTGTTTACACATATGCATATGTTTCAATTGTGTGTATACATATATATGTAATATGTATACCTTGGGCTCTTATACTTGTTGAAATTTTAATCTCAATTATTAATGAGAAACTAAGGCATATTGTCTGTGTTGACCTAGATTATAATGGAAAAAACTCCCCCAAGTAGTTCACAGAGAGAAAGAACCTATTCTTACTGAGAAGAAGGTGAGGGGATTAAACATGATGCTTCAAGAGAAAAGAAGATACTAGAAATAAAAATGACTTCGGGAGGTGAATGAACCATTGTTGTTAGGCCAAGGGCTTTGGTCTTTAAGTAAGGGAAAATAAAATGAATCATGAATAATTTAAGCAAGATACAGCTTGATATGCTATTTTACAGACAGGCAACACAGAGACCAATATACAACTAGAGCCCAAATGAAAACCCACCCGAATCCTAGGAATTGTTGGTTAGGCTTCTGAGTAGTTGGTTTGGAAGGCTGATGGAAACAGTGTGTGTTTTGGCAAAGGGAATGGCAAATGATTTTTGTGTGCTTACTTAAAGGATTTGCTTTCATAGATATAATCCTGGGGAATATTTAGAAGGCTGTGGCACACTGGGCTGGAGGATATTTTCAAACCCAGGTGTGAATAAGGACTAGCGAAAAGGCCAAAAACCTGAAACAGCCATTTCCCCAGGAGTGTGTAGCTGGGAGTGGTCTCTCAGAAATTTGGCTTCCTTCTTTGGAGACTTGGCATTCTTGAGTAGTTATTGAGTGGCACTTGTTAAAGGCAGACAGAAACAAATAATCTGAGGGGGATTACTTTTTCTGGAAAGACTAAAGACTTTGACAGGATGGAGGCCATAGCTGGTGGGGTCCAGCATAAAAACAGAAGAGTGGAAGACCCTTTGTTTCATAACATACTTTTCAAGGAGGTAAATGACGAGCATCAGTCCCAGTCCAGGGCTCTGCTTACTGGGGCCAGCACAGCTGCCTGCACTGTGTGCACAGAGCTGGCTCCGTGTCTCAGCTCTGAATCAGAACCCTCTGTGGTCTGGCTCACTGAACTGCCTTGTGTGTACCTCCTCCTCCAGACTCTCACTCTACCACTCAGACACTGTGCTGCTTTGGGTGTTCATGTCTCCAGACCTCACATTTCTTTTCATCCTAGAATGTCTCTCAGTGTCTATTCAGGCTGATACATTTTAGTTACTTGTGTCCGGGACCTGTCCTGAGAGAAGACCCCCTCCTTCTTTAAGCCATCTCTGAGCTTGTGAAATCTCTTGATTATACTTTATATATATATTTTTATTGATGTATTTCTTACTTTTCTTCTAAAACAGGAGCTCATTGAAGTGAGGGATTTGTTTTAGTTATAAAGACACCTATAAACAAGCAGTGGAGTAAACTTCTGAAAATACAAAATGGAGAAGACCCAACTCTCTTCATAATTACAGACATCACATTTTGTGCTACATCTTTTAGAAGGAAATCCCCCAAACAAAACAAAACTATTAACAACCAATGAAAACAAAGGAAAACAACAACAAGAAACTGTGAGATGAGTAACTGAACTCAGCTTGTTTCTTTCTTCTTAGCCCCTCTTGAATTAATCCTTGAGAGCTTTGACATTCAAATTAGTTACACAATTTGATCACATCCTTCCATTCTAATTTAGTTCAATATACTTATTTTCCTGTTTTTGTCATTCAGCTCCAGGATTAGTAAGTCCATTCACATAAATGAGATGACAAGGGTGTGATTAGGAGTAATGTTTTGGAAATAAACTTTTCCCAAAGAGAGTATTTTACCCTGGATGAGTAAACGAACCAGCAACTGACTGCTACTTGTAGCTGGGCTGTTAAAAATGGCTTTCCCTAATTCTTCATACACAGAGTAGATTTTTATTGCTATTTCCATATGTCCTGGCCAAATTCTTTTCTGCTCCTTCACAATAATTTCCACCAAGTTCTGGAAGGTTGACAGGTATGAGCTGAATCTAAACTGCACTGTCTCGAGGCTTCTGTGTCCCCCTTTTCTCAGTGAGACATTACTTTCCAACTCCACGGGTCAAGATCATGAATCATTTTTTTCTTTTTTTTTAAAAAAGAAATAGTTATTCAGCTGAGAAGGTCAACTTACTCTGGGTAATATAAAAAAAATCACTGTTTAATAGCAGGCAAAATGAAAAAGAAGGAGACACCCTTCCTTAGCTGAGCAGAGTGGAGACTGAGGAGCCTTCCTGGCCCTGACAGGCATCTGGAAGAAAACAGCAAAACAGAAGCTTGTGGAAATATCTCAAGGAGCATCAGCCAGAGGATCTGGAATAAGGATAGGCACAAAGAACCTTTGCTTGTTGGTGTTCCAAATCATGCTCACTGGACATCTACACTGAGACAGGTTGCAGGCACTTGGACAACACCCCGCCTGCTAAGAAAACTGAATGGCAAAGTGATTATTAACCAGAGCATTCGAATAGGTTCACTTCTTTGCTAGGCTCCAGAAAGTATATGGAGTCTGATTAGGGTGGGTGGGAAATATTGTTGCTTTTAAATTAAAGTCATTGCATAAGAGAATGGAGATGGATTTTGACATTAAAGAGGACAAGAAGGTTGTATCAAGCATGGGGACAGGGAGAAATAGTTTATACAATTCCAGAGTGGTTATTTTCTATGTGAATGTTTGTGCTGCACCTCTCTCTGGATCAACTCAAAGGCTTCTCCATATATGAAAGTAAAATGTGGAGATGTCATATTCTTCAGACTGGGTACAGTTACACTAATTAACTCCATCCATCCATCCATCCATCCATCCATCCATCCATCCATCCATTAATTAATTAATTCATCAGGTTCCCTAATGATTAGCAGACAGAAATGTTTGCCCTTTTGACTTCTTCTTTCTAAACATTAACTCTTTGATAAAGATTTATTTATTTATTTTGATTGTTCAAGACAAGGTTTCTCTGTGTAACAGCCTTTTCTATCCTGGAACGCACTCTGTAGAGCACACAGGCCTAGAACTCACAGAAATCTTCCTGCCGCTGCTTCCAGGGTCCTGGGATAAATGGACTGGGTATTTGTCTGAATGTATATCTGTGTACCTCTTGCATGCCCAATGCCTGCAGAGTTACAGACAATTGTGAACCACCATGTGGGTGCTGGGAATTGATCCTCTGGAAGAGCAGCCATTGTTCTTAACCACTGGCAATTTTTTTTCCAGCCCCTCTATTTGACTTCTATTTCCTACTTTTAAAATGGAACAAAAAGAAACTAGAGCTTCTCTGGGTAGTGGTGCCACATGCCTTTAATTCCAGCACTTAGGAGGCAGAGGCAGGTGGATCTCTGTGAGTTCAAGGACAACCTGG
This sequence comes from Cricetulus griseus, assembly GCF_003668045.3. NCBI lineage: Eukaryota > Metazoa > Chordata > Mammalia > Rodentia > Cricetidae > Cricetulus > Cricetulus griseus. The sequence goes on along the minus strand of NC_048597.1, from coordinate 195,831,393 downwards.
TCTACAGAGCCAGTTCCAGGACAACTAGGGCTGTTACACACAGAGGCTCTGTCTTGAAAAACAACAACCAAAAGCAAACAAACAAAACAAAACAAAACAAAAACCCAAAAAGTAAAAAAAATCCCAAAACTAAAAACCAACAATAAAACCAGATCTTCACTTAATTTTGCTCATTATTACCATGTCTCAACTAATTACATTTTTCTTTTTTTCTCAGCCAACTTTTCTATTTTCTACAGGCTGTCAAAATAAAATTGAAACTGTTTACGTGATGAAGGCTACAAAATATATAACATATAATATATAAGTTTGCTACTTATTTATAACCAATGGTGTAAAATTAAATTGACATGTGCGGAGTCTGGAGGGATGGCTCAGCAGTAAAAAGTGCTTGCTCTGAAGTTATGAGGGCTCAAGTACAGATCACAGAACCCACATAACAAGCTAGGCATTCCAGTACATGACTGCAACCCAGTTCAAAAGTAGGTGGAGACAGGGGAGCTCTCTGGCTGTTGGCTTCTGGCCTAGCCATGAAAACAGGGGCCCCAGGTTTAGGGAGAGACCCTGCCTCCAAAGGGTTAGAGGAAAACACCCGAAACACTCTTCTGGCCTTTACATATGCACCCGTTTGTATATGTTCACATACATACATATGTGTATACTGAGTAATAAAAAGCAAGATAAAATATCTGTCTATTTTTATATGGTTTCCTGGGCCATATATGCATCCAGGGGATTGATTTCCCATAGGACTTACAGGAATCTGAAGTATACAAGATTCCTATTTGGGGCACAGGTGAGTGAAAGACATCCACGAGCCAGCCTGGGTCCTCACAGTGGAGAGGCTGGCTGAAGGCATCCACATTCATTTGGTGCCATGAGGATGAGCAGATACACGGTGGAGAAATGGAAGAGAGAGGCAAAATGCTTTATGTGCTTTGGAGAGAGGCAGAACTGAAGAGAAAGTGATGAGGAACAGGCTGAATTGGGTGGCCTGCTTGCCACTGGCGACATAGGGACCTCCTTGCTTGAGTTCTTTCACAGGGCTCTGTCTGGGTTCACGCTCCTGCTGCACATGTTGAAGTCAATGTTATCGTAGAGGGTCATAGGAACCATGCATGTTGAAATCCATAGACTGTGTTGAGCAGGCTCTGCCCTTCATTGGCCCTGGGATGGTTGGCCATGTCCTTCCCTGGACACTGTAGCAAGAGAACTTATTTTGAATTTCATGGGAGAGCTGACCCAGATGGCATGGGCCTAGGAGAGCTGGCTCTGTTCCTCACATGAGGGGTTCAGTCCCAGCACCCAGACTGACGAGCTCAGCTACCATCCAGATCCAGATCCAGATCCAGATCCAGATCCAGATCCTGGGCCTTGGGTTGGCCCACTCTAACACCGACCCCATCTATGACCTGCTAGAGAGTATGAAGGGACTGTTCCTGTGGAGCGATAACTTCACGACCTCCATGACTTGGAGCAATGGTAAGATATCTGAAAGAAATTTCATTGAGGGTACAGTGATGACTGTATGCCAGAGGCCTTGAACCAGACCAATTTCACAGCAATGAAATTTGTGGGTGGGGCTTATTGTATAAAAGGTTATAATGAGTGACATAGCACAGTTCCCAATGTCACTAGGAAGAGGTGTTGGAGAGACAGAAAAGATGGAGGAGTGGGTTTTTGTTTTGTTTTAAAATAATTGGGGATGTTTCTTTTGGGAGGTATTCTGCAAGAGTGAGGGGTGGATATGGAGGGATTGGAAGGTGAGTGGGATTGAGGTACATGATATGAAATTCCCAAAGAGTCAACAGAGAATTATGTTGAAAGAAATTCTTATTTGTACTTGGGAGTCACATAAGTATCATTTATCTGATGCCTGACAGGATAATGGTTAACACACTCTACAACAAATACTGCGAATAGATTAAGTCAATTCATACAAGTTTATGAGAAATTGAGCCTCAGATAGGAATGTTGTTTAAACCACTTGCCAGAGTGACACAAGCAGAAACAACTTTTCACTAAGTGTGGACTGGCCAGTTGCAGCTGGAGCCCTTAGCTCGCATACCACACTTCATCAATTAGTGATTCTGGTGTTTGACGAGAGTGTGATTTGCCACAGTCTAAGCCAGTTCTTACCTATTTATCACTAGGACCCCAGGGCACAGAAAGGCAACTGGTGCATTACCACAGAGAAGTGGAAGAACACAAACTTGTCATCCTGATCCTGATCTTGCCACTCTAGCATTTAGGAATTTCACCATTTCCTTCGTTGGCCTGTGGACCATGGTTATTTCTCATACTTACAATTCAAAGTCCCCACAGGAATGCTATGAGGAGGTTTCTCTTTTCCCTGGTACATAGCCAGACAGCTGACAGGAAATGCTAGAAGAAAGCCTAAGAATTTGAAGAAACTGTTGCCAAAGTTACCTAGCATTTTTCCATTTAATTCGCTTTTTCTCTACAACTCCCTCTCTTGCAATCCCATCTGACCCGAGAGTATTAATCACTATCGGGGCTTATCCCAGAATTTGATATCACTAATTGGAGGCGTTTAATCACAGCGTAAGTTCTCTCCCTCCCCCCTTTCCTCTTCACCATTGTATTCTTCATCTCTCTCCGAATTCTCTTTCCCCGGGTCTTAATGGGGGGAATTCTGTTCTCTATTTTTAATTCCCTTTAGAAACATTGTCTTCAGAATTTATTACGCGCTTCTTATTTCTGAATTTTCTGAGGAAACAAACGATGACAAAAAGACAAAACACGACAAAGCAAAATACCTATCCAGTGTAGTGAAAACACACGGCCATGTTTTCTTACAAAAGTCACATGAGGCTTTGAGTCAGTGGCGGAACCAGAGAAGGCAACTGGGCAGCTAAGCACTGGTCACGATTAAGAGCTCCAGCGTTTCAAAGCTGGAGGTAAGGAATCATTGCTGTAGGAGGAATTCATTCGTGCTGGGGGTGGGAAATGGGACTCACAGCCACCACAGGACCGTGATGTGTGCAGGACAGGAGCTGGCAGCTTCTGCTGTGTGCGTGCTCATCTCCTGCAGGGTACAGTCACGTCTGCAAATCATGCCTCTTATTCACTCGACTGCAGTCATTAGTTCCAATTTGTCTTCTTCAGCTGAGCGCCCTCTGACGTTTTCATTTGTGCAGCCATGTCATCGCCTCTGCTCCTCTAGCCTCTCTCCCCACGTCATCTGTGAAGTCCTCCAACTTAACGCTCTGTTCTTAAGGATCAGGGCGAAGGCTGTGACAGTCTCTCTGGGTGAAAGGTGAAAAAGGACAGGCTGCTGCATGTTGGTGACAGCTGCACGAGTAGGAGTTCCACGCTTGGAGAGGAGCCACGTGGGCAGAGACTCTGAATTTAGAGCCTAGGCAATTGGATTCAGTGGCTAATCCTTCTGGGGATTCTATGCCATATGCCAGAGGATTTCGAGATTCCTGAGAATTATGTTTGGTGTCAAAGCATCATATTTTGCTAACTTTAGTAACAAATGCTATTTATTTTCAGAGTACCGAGACATGAACATTGTCTTCTCTCTACCACTTCTATTTGAAGCCACTTTAGGTGTTTATTCATAAATTTTATAAAGACCTAAATTCCATCTGAGCATCTGAGCATACCCATAATGCAAGGCGTCATTGCTGTGGAATGAATTCATTTATGATGTGGATAGGAAATGGGAATCCCAGTCTGTTTTTGATTCAGAATGTTTCTGCTTTTTTTTTTCAGTTTTTATTTAAATATTATTTAAATGCAAAACACAAGCAGATTTCTTCCCCACAACATACCTCATTTCATACTCAAGTCATTTGATGGTTAAATCACCTCTACTTAGTAGTGTCATATCCCTGGAAAGGATCTTTGTGCTTAATAATCTTGGGTCAGGTACCCGATAATCTTTTACCACGGTCAGGTCACCAGTTTGAAATCAAGCATTCAGAATAAAAATTTTGCCCATTGAATCAGTCTACCACAAGATCCAACAATTCCACTCCTAGGCATATACCCAAAAGAAGCACTTTCATACAACAAAGACATCTGTTCAATGTGTTTATAGCAGCATTGTTTGTAATAGCCAGAAACTGGAAGCAGCCTAGATGTCCCTCAACCCAAGAATGGATAGAGAAATTATGGTACATTTACACAATGGAGTACTACTCAGCGGAAAAATACAATGGAATCTTGAAATTTGCAGGAAAAAGGATGGAACTCAAAGAAACCATTCTGAGGGAGGTAACCCAATCACAAAAAGACAAACATGATATGTATTCACTCATATGTGGATTTTAGACATAGAGTAACGGCTTATCAGCCTATAATCCACACTGCCACAGAAACTAGTAAACAAGGAGGACCCTAAAAGAGACAAACTTTGTCCCCTGGAGAAGGGGAAAGGGTCACCATCCCCTGAGCAAATTGAGAACATGGGAAGAGGGGGGAGGAAGCTACAAGAGTGAGAAGGGAAGAAGAGGAAAGATGCAGAGGTCATGAGGGAGCAGAAAGGTTGAGTCAGGTGTAGATTAGAAGAAAGGATATGTGATAGGTAGGATTTTAGTTGGGGGGGGTAGGGGAGGAAGGGAGGGAGAAGGGAACTGGGATTGTCATGTAATCTTGTCTGTAATTCAAATAATTTTTTTTTGCCCATTTGGCTTATTTATAATCCTTTTTTTCCCCCCAAAAGGACTTTCTGGTGGCCACTTGTGATTTTCACCAGGGAAAGATACTTATTTATGTTGTTTAGTTTTTCCTGAAGGATTCTGAATGTGCTTGAAGAGCTATATTTAGGAAATGTTCAGGCAACATCTGGGTAGCTGTGAAGCAGCTGGCTAACAGCACAGAAGAAACTTGACTAAACACAGCATTCTGGCTGAGAAAGTGCCTAGTGCTTATGTCTTGAAGTCAAGGGGAAAGCAACGTGGGAGGTAATTATCCAATTTGGGATATTGCTTAGTTAAAAGGGTTATTGAGTTAATAAAAGTATAACCAGGCCGAGATTCCTGGGCCCACTCTTCATTTTTGCCTGTCTTCCCCAGAATATATCTCTAGATGCAAGACAGCTTTATTGAGATAGTGTTTTGCCCTTTGGCACTGACTGTTAGGAATCGGGCATCCACTTCCAACAAACACTAAACCCAGTACTGGTGTGGCACTAGGAAACAAATGCTGTATGAGAATCACAAGATGTTCTCTTGCTATTCTTGGCAGGGGTGAGACTTGGATTTCAAATTCTCATTTAATCACTGTATCTTGATTGGAAAAGAGATTAGGGATTAGGAAAGATTTTATTTATTGATTGATGTTTTAGAAACAATGTCTTCCTATATAGTTCAGGCTGACCTCAAAGTCATGGTGATCCTCCAGCTTCAACATCCTGAATGTTAAGATTATAGACAAGAGTCACCATGCCTAGCATTGAAAAATAAAGATTCTCGGGGCTGGAGAGATGGGTCCGGGGTTAAGAGCACTGATTGTCCTTCCAGAGGTCCTGAGTTCAATTCCCAGCAACCACATGGTGGCTCACAACCTTCTGTAATGGGATCTGGTGGCCTCTCCTGGCCTGCACTGTATACATGATAAAAAATAAATCCTAAAAAAAAAAAAAAAAGAAAAAGAAAGATTCTCAAAAGGGATTTAGGAAGGAAGGTTAAAAGAAAACAGTAGCTTATTCTGGGAAGTCATGTGTACTTGCAACAGTAGGCTGGAAGTTAAATTAAATTGTGAATTAGAAGCAATCAACTCAAACACCAAGGAAGTCAGAAATTAATCTGAAATTTATGTTATTTTCAACTTTAAAATATTTCATCATTAAAAAATGATGGATTATATCACTTCTCTGCAGTAACCTTTCAAAGATTCCAACTTTCTCCCAACTAAACCAAAGCCCTGGACAGCCTATATGAGTTTGTTCAGTTATTATAAAAAAAAAGCATACTGTGCTAGATGGCTTGAGACATTTGCTCATACTCACTCACAGTTCTGATTTGGAACTAAAAGGTAATATTTGACTCCAGAAAAATCAATATTTTCCAAGTTTTGTAACTTAATAGGGCATTCCCTTACATGAGTTTGTACATTATGATTTTGCATGCTGTACTGTGGGTGGCTGTGTTGACTGAAAAAATAAAGCAGTTACCTGAGTATAATGACATTCTTTTACAGGAAAAAAATAAATAAGTGAATAGGGAAAGAAAGAAGAGAGAGAGAGAGAGAGAGAGAGAGAGAGAGAGAGAGAGAGAGAGAGAGAGAGAGAGAGAGAGAGAGAGAGAAGACACAAACGAGAAGAAACACTGTAGGGGATGTGGGGAAGAGGAGCCCTTTTTACTGATGTAAACTGGGGCCATCGCCAGGGAAGTCAGTGTGGACATTCCTGAAAAACAAAAACAGAGTTGCAATGTATTCTAGCTGTATTATTTTTCAGTATATATGGAAGGGCCCTATAAGCACAACACAGAAGGGCTCTGTAAGCCCATGTGCTTTTGTCCTTTCTAATCACAGAAGCCCAGAAAAATGAAAGCATTATAGGGGGTTCAGCTACAAATGAATGGTAAAGAAAATGTTATGTACATTCACAATGGAGTTTTAGTGAGGCATAAAGAAAAACAATATTATGTCATTTGCTGGAAAATGGATGAAAAAAAAAACAATTACCACATTAAGTGAAATAAGGCAGGGCCAGAAAGGTAAATAATTGTCTCTTGCTTTTTTTTTCTCCCTATGGGAACATAGATGGGGAACTACGAGGAAGTCATTTTAAGTAAAGAACAAGAGAGGGTTATGGGGATAAGAAAGACAAAACAGTATGCATTTAATATGTGGAACTTGGAGTTAAATGAATAAATATCTAAGATGTGTCAGCATTATGGGAGAAGTGGACCTTTGAGATGAGGAGAAAAAGAATGTGGAGGTAGTGGGGGGGTAACTAGAAAATAATAAATTAACTGTGCCTTTCACTCGAAGAGAGAAAAAGCAGAAATAATGATGGCTTTTGCAAAGATAGACAGAGATGTGCTGGCCTCTGAATATGTGCATAGATTTCCTAATAAAGCATGAAGAATTTGATGATTAGATGTAGAGAGCTTGAGTAAAGACAAGATCCTGACTAATCCAGGCAGACTCAACCTAATCACACAGCTATTGAAGAAGAAGATGAGTGGGTCAGAGGGACACACCCTTGGAGAGACTCATCACATTGCTGGCATTGACAGTGTGGGAAGAGGAACTCTAGATGCTGGGAGCTGTGCTCAGTGTCAGTCAGCAAAGAAATAACATCTCACCCTATAAATTGCAGCTACAAACTGAAAACCACAGGTATCCTCACACCTCTAGCACACCACATAGCCTGCCAAAACACCCTGGCATTGGTTCAGTGCTTTTACTGGGATTTCAGCCAAAAACCTCTAGGACCATTGATTTATATTGTTCTCAGCCACTGCATCTGCATTAATTTTTTATGACAGCAATGGGTAACTAGTACATTTAGTTGTGAACTAAAGCCCATAGTCCCTAAATTCTATGTATCACTTAAACATGACAAATATTTTCACTTTAAGTCAAGATAATAGGTGATCTTTATTTTGACAACCAATCTAGAGCAATCAAAGGTATTAGAGTCACTGTGGCACAATGCAATGATCTTACAGAACAATTACATCACTTTGATGAGCTGTTGCTTCTCACCTACAGACAGGAGACATTTTAATGAGATGATGGATTGAGAAATGAGATGGGTTATATTCAATAACAGGGAACATTCTGGAATATTCATACCCACAGAAATGCAATCCCATAGGTTTTCAGCAACAATACTCCTTATCAGAGAAAGCAATGTTATGGTTTTTAGAACATAACTATAAATTAGATTTACATGTGTTCATCTTTCTTTTATCCCCCTTTACCCCCCTTTTACAATGAAGGGACTAGGTACAAACCCAAAGCTAGCCCAGATATTAGATCATTGTTTCAACACCTGGGAGTAGAGACAAGCTTCCTGAAGTGAATTCAGTTTAACACAATGCACAGCTCTCATATATTTTTCCAAATTCAAACAAAGAGAATAAAAGGCATAAACCCATTCTAACAAAGATCTTCTAATTAATACTTTAGGCTATGCTTCATCAAGAAAAACTTCTGCTTCTGAACAATAAAAGAAGAGTGGATCTAGATTGTTCTGAGAGATTGTTATTACCTAAGGCACATTACTAGTAACACATGAAAAATTAAAATAGGACTCTTTATTGAGCATTCATAAATAGTTTCCCATCAGGAAAGTCTGAAATCCAGTGGATGTAAAATATCCTTGTGATCTTGGACACGTTTCATCTTTTTAAGCATTATGATTGATGCTTGCGCATGTATGTATATATCAACATGCAACACACACATGTGGTGGTCACAGAACTATTTTGTGGAGTCAGTTCTCTCCATCCACATTTACAAGGTATCAAGATCAAATTTAGGTTGACAGGCTTTTGTGACCACTGCCTTTACCTGTTGCGCTATCTCACTGACCCCAAATTGAAGGGAGCTTTCTCTGTCATCCATAAAATGGAATAATAATCCTGACGCTTACTCTATTTCACATATGTGGCTCATGGGAGATATATCATGTATTAAGGTAGGAAGTGAGTTATCAAATATAAGTTTTCCGGCACACCAAACCATCTTTATCACTTATGCAAGAGTTTTTAATTGTTCTTTTTGTTTAACTAGGTGAAAACTTATTGTATTAATTCAAGAAAATGATATGCTGTTAATCTTTGGCTTTTCTTCCCTTGTAGAAGAGTGCTTCAAGAACATATTTTCTAGATTACAAATAAGTCAGATAAAATGCAGATATTACTATTTATCAAACTGTTCAATGTTCTCTATGGAATGAAATGTTTAATGAAAATGCGAGTAAGTCAGTCTAATTTCTTTGTTGTTTTCTAATAGCATAATACTGAAAAGCACACTACTTACACTACTTGAATATTCCTTGTAAGCAACCTCTATATTGAAAATAAAGGAAGCCCTCATCAGCCTACCTATTCATACGTGGCACGAAGCATGTGACATTTTTTGTCAGTTTTTATACTTTAAAGAACTGGAATCATAAAGAACAGTGTGTGTGTGTGTGTGTGTGTGTGTGTGTGTGTGTGTGTGTGTGTGTGTGTGTATGTGTGTGATGTTCACTTAACTTTGTGTTGTGTCATTCACATGTTTGTACACAGTAATAGGATGACTCTCCTTGTTGTGTGAATATGCCATGTTTTATTTATTCTGTCTACTCTGAATAGGCATTTGGCTAGTTTCCCTGAGGGAACTGTTGCCAATGGGGATCCTATGAGCATTCTGGCACTGTTAGTTCTTAACATATGTTCATGTCTGTTGGTCATAAGGCATGCATATGTTCAGTTTGGCAGGCACTGCTAAACAGCCTTCTAGCCAATTAAGATGTCCTCCAACAAGGTCTGTGCATCCCCAGGGTTCTGCTTTTCCTCAGCACCTGCCATCTTTCATTCCCATTATTTCAGTCCTCTCTCTTACTTTTTTAAAGTTACATCACATTTCAGGAGTGCTTCCTACATTCCCATGATGACTGATGGGGATGAATAAATAGCCTTTCACTCATCATTGTTCATTTGCATATTTTGTTTCTTGCAATATCTTGTCAAGGTTTTCCTCGGTTTCCCATTAGGTTGCATTCATTTAAAAATTTGTAAAATTTGTGTAGATCTTGTGAAAGCAACCATTTATTTCATGGGTGGGGGAGGAGTTCCAGGGGCCCCACCCCCAGCAGAAGATCTATTGGCTGCTGATGGCTGCTAAGGGAGGGAGAGTAATTTTTCTTTGGGGATGTGGCCAATGATAGGTTGTCCATGTCCCAAGGACATGCCCCCACATCCATGCACATATGGTCATTATTAATTGGACTCGGGGAGTTATCCATAATGGTAATAATTAAAAACAAAGGAGGCCATGAGTCTGGCAAGAGATGGACTGGAGGCTTCTGACAGGTGTTGGAATGAGCTAGGGAGGAGTGGATATGATCAGAAGGTGGTGTACATATGCATGAAAATTTAAAAGAATAAATAAGACATCATTTAAATAATTTGAAAAAATTATTCCTGGAGCTTTGAAAGCCTCTTCAAGAACTTGCTAGCTTTCCACTCATGTCAATGTTTTGCCATTTGGGCAACAAAATTTTTTACTGTAAAATATCAAAATTTAGCATTTTCTTTTATACTTCACGATTTTTAAGTAAATAGCTCTTTGCCTAGTTCATAGCTTTGAAGATATTGACAGTTGGAAGTCTGTATTAAGAGTAAAAAGTATGGAAAGGAAAAATGTGCTCAGTGGTTAAGTAAATGCAATAAGCAGGGCGCTTACTACGAAGTGACCATGGAGAGATGAGTTGTTATCTCCACAAGCAGTCATTTCAATCAGTCATGTCAGTTTTTAATTTTTAAATATGAAATGATGGGTTTGTTTATTTCTCTTTGTTAATTTGACCTCAATAATGTCTGGAGCAATACAAGTCTCCCTTTACAACCTTCCCCCACAAAAAGCAAGGAGGAGATGCGGATTGTCATTTGTGGTTTTATTATTGTGCCTGCATACATATGCTGGTGGAAAGCTGTTATCTCTGACTCCGTTTTCATCTTTTGACATCTTTGGTCAGTATTAAAGTAGGATAATTGCCCTTCAGTGTATAGGGTTTCCTTCTTTCTTTGTAGTAAGTGGGAATCATCCTTTGAGAACGTTCCCATAGAGTCTGTTAAAGATGCAAATCTGAGTTCTAGACATATATTTACAGCCATTTTCCTAATAACCTAAGGTAGATTGCCCTGCAATGTCTATAAATTATAGAAGATCACTGATTATTTTTGCTCCTTATCCTTATATATGGACAGAAACAGATATTAGGATTGATAATTTACAAGATGTATTGGATTGTGAGGGTGTTAAGAAATGGGTCACTGAAGGAGACCATCTATAACAGAGTGTTAAGAAATTTAAAAGTGAAGTAATTAAATGTATTTGGTGTTTAAATACATTTTAAAAGTATTGCTCTTGATTATTTTCTGGGGAATAAACTTTAAGTGGATCTCTGAAGGTCTCCCTCCAGTAAGAACCTGCTTCCATTTTCTTAAGAAGAGAGAAGGCTCTAAGGCAATTTGCAAGGATGTTAGGGGGTTGGATGCAGGAAGAACTGTTGCATTGTTGATGGAGACAGGCATTTTTGAGGGTTTTCTAACATCTTCATAAGAAATGAACTCTTTTGAATATGTCTTATTCTTTGGCATCACTTGAGACTTGTGATATTGGCCTAATTTAAAATAAGACATTCAATAAAGGATCTATTTTCATCTGCCTCCAATTCAAAGTCCATCTCCAGAGTTTGGTTTTTGTGGCTAGCTACCCAAGATCCACAGTATCCTTCTGTTCCTAAGGACTCCAGTCTACTGAGATCTGTGATCCCTCTTACTTGTGGGTTCCTTTCTTTGACATAAGAATTCTCATGCATGTCTTGCTGACAGTAAGAAGTGTGATTGAAGAAAAGTCAGAGTGGGGATGTGGCACACACATGCTTTTAATGACTTTTGTGTTCTTCTGGTACTTGGCTAGTTTCTTGAAGTTTTCTTTTAATCTATACATTTCTCATGCCTTTAATCAGGATGACTTGCACATAGAACATAACAAATAGAGAAGAATGGATTGTACTTGTGCAAGTCACGTCGCAGTGCTTATAGGTGGAATTCGACCCTTGTATCTAGAGCCTGATTGATTGGGTGTTCCTTGCCTATGTCACTTGGCAGCTATGAGTCACTGAGTTTTCTCATGCCTGTGGCTCCTTATATATAAAATGCAGATAAACGTCCATCTCTCTCACAGACCATTTTGAGAAGCTGGTTTAATACATGTAAAATAGAACCTTCCTTGACATATTGTGAGAATTTGGCATTAGCTTTTCCAAAAGTTGCATTTGTTCTTTGTACTTATTAGAGAGGTCTGGTAGAAATTTTCTTGATTCTCATATGAATCTTGTAGAGTGTTCATGATTTATGAACAGAATTTTCCCAGATCCAGTCTCTAAAATATAAGTCTTATCATTACTCTTACTCTATTGCCATTGAGAAGGGTATTAAAAAGATACATAAATTTGAAATTATTTTGTTCTGTGGGAGAATCACAAAGGTCTTGAAGCACCGGGGATGGGGGGGGCACTCACGTAGCCTGAACTGGTCTCATAGCTTTGTGTGTTAGTAGATGGGGAAACAGAAGTAATTGTTTAGATTACTCAGGAGGGAGTCCAGGAAGATATGGACACAATTATGGATAGGAAACCAGGCTGTGTTTTAGCTACATTCTGTTGCTGTGACACAACATTCTCAACAAAAGGTGAGGAAAGGGTTCATTTGTCTCACACTTTCAAGTCACAATTCATCATTGAAGGAAGTCAGGGCAGGAATTAAAGCAGGAACCAGGGGTACCAACCATGGAGGAATGATGCTCTCTGGCTTGCTACATGTTCTTGGTCAGCTAGCTTTCTTATACAGTCCAGGACCACCTTCCTACAGATGGTGCTGTCCACAGTGGGATGGACTCTCCCTCATCAATTATCAATCAGTACAACGCCCCACAGACACGGGCACAGGTCAGCATGGTATAGATAATTCCTCAGTTGGAGTTCTGGCTTCTTAGGTGACTCTAGTTAGTTTCAAGTTGACAATAAAGACTGATCAGCACAGGTTTTGTTTGATTTGAGGATACTTTGTGATCTAAGTCCATTCACACCCAAGAATGATGGTGGGCTGGGAATGTAGTTCACTGGAAAAGCACCCACTTTGAATGCACAAAAGCCCTGGGTTGGAACCCATAATCACACAAAGGAAACCAAGGATGATGAAGTCAAGCCAGCCTTTAAAATCTTATTCCTGAGGCACAGTGCAGAGAAAAGGCCAGAGTAGCTAGTCTTTCTCTGTCCTGCCTGCCAGCTCCCAAATAACCACATGGAGACTTCTTGATTAAGAAAGTTTGACCGATAGCTTAGGCTTGCCTTTGGCTACCTCTAATAACTTAAATTAACCCATTTCTATTAATCGATGTGCTGCCGGAAAGCTCATTTACCTCATCTACATACTTTCCATCCTGCTTGCTCTGCATTTCATGGTGTCTCCTCTCATCTCTTCCTTTTTCTTCCTAGAGTTCTTTCTGCCCCCCAAATCCTGACTAACTATTGGCCATTCAGCTTTATATTAAACCAATCAGAATGATACATATTCACATATTCACAGTATACAAAAAGATTATTTCACAACATGCCAATGTCTCCACACATCAATTTGTATCTCTGGGATTCTGTTACCATAGTCTTCTCTTTTCGTCTTTAACATGTCTTTCCTATACCTGATGCCTGACCTGGGGTTTTACATTTATCACATGTTTGTTAAATAGCAGCTGGAGGAAGGAACAAAGGAGCTTTGTTTGATTGCCTTTGGCATGTAAATACCCAAATTTAAAATACATCGTGAAATTAAAAGTCAATTTAGCTGTGGTTGCTACTGATTAAAATAAGACTAGTATTAGCTGGCAGTATAGTTGGCTTTGTTTCATTTTTAAATAAAAGTTCTCTCAAGTAACATTGGAAGTTTTAATTCTCTAGGGAATCCTAATCCCCTTTGCTTTAATTGTTGTAAAACTTAAAAAAATCAAAATGAATTATAATGAGATAAAACAAAAGCTATAACACTTAAGTTGGACAAAGCGAATCAACAGAAGGAAAAGAGTCCAAGACAAGGCACAAGAGTCAGAGACCCACTTGTTCACATACTCAATAGTTCTATAAAAATACTAAACTAAAAGCTACAATATATCTATATATCTATCTTTATCTATATATCTATATTATAGCTTTGCTCAGTTGATTTATAATGACTTGTTCTTCTGATGTCCTTCATCCCCTCTGACTCTTTTTTTTTGTTTTGTTTTGTTTTTCTGAGACAGGGTTTCTCTGTGGCTTTGGAGGCTGTCATGGAACTAATTCTTGTAGATCCATCTGCTTCTGCCTCCCAAGGCATGTGTCACCACTACCTGGCTCCCCTCTGACTCTTATATTCTTTCTACCTCCTTTTCTGTGGGGTTCCTTGAGCTCTGAGGGGAGGGATTTGATGGAGACATCCCATTTAGTGCTGTGTGTTCCAAGGTCTGTCTGTCTGTCTGTCCTCGCTCTCTTTCTAAGGCCTGCCTGTGGGTCTCTGTATTTGTTCCCATCTGCAGCAGGCAGAAGCTTCTCTGATGGCGGCTGAATAAGGCACTGATCTATAAGTATATTGCTGTAAAATGTAGTCCCTCATACTATGAAGTTTAATTTACTCTTTATGCTTATTATTGACTGTCTGAACATTTGATAGCACAGTTCTATTTCCTTGAGGCCAAGGGTCTTTGCTTCATTTACTAATTCTTCTCAGGATCCTATGACATTTCTTCCTATGAAGTGTTTGTTCAACAACTATTCTTTCAAATGATAATGGCTTCCTCTATGAGCAAGGCAGTATGAATAGTGTTTTATATAGTAATAATGAATGAAAATAATAATAAATTGAAATAATAATAATGAAATTTCAGTAACTATAGATGACCATTTGTGCATTTATTGGTACAAATGGCTTATATATTTAATATATAATGCTATTAATATTTAGTAAATATTAAAAATGTAAATGTACACACATGGTCCCCCAACTTAATTATGATTTGATTTTATGATGATTGGAACTAATATATTAGGTAAAATAATTAATTAAATACTGAATTTTGATATTTTATGATAAGCAATACTATTTTATGGTCCTGAGCACACTGAAACTCCAAGTCATTTGCATGCAACATTAAATACTTACCAAATTTCTTATTTATAATGAGCTTATCAATCTGTGTAAGTCAAGAGACACCTATCTGTCTTACGTTTATACTTATTTATTTGTCCATCCTATCTATCTATCTATCTATCTATCTATCTATCTATCTATCTATCTATCTATCATCTATCAATCTATCTTACTTAAAGAGGTGTGAAAAACTTGATATCAGTTTCATCTGGTTACAGAGTGTCTTTGCTTTCGGAACCCCCTGCCTTCCATAGTTGATATGCTCTGCATGCATAGTTCACCTTTATAAGGCTTCACCCAGCCTGCATATGCTTCTTCCGTCTCCACGATGCATCTCACAGACTGGAAGTCCTGGGTTTGCATCTGGCTTGCACATGTGTATTGTTGGCCTTGCCGGAAGTTTAGAAAATTCTTTAAGCCAAGTTTCAACACTGAACAATCTTGAGAATTCTCATAAATACCCAAATTTCCTTCTACTTTTTCTTGCAAAACCTCAGAGTATCTCTGACCATAGCACTTCCATACAGCATGGGTACACTGGGGCTGAGTGAGAACTGCCCAGATCAGATATTCTTTGCCCCCTTTGGCCACCAGAGTCCCACTTCCCTCTATTTGGGGCCCTAAGAGGACTGTTTGCAGTTCCTGCTTTGAGAGTGCCCTATCCCCACCCTCGGGCCTTTATTGAGCATTCCATACTGGTACAGGCTGCTGGGAAGAGGTGACCAGATAATGATGTTTCATTCCCATCTAATTGAGAGCAATCTCATCGTTGCCTCTAGGATCCAGGCTGTGCATACATAGTCTCCTTCTAGTGGGGAGTTAATAGGTGGGGTGGAAGCAAAGCTTGCAAATTCTTTTTAGCTGCCTCATCACAATATGGTCCTTAGATAAGTAATCACACATGGACTTATTTCTCTTTGAGGAAAAACACAACATTAGAGCAACAACGGCTCAGCATGCCACAAAACACCTTCCTATGTATTTTCCTGTTTTGAAAGACAAGCCTGCCACTTGAACTTGTCCAAACTTCTCTATTAAGCAAGCATGTCTTTTTGTTTTTAGAACAATCCACCCCATACATCTTTGTTGGTAAAACTGCACCACAGGCTTCCCAATGTTTTCATTACAAAGAGGGATTATTAGAAACTCTGCTGGGCAATTCATTAAAACATTGTCACTGATCTCGCCCCATTGCAGCTTGAATAACCCAGTACTCCATAGAGGCTAGCAAGTTCTAAATAAAATGGAAACACGGCTGAGATTCTTGGACAAAAAGAAAGGAATACATAAGGAGTCAGATTGCTGGGGATCCTGCAGAGGACTGGCTGTCAGGACCGGTGTGCACTGAAGTTAGGGAGAACTGTGGTATGGTTGTTTCCCAGTGAGTGTGATCTAAAGCCAGTATTAAAGGAGCCTGAAGATTTTAAAGATGGGAAGGAAGGGAGCTCTGATGTGGTGGGAAGGTGATGGCACTTTTGGTCTCCAAGAAAAGTTCAGAAGCAAATGAACATAGTGGCCTTAGGATCAGGACGTAGAGGTTAGTGGCCCACAAGGGAGGCTTAAAACTAAGCCAGATTTTAGGTATCAGCTGGGGAACTTACTAGGTTTTGGTCTTGGATGGGAAACAAAAGTTGAGACAGGAAACTGAGGCAAGTTCCTAATCATATGGGCTATCGGAACACAACATGGCTCAGAAGCCTGTGGTTCAAGAAGCTCATAGGAACCAGGGCTCCTCTTCGTCACCAGGTAACCAGATACAGATGAGTTTGAGTCCTTACCAGCTCTTGGTAACTGTATATATTGTTTTGTTATTGGTGTTTGTCCCAGAGGGACTAAGAGGTGTCTGGGGCTTATAGGTACTTTATTACTTAGGGTTTCTACTGCTGCAATAAAACACCACAACCAAAAAGCAAGTTGGGGAGGAAGGGGCTTATTTGGCTTATAGTTCCAAAGCACTGTTCATCATTGAAGGAAATCAGCTGGAACTCAAACAGGGTAGGATCCTGGAGGCAGAAGCTGATGCAGAGGGCTGCTGCTTACTGGCTTGCTTTCCCAGGCTTTTTCAGCTTGATTTCTTATAGAACCCAGGACCACCAGCCCATGGGAGCCACCAACACCAACAGGCTGGGTCGTCTCACATAAATTACTAATTAATCTGTCACTTGTGGTTTTGACCTTAGCCATTCTGACAGGTATAAGAGAAATCTTAGTGTTGCTTTGATTTGCATTTCCCTGATGGCTAAGGATGTTGAACATTTCTTTAAGTGTTTCTTGGCCATTTAAGATTCTTCTGTTGAGAACTCTCTGTTTAGAACCATGACCCAGAAAGACAAATGCAGTATGTACTCACTCATAAGTGGACATTAGCTGTAAAATAAAGGATAGCCATTCTACGACCCACAGTCTCAGAGAGACTAGGTAACAAGGAGGGCTCAAGGGGGGACACCTGGATCTCACCAGGAAGGGGAAATAGAAGAGATTTCATAAGTGGACTAAGGATGGGTGGGGATGGGAGCACCAGCAACCAGGTTGGGAAGGGATGGAGGGGGAGAGTACTGAAAGAGAATACTATACTGAAAAGGGGTCATTTGGGGTCAAACAGAAATCTGGCCCAAGGGAATTTCCCAGGAATCCACAAGGATGACCCCTGCTAAGACTCCTAGCAATAGCAGATACCTCTCCTGAACTGGCCACCTTCTGTGACCAGGCAAGACTTCTAGTGGAGGAATTGGGACACCAACACAGCCACATAACCTTTGTCCATCAGTCTGTCCTGCCTATTGGATGTGCTGGGGTAAACGTGACCAAGAGATTGAGGGAGTATCCAACCAATGACTGGTCTAACCCAAGACCAATGCCACAAGAGTAAGCTAGGGGTGGGCTTACTCTCGTAAGCATGGGTCTTAGGCCATTTTTACCCCACATACCCCATAGGAAGGGCAGACTAATGGAAAAAAAATAAAAAAATGTTCTTTGGAAGTAGATAATCAAAACTTGCACTAATAAAATTAAAAATGAAATCCAAGTTTCAATGCTTTCATACCCATGTTGATTTTAAGAATACCCTGGAGACACACTCAAAAAATACTTCCTATGCACACTTACTTTCTTCTGTGAACCTTGTTATTCCCCTCTCCCATGCAAGGTCAGAAAGAGAAGGTTTGAAGGTGATAGTGTGCTTATGATTAGATTATTATTACCTTCCTCCGTGCCATTATACTTTTTGAAATGGCCACTTAAGCCTCCTCCGAGTTTAAATCCAATTGAAGTAGCATGCACTTTTACATAACTTAAGAACATACATTACAACCCTTTTCATAGAAGTTTTATTTGTACAGTTGAAAAAGAGAACAAGGGGAATGGGGGGATGGATACATAAATATGAGTAGTAATTAAAGAACCTAAATAAACAAAAAAGCACAAAAAGAATAATCTATTTTCAATAATAATAATATGTATTAAATTTTTAAAAAGAAAAAGAGAACAAGGCTGGTGGGATGGCTCCATGGGTTAAAAAACCTGCCCCAAAAGTGTGAGGACATGAGCTCACATCCCTGGAGCCCAAGGAAAGCCGGAACCAATGGAAATCACCTCTATGATTCCAGCTCTCCTGCAGTAAGGTGCTAGGAGGGGATCTGAGAATCTCTGGAAGCCCCCTGGCCAGCTAGCCTGACATATGCAGCAGGACAAAAAAGACTTTGGAGGCAAGGACCAGAACCTTTCTAGTGAATATTGTGGCATACATTACACACACACACACACACACACACACACAGCCCATACAACAAAGGGGGTGAAAGTAAGTTTAAAAACAAAATGTTATAATCATTGTCAACAACTTGAAGAGTTTTTCAAAACATGTATGTCAGTGTATGTTTGTATATGTGTGTGTGAACGTACATGGACATATACACACAGATGCATTCAGGTGTCTTTATTAGTATTTTTGGTACCTGTGCTGGCAAGTCTTATGTCAACTTGACACACAAACTAGAGTTATCTGAAAGGAGCGAAACTCAATAGAGAAAATGCCTCCATAAGATGCAGCTGTGAGGCATTTTCTTTTTTTTAATTAATTACTTAGTTAATTATACATCCCAAATAAAGTTTCCCCTCTCTCCTCTCCTCCAAGTCTTTCTTCCCCACATCCCTGCCACCCACCCCTAATCCACTCCTCCTCCATTTCTGTTCAGGAAAGAGCAGGCCTCCCATGGATACCAACAAAACAAGGAAGGAATGTCAAGTTTCAGTAAGACTAAGCACCTCCCCCTGTATTAAGGCTGGGTAAGGCAATCTGCTATGAGGAATAGGGTCCCAAAAGCCAGCGACAGAGTCAGAGACAGCCCCCACTTCTACTGTTAGGAGTCCCACAAGAAGACCAAGCTACATAACTGTCCCTTATATGCAAAGGACCTTCAGCAGTCCCATGCAGGCTCCCTGGTTATGGATTTACTCTGTGAGCCCAGGTTAGTTGATTCTGTGGGGTTTTTTTGTGATGCCCTTGACTCCTCTGGTTCCTAAAATCCTTCCTCCCAGTCCCTCACTCAGGCTGACGTTCTCCGTCTCCATTTCCATCAGTTGCTGGACAAAGCCTCTTGATGACAACTGAGCTAGGCACCAATCTATGAGTACAGCAGAATATTGTTCGGCATATTTACATTGTTTTTCCAGGTGTTTGGTTCTAACCTAGGTCTCTGGCTCATCCAGCCTGTGGGTCCTGGCATAACTCTAGGGAAGTTGGTCAGTCTGTGTCTGGATGTTCTAGACTCTAGAACATCTGCCTGGTGGGACCCAAGTAGGACAATACTCAGGATTAAAAGATGGAGTCAATTTAAAACGACCAGGAGCCAGCTGGAGCCAAACCCAGTACAATGTAGATGCCAGCAGATTATATCTCATTAAATGAAGTAAGGCTCTACAAGTTCATATTGAGAACAGCTGGAGGGCTGAGACCTGCCGGAGGGATAAATTGGCAAGAAAGAGCAACTCTAAAGTCTGCTGTAGAAATACCAGCGGCGCAGTCAGTCCCAAATACATGTTCCAGGAAGATGATTGGATGGTAATGCGTCTCTCACTCTTTCAGGGCCAATCACAATCAGACCCTTATTGGGCACTCTGAGCCAACTTCCCATCCAATCACAAAACAAGGGCACTTTAAATTCACTTTAACCAATCCAAGGGATTCTCATTGAGGCCACATGGGCACCACTGACTGTTCTGGATTGTCAGCACTGGTTATAACTTGAAATAGCCATCAGGGGGCAGTGTCTCCCAGTGCCTGGTCCCAATCTCAGATCTGCTTGGACATTTTTTCTTTCTTTTTTTAAAGCTTCTCACTTGTTTCTTTGTGTCTCCCAAATGAGAACTATAGGAATCAAAAGGACAGATATTTCAGGATAGAAACAGAGGTGCAAAGATACATTAACAGTCAAGATCGAATCCCTATCCTACTTGGGTGCATAGTTCCAAAATCAACTACAGAAATGGAGGTTGAAGTTGGCCCTGGTGAGTCATTCAGGCTGTGTCTGGGGACGACTGAATACCATTAGGATGACACACTTCTGTGAACATTTGATGGTGTTCTTTTCATTCCCTCTCAAAGGTGAGTAATTGAGAATTCCACAGAGACATCAAGGTCATCTTTGTTTTATTAGCAATAACATGGCCACTTAAATAAGAGATGAATGAGTGAGGGTAGGTAGAAGGGTGGGAATAAGAGAGGCAGAAAGAGAGGCTGAAACTACCCTGTGTCTGCCTCTTATTTGTCTTCTATTGGCCTGGCTTTTGTAATTTTATACTCCTGAGTTTGGGGTCATGATGTCCTCCTTACGTCTTACGATGTAGAATATCGAGGGCTGGTCAAGAGTTATTTTTCCTTTATCATAGGTAATGAGGAAACAGCTTTCTTGGTTTTCAAAGCCACTGTCTTTTTAACCACACTATCCAATTTAAAAAAAAGAAAACACCTCTGAAGCTAATCATTGTGATCTGTCACTAGGGAACTGGCTGTGAGTGGCCTTCAGATGCTGGAAGTGAAAGAACCCAATAATGTAACCGAGGAAAAGTGAGGTGGCTCTATGTGCCTGCATGGTCAGCAGCCGTAGTCATTGTAATGGGTCAACGGCGTGCTGAAGTTTGATTTCGTTTGTATGTCTTTAGAACTACTGCAGGAAGCAGAGACAGAAGGGACTGCCAAAAATGCTTAAGTCTATTTAGACTATAAAATATGACTCACTATTTTAAAAGAGGCACACACACACTGTATTCTGGAAGTGAGTTTTCCAGTCTGCTGACTGGCTTGTTATTTTCTATACCTGTTCCCAATTTACATACCTTCCATTGCCTCCATCTGTCTTGGGGAATTGTGTGGTCCTGCCGGCCAAGTTCTTTTTTTTCTTTTCTTTCTTTCTTTCTTTTTTTTTTTTTTTTTCAGGAAGCCTCTCCAGACAACTGATTGTGCAGAGTCCTAGAGCTCTTGTGGAACACATGCTGAGATTTAAAACAGATCATGTTACTAGGGCTTGTTGCCGCTTTGTGTTCATGCCTTACTTTCCTAATAGGATTTTAACTTTTGCTAAGCTTTGAACCCCTGAAGGAGAGGAATGCTGCATGCTTCTGGATCTTTTCCAGCATCCAGTGTGGAACTAAAGATATCCCAGTGGAGACTTTATATAACTAACTACCATTAGGCTAAAGATTTTTGTGTAACTAATTTCAGCATCGTTGTTGGGAATCCCAAGACAAAATGATAATTGCATTCTAGGTAGTCTTAAAAGGTCAAATAGTCACTTTTTAAAATGTTCCAAACTTCTGAGATAAAAAGGACACTTTTACTAAGTGGGTTTCATACACTTTGCTAATTTATCACTCACCTAAGTTTTGAATATTTTAAACCATGAAATTTCTCAATAGATAAAAGGGAAATTGAAAGGAAATACAAAAACCATGAGGAAGGATGGACATGGTAGTGTTTTATGAACACAGGTGGAGATGTGTTTGAGTTTGGCCAGGCAGTCTTCAGTCTCCTTCCTTCACTAAGCTCCTCTGCCTTGCTTGATGTCCCATGCCTCTACCAAAGAACAAGACTGACTGAATATTGTGGCTTCAAACATCCATGCCCCATATAGTCTGATGAGTCAGTCATTCAGTCCAAGGTGGTCTGTCTAGATGTTCTATGACCTTATATAGCATTGCTCTGTGTGAATTTTTAAAAAAGACAATTTGAATCATTCTGTGAAGTTTCTCATATGAGTGTTGGGGAGTGTTCCCCAACCTATTAAAAACCTCAGAAGAAATGCTGGCCTATGATGCTGAATAACCATGTCTGCTTCACTAACTGTGGCTCCTAACAACAGAAAAAAAGCCAAGGGCTGGGCCAGGAAAGATAGCTCAGTGGGCAAATGGATTTTAGTGAGAGCATGAGGTATGCTCTCTGAGAAACCATGCAAAGAGCCAGGTATGGTAGCAAGCATCTGTAATCCAATTGGTGGGCAGCAAAGACAAGCAGGTTTCAGGAACTGATGCCTAAGCAGCCTACCCAAATGCTGAATTTCAGCTTTAGCGAAGTAAGGTAGAGAACGAAGGAGAAAAACCTCTGGTCTCCACAAGCCCCTGTGCCCTCCCCTCCAAAAAAGAAGCAAAGATGGTACTGTGTAGGATTCCATATTCAAATAGATGAGTTCCCATTGGACCACAGGTTGTAAGTTTTGGGCCATTACCATGATTTGCAGTGCGTTGATGGCTTGTAGCTGTATCTGACACCGAGGTGAGCTCACAGAAAACCATGATGTAATTTTCAGACTGTATAAAACATCTTTGCAGCATTGCTAAATTTCTTTGCATATTCTTTGTCCTTTGCAGACATCTTCTTGCCGGTCCATGTAACTGATGTAGTATGAAAAGTAAGCTGTCACCAAGGAAACGGAGATTACAGATGGAATACACATCTTACTCTGGCTGAGGCAGACAGTGCAGATGAGGCACGCTTACCTCTGAAGAAAGGAGTGTTTGAAGGAAGACTTTAGATAGCCAACCTTCACCCTGATATTTCCAATGAAATATTTTGATATTTTTCAAACAATAGGCCAGTCAGAGGCAGAGATAATGTGGCAGTGCCTGATGTTGACATACCACTAAAATGTTTTCTATTTCTTTACCCCAATCAGAAACACTCTAGTGTCTCCATGAGGGGACAGCTTCTGGGAAAAGGGAAGTCTATCTCCTCTCACTACCAGTGAATTCTCCTTTATATTGGCATTTGTGTTGTCTATGCTTATTACGTTTTCATTATAGTCCTTTATCATATTTAAC
This sequence comes from Cricetulus griseus, assembly GCF_003668045.3. Lineage (NCBI taxonomy): Eukaryota > Metazoa > Chordata > Mammalia > Rodentia > Cricetidae > Cricetulus > Cricetulus griseus. Next base: position 195,808,201 of record NC_048597.1, on the reverse strand, counting down.
TTAACTTAAAAAACCATATGGTTTCTAAATGCAGAAGGTAATAAATAGCATTTAATACACATTAAATTAAATAATTCTGTTCTATATGTTTGCTCTCCTCATATATGACTAGTGCACTGGCTCGTTTTCTTTGTCAACTTGACACAAGCTAGAGTCATCAGAGGGGAAGGATCCTCAGTCGAGGAAAAGCTTCCTTGAGATCCAACTGAAAGGCATTTTCTCAATTAGTGATCAATGGGGGAGGGCCCAGACCACAGTGGGTAGTGCCTTCCCTGGTCTGGTTGGTCCTTGGTTCTATAAGAAAACAGACTGAGCAAGCCATGGGAAGCAAACTAGTAAGCAACATCCATGGCCTCTACATCTGCTCCTGATTCCAGGATCCTTCCCCTCTTGAGTTCCTGTCCTGACTTCCTTCAGTACTGAACAGCAATGTGGAAGTGTAAGCCAAATCAACCCTTTCTTCCCGGACTTGTTTTTGGTCATGGTGTTGCAGCAATAGAAACCCCAACCATGAAACTAACAGTACTAGGGGAGCAAGTTCATCAAGGGACTTTAGGCATGAAGGTTTGGTTGAGCTTTTTTCTACTTTTGGTCTTCTTTGAGCCTATATGTAGCTTCCACTCTTTCCTTTGTACTCAGTTTCAACCTCATGTTTAAGTAGGTGGCAATGGGAGCATAGTGACATCCTTTCAAGTATGACAGCTGCTCGCCCTGCAGCTGTGTCCACTACTCTTCCTTCTAGTCAATGCAGCCACTCATTATGCCCTTATCTTGTCACCTTTGCTAAGTGAAGACACCATTGCAGAGAAACCCTTGTAATTTACTCATCATTGATCTAATTTCCCCTTCTCCACGGGGTCTTTCTATTAACCATCAAAGTGCCATTATATAACTTACCAAAACACTTTTTGACTCTTCTCCCTGCCCCATAGATATATCACATTTTTATTTCCTCTTTTTGCTCATTGTATATTCAGTCCATAGAGCAGTTCTTTTTATTTTTTTTTGTTGCTGATATATTTATTTTGTGTGCAAGTTTGTGGAGAGGTGTCATGGTGGATGTGGGTGTCTGAAGGTCAGAGAACAACTTGAAGAATCCGTTCTCTCCTTCCTCCATGTGGACTATGGGAATTGAACTCACTGTGAATCTTGGTAAAGGCTATTTTGCTTGCTAAGCCATTTCACCAGCCCCTAGAGTGGTTCTTGATTAAAAAACAAAACAAAATGCAAAACAAAACATCAATTGGAAAAGCAGAGAAACTATTTAATTTGTCTCCTTCTCTGATTTCTTGTTTCATTTTGACACTTTCACATTGAAAATTTTCATATAAAAGCTTAGGTATTAATGTTCAAAAGGTCTTTGTTTTGTTCTAAAATATGTATTGATAGATTGATCACAAAATTTTAGGTTCAGGATAACTGAAAATAAGTGAAAATAATTTTGAGATATGGCCATTCTTTCATTTTGATTTTTGTTGGTTGTTGTTGTTATTGTGGATTTTTTTGTTTTGTTTTGAGACAGGGTGCTTGATACTACTCAAGCTGAACTGTGGCAGTTGTAGCCCAAGGTTGACCTTGAACTCTGGATCTTCCTGCCTCTACTTGTGGCACCAAGCCTGGTAGCCATTCCTTCACACTGTATCCTTATTGGAAGCCGTGTGATTTTCTTTACATCCTTAGTTAGCTGACTGTCTAGAATGTGAGTCTAGATTATATCTTAAGTTCTCCCCCAGTGCTCCCCAGGCTTGGTTGTTGGCAGGCCCTTAGTGTCTGAACACTTTTTTGGTTTTTAAGTCTGAGACAATTTCTTGTACTATATGTTGTCTTTGTTTTCGTTTTATTTCTTCCTCTTGTCCTGCATGATTTCTCCAATCTCTTTGTCAAATACTGTCACCTTTTATGTCATCCAACTTCCCTCATATTTTCAGTTGTTCCTGTGCTCCTATTTTGAGAGACTGCCTTGATTTACCTTTATGCTTACCTTTGTCCTTTGGTATGCTCCCATCATTTAGCCTCAACACACTTTCATTAGATGAATCTCCTTGTACTCAGCTTTACCTATTAATTATTTTTATTTTTATTTTTTGTGTGTATGTATCTGAGTTTATGTGTGCCAAAGCAGATTCCCTCTGGAGGCCAAAGGGTTTCTATGCCATGGAACTGGAGTTACTAGAGATTGTGAGCCCCCTGATGTGGGTACTGGGAAGTGAACCTGGGTCCCCACAAGAGCAGTAAGTGATTTTGACTATTGATAGAGAGGGGTCTCTATCTCCCTTAGTCTCTCTCTCTCTCTCCCTCTCTCTCACCCCTCTCTCTCCCTCTCCCTCCTCCTCTCTCTTCTTGTCTCTCTCTCATAGCAATTTCCTTTATGATAAATACAAATGTCCCCAAGGATACTAATTCAGATGTTTTAAAGAAGTCTCTTTTGTTGTTGACTTTTGGGTTAATTGTTTTATAATTTCACCAAAGACCCTTTTTGATATTGTTTGTTTACTTTTTTTAGTACTCTCTTGTGGTGTGGCTGTATCTGATATAGGGCCACCTGAGAATTTCGGTTTCCTCTGCCATTGAATCAATTAGAGTTTTAATAGTACAGCTCCTTGAATATGTGTTATGCATGAATGGTTACCATTGCATAAAATAGTACAATATAGAAGCAATACAAATATGATATATATATGCATATATGTATATAATCACTGTTAACATTTTTGTGTGTTTTCTTTACATTTCTAACACACACACACACACACACACACACACACACACACGTTGCTGCATGTCATTTCAAGACAGAATATCATGTATTGGGAAATGTAAGAACAGTATTATCACACTAGACTATCAGGAAAAGAAGGAACTAAAGTACTCACAAAGATCAGGATACACTTGAAAATTATGGAGAGTTCTGTGAAGGCAAAGACATGACTCTCCTTCACACAAAGTTAAAAAAAAAAAAAAAACTGAGCCACCATGATAAGAGTGGCTCCTCCACAGCACTGAGATTATGTCCCTAGTAGAATTTCACAGACAAAGGAAAGAAAAAGATCACTTCAGTCAGAAGAGACAGAAAAGCTCCAGGAACAGGGAGCAACCAATAGCTTTAAAACAAGAGAAAGATATCAGCGTGCTATCATGTGAGACAGACAGCAAGAGCAAGGCACTGGACCAAAAGAGGCAGAGTTAGGAGGACTGTGTGGGATCTGTAGGCTGCATCTAGGATTTCTCTCTTCATCTTAGACATAGTGGAGGGAGGACTGGCAGCAGTGAACTTAGCCCACTAATGCTTAAATTTGAAAAGAAGACTTTGATTGCACTGACATTAGGATCCCAGTTAGGAGATTCCTGGTGTAACAGCATAGAGAGTGGAGAGAAATATTTAAAGGGAATTGTCAAGATGTCTAGAGAATTCCTGGCCATTACAGACTCATAGATGCCCTTTCGCCAGGCAGGGAGTGATCCTAGAGAATCATGGGGTGGAGGCTGAGTTCTGAGTTGAATACCTTGAATATGTAGAGTTTGTGAGACAGTCAAATGACGATTATGGCTATTTATTTGCGTTTAAAACTTAGAGGTGTGAACCAGACAGATTCCATAAATGAGAGAATCCTAGACTTGGGGGTGGGGAGTGAAGCTGTGCCTGAGGGAAAGCCACTCCACATACTGGCACCAGTTTCTAACACAGTCATAAAGTAGGAACACCTGCTCATCCATGCTTATCATAGTACTTTACATTATTAAATATCTTGATCTTTTCTAAAGTGACAGATAAAAGCAGGTGAAACGTCTCTTTAGCTTTGGCTTGAATTTGGCAATGTTTTAAAAATATACATATATATTACAAATTCTTAATAATTTCATACATGTCTACAAGAAAATAAGAATTATCTACCCCTTTCTCCCCATCCAACTCCTCCCATATCCCTCAAACTTATTCCTTCCCTACTCAACTACAGGAGCTATTTGCAACTGATAGCTTTCGTGGGAGGAGAATCATTCTTTCTTGAGTGTGTTCCCACAGGTTGATTTCCCACACTTCAGTGGATGGCCCCACCCCATGCATGGATAGGTAGCACTAATTAGACTTATCAAAACAGTGTCCTGAATTTTACAAAAGTGATACCAAGCTTCTTTATCTTTGTTTATTACTCATTGAATTTTTTATGTGATTTTTTTTTTGTGGATATGAACGTACATTTTTTTTTTCTGGCTGAAATTCCATAGTTCCATCAGTGCTCAACATGACTACCAAATCTCCAAATCACTGATCTGGAGTGGTTCGGAACAGGGAAGCATCTTCCCTTGCCAGGTCTCCGTAGGGTTATTTGATCCCTGCCATCTGGCCTTCTCAGAGGCGTTTTTTCATCTCATGACTGTTCCTCGGTGTGACAGTGATTCCATGTCTCAGCTTGGGGCCACCAGTGCCCCTATCTGGTGACTGGAATATTCTATGTTCCTGTCTTCTCCTGGAGTCTTTATGCTTTTAACATTTTCTTCCTCCAAATGCAAGAGAAAAACCGGTGACCTTTTCATTACATTGGAATGAACGCCTATCCTTTTCACTGTAAATTCTTAGATATTTGGCATGGACATTCTTCTTCATAATCAAAAGCGGCCACAGAAGCCTAGGCATCAGGTGGGACATGAGGGACATGGATGTACTTGTTTCTGTAATTCCTGTACTTGTCAGTGTTATGGGTAGTGAGTGAGTGTGCTTTGCTCTCAACATGTGCTTTAAGTCATTTAAAGGCATTCCGGGGGCCTAGCACTAGGGGGAGCATGAGGCATATTGTTGCACTTAGCGGAGGCCTGAGTGAGGGACTGAAGGGCTAGGGTATAGAGAGCATTAGCAATTTAGAAGGAAGTTGGTAGGGTTTTGTCCTGACTCTTGTACTGAGTGTGCATATTTGGTGGAAGATCCACCTGCAGCCAGGATCTGGACAGGGCACACATTAGAGGCCATGGACTTAGAAGGACTTAGAACAACACTTTTCACCATCTGGGGATGGTGGGGGAAGTGGAGTCACTGGGCTTCATGCATACACACTCTACATAGAGTTGGTGCATTCCACCTTACTCGTGCTTTGATAGGTATGTACAGTGACGCATGAACACCCTATAGTCCATAATATATCTTTGCAGATGTGCCAGGTAGCAGTTCACAATTAGTGATAGAACATAACTCAAAGCCTGAATTCACAAACCCTGATATCAGAGTGTAAGTAATCGAATTCTAAATACAAATTAGAAAGAGTCTAAGTACAATTTAGAAATTCCAATACAGGAAAGAAAAGAAAGGAAAGGAAAAGGAAAAGCAAAAGCAAAAATAAAAATAAAAATAAAAAAACCTATAGTGCCTGAACTTACACTTTTGAACCTTGTTTAGACTTAACAATATTCCCATTTCTCCTTGCCTTACTTCAACAATATTTCCTTCTTACCTTTTGTAAAATGTCTTTCATATCTGGTTGTATTTGAAAACAAGTTCAGATCTATTTCTCAAACTAGAGACATTTGGTCTAACCTTGCTTCCTCACCCCCGCTCTAAGCCCTACCCTATACTCTGCCCATCCATAAACAGACTTCTAGAATGCAGCTTACCCACTTCATGTTTTAGCCAACTCAGGACTTACTCTGCTACAATTTAGAGCCTACTTATGTCACTCAACAAGATGCTTTGGACAAAGATGTCAAAAGACACTTTACTCTCAACTTCCCAGTTATACTGTTCCCTCCTACATAACGAGATGTGTGAGTATTTCTGTGTATTATTACAGAAATATTTTATACATTTATGAAAATGTCACTGTTTTCCTTTCTTGTACAAGGGCAACATGCACACACACTTGCTTTGTATGTACACTGTATCTTAGTGACCTTTTATACAAGGAAGTTCCCTTTTTAATGTACTGGTTGTTCTGCATATTGAGCCAACAAAATACATAGCCAGTGTGCTTCTAATGGACGTTTGATTATTTCTGACATTTGCTGCAATGAATAAAGCTGTACATATGTCATTCAATATGGGTATGATCATAATCAAGGGGTAAAACTAGAATGGCAAAGTCAAAGATATGTGTGTCATTTTACTGTTTACTTCCAAACTGGCATTATTCCTGCAAGAAGGAATGTGATCAAATGTTTCTCTATCACTCAACCTTTCTGCCAGTTGTGTTCAACACAACAGACAGAACACAGTACTTCAATATCCCTATGTTCTCTATGTCCGTCCCATTTGCCACCTTGTCTCCTTCCCACATTCAGCATTCCAGGCTCACTGAGCTTCCCTGTGTTCCTAAAACACTGTGCTGCACTTTGGCTGTCTCCAGGACCAGTACCCTTCACTTTAAACTTCATGGGGTTAATGACTTTTCTCTCTCAGATGCCTTGGCTAGCTCTAATGCAGTCCCTCTCCCTCAAGACTCAGTTCCTCTATGAAGTCCTCCATGCTGCAATTTCCTGATGCCTAAGCTAGCTTTAATAAAATTTTAATAAAATTTGATTTTTCTTCTTAAAGCTTATAGTTCCAGGATGTTGTCTCTTAGTACTCATCTATTTAAACACACACACACACACACACACACACACACACACACACACACACACACACACACACACACTGGCAGTTCATAATTCAAATTTTAGCTGCTAGGTGAAACTTTTCAGCTACTTTTATCCTTCTGTTGCTGTCTATGAATTTCCTTTCATAGCTAAAAGCAATATCATAGCAATAAAAATACTTCAGAATCCATGTGATTCAGATGTGGTAGTTCAAACAAAGGATGCTTTTTGCAGTGGATCTTAGTAAAGAAATAATGAAACTCTTGAGGCATTATATAGTTCTAAATTTCTTTGAATAGGAATGGAAGACAGCCTATTTAATTAGGAGTCATTAGTTCTGACTGTCACAAACTGGACTTCTCTTTAATAGGGACATCTGCCATTGTTGCTGTTTGGCTCTATGTAAAACTTGATGCCTACACCATGCTTTATCTCTTCCATGACAGAGAAAGTGGTGACCCTGGACCTCAGTAAGTCTGATTACTGGCCTCTGTTTGGCTAATAACTGAAGGGAATGGAATGCTTTCATATCAGCAAAATAAAGGCTCCAGTATGGTTGGATCCTAAGCTCCTCATTCATTCTGACATTCTTTAAATTCAAAGTGTTTTCTATTAAGATTAACTAAAACATTAATGTTTAGTAGGGGAAATACTTCCTGAAAATTCATTTTTTTATTCTTTTCCCAAGTGGTTCCTTTTATTTTTGAATAGTAACATTCATTCAAAAAATTTATGTTGAAACTTATTTCTCGTGGGTCTTTTACGAGGTTAATGTCTTGCCAGGGCTGAACAACCTTCTCAAAGCCCTGGGAGCACTAGCTAAGATCCTCTCTACTATGATGCTATATGCCACATAAAGATGCTGTTGTTGAAAGATGTACTTAACAAAGTAGACCTTGGCAGACACTGGACCTGATAATTGGCATCTTGCCCTTGATATCACTGACTGTAGAACATAGAGAAATATGATTTTTTATATAGATTTACTGTCCTCAAGTATTTTGTTATAGCAGCAGAAACAGTCCAAGAGTTGTGCACTGACTCTTGGGCAAAGTGGTAGGTAGTTACAGCCATATGTTTTATGCCTAGAGGTGTCTCCCATGAACCATGAATGATGAACTACATGGATATTCTTGATCCCTGGGTGATTCTAGGCATACAATAAGCTTGAGATTATCCATCATTCCTACCCTTCTTCACAAAGGACATTGAACAGAGAAACCTGAGAAGCTAATCATAGTCACTGTGGAGAAGTGATACATTGACCTACAAACTTCAGCTGTTCACTGTTCTTTCCCAACATTGTGACCCTCACTTCTGGCACAGTGACTGTAGGATGATCTAAGAAGAGAAAGTACGATATGTTTAAGTGAGCCAAGGTAAAATAAAATTTGGCCCAAACTGTCACAGAACGTCGTTTCTTTATGGACACCTTCTACAAGCAGTTTCTAGTTCATATGACAGAAACAAGACACTGAATCAAAAGCTGGGCATAATTTGACAGTTTGTATTTAGTTTGATTTCATGATTGATTACTGCAGGAGATTTATGGAGATATGAGATGGAATTTACTCTGTTGTATCTGCCAACTGTATCAGATTTTGAGTTAACCAGGACTTTTATTATAAATTAATTTAATGGATGTTTTGAAAGTATTGTTATAAAATTATCTCTATTTCCCAGGGATTGTGTAAGGTAAAATAAGATAAAACTATAGTATATAACCTATGATTACTGATCTTAACAACTTGCATATACAAATAAATATAAGAGGAAACATTGTCAAAGAGTGATACATCTTAAAATTGAAAATTAACACATATCTAAAGAAATGCTGTTTCTGGATGTTGAGGGTTTCAGAGGAGACAGGAAAGATGGGAGTCAGACTTGTGGAGACAAGACCAGAAAGGGGGTAAGTGTAGCTCCATCAAAAGAGCTGCTTGAGTCACCATGGCAAGTGCCAAAATAAAGGGATCATGAAGAAGACTGGGCCATTTTCCCTTTCAATAGAAATGAGGTTAGGACAGAGATAAGACATCTATTCACATGGCAGCAGATAAAGTTTTTGCAGTAGAAAATGATGATGCTTATTAATCAGTAATGGTAAAGTCATGCTTAGAAATTGAGAAACCAAGTATCACATGGCTTTAGGTTTTCCTCCCTTCAACAAACAAATAAGGGTTAGAAAGATTTTTATAATTAAATAGATCAGTCTTGTTTCTGTGGGTTGGCAACATATATAGAACCTGAGAACTATTGGATTTTATTGTTCTACTATTTATGAATCCTACTGCTTTTTTTCTAGTCCATTTCCCCAAAATTCACATAATGTGGTATTGAACAGTTTCTTGGGACTCTAAAAGAGAGAGTACTCTAAGTAGGCAGCGGCATTTTGACCCATGCTGTGGGCAGAGGCCAGGCTAGGCCAGTCATAATTGTGGTGGTCTGGGAGACACAGCCTGTCTCCTGTGGGAGGGCCATGGCTATCACTTAGAAGTGGCTGTTCTCCAGGAGGGCACCAATGTTACTGCTTGAGTTGTACGTTCTCTCTAGGTCACTTGGGAATGTGACACTTCCCTGAATTGCAGGCCACTCGTGCTGTGTTTCACATGGAAGTTCTTGTTCTATTAGGGTTGCTACAGTCTTCTATGATGCATGCTATGGAGGTTTTTTTTTTTTTTTTTTTTTTTTTTTTTTTTTTTTGGCCCAGTATCTTTTTGGTAGAGTCACAGCTTCATTCAGTATCATGCTGTGATCACCTGCGCATTACATAGGATGCTATGCTTCAAATATTTTTTATAGTAGCCTTTGAAAAACTAAAGACTTTGGACAAATCTCTCTCTCTCTCTCTCTCTCTCTCTCTCACACACACACACACACACACACACATATATATATATATATATGCATGAAGTTTTCCTGTATGGAATAGAATTCAAGTGCAAATTGTGTTTTATTCCATAATTTCAATTGGAATTCCATATATGCATGAAGTTTTCCTGTATGAAATAGAATTCAAGTGCGAATTGTGTTTTATTCCATAAATTCAATTGGCTTCCAATATTAATCTTCCTATTTCTTGAAAATTTGACACCAGACTACTTTACATTGTGGAAGGAGGTAGACCAGAACTCCAAGAACATTTCTTGGCACCTGCTTGACTCACAGGCAGTAAAGAGATCAAAAGCCTTTGGCACTCTGCAGAAGAAAGACAGGCTCAGTTCCTATTCCTCTCAAAGCTGTCTGGTATCTTAGAGCCATGTATGTAGACTCTGTGAGTATCATCCAAGGAACTGGACATGCTATTCCAGGGTGTTTCCTTCCAAGAATGTGGTTCTTTCCATATGTGGTTTCTTTTAGATGTGTAATACTTTATTTCCCCAGGTTTAGTAGGAGGAAAATAAAGATGGATACATGTAATTAAAATAAAACTAGGGCCATAGGAGGCTGTTTATAGAACAGTAAAACATTTTTGCAGGAATAAAAAAACAGAAAAAGGTCTGAAAAATCTCAGCCCCCACAGTAGAAACCATTTATTTTTTTCTTCAGCATAACTTACTTAGTGCCAAAGCTGTTTCACTCCTGGTAATAGAGTTTTCTAAAGCAGAGATGATGGGCTGCATGGCCAACATGAAGGTGGACTGCTTTCCTGGCCAGTCTTCTGTCAACCTCACTTGTTAGACTCTAACAGATAGAGGTAGCTTTATTTTTCTCTGTAAACTTTAAATATGAGAACAGTTCTTGGAGGAGGACAGTGAGCAACAGCCTGAGCAAGGATCCCAGGAATTTATTTCTCAGTGGCAGGACACTGAAATTCTTGTGAGCTTTATTTTACAAACTAAACAAAATTGTCACCACCTTCTGTACCTCCTCATCCCACCTACCCACAGTTTGAACTACCTATACCAAGGTTCAGGAAATGAATTAAAAAAAACTTGAAAGAATATAATAGCCAGTTGGAATGTCATATTTTATCACAGCACAAATGGAATATCAGTTTGTTTTCTCCAAATGCGTTCATCCAAAAGTATAAACCAAATGAAAGCCCATTCTTTTTGATAGTATTTATTCATTTATTATTATTATTTTTATCATCAGCTAATGGAGTGACTTCAAGGAGGCTTGCAAGGACCACCCAAGCTTGTTTGGCATTTTCTAGTCATGTCTTATAGTGTCTGTACAGTTGTTCATCTTCCTATTACTGACCCCAACTCCACAGTGCTCGGAGTATTTTCTTGATTCCCTCCTCTAAGAGTAAATCATTATTTCCAAGGATGATTGTGTGTGGCCTCCTGGGTTCTATGAAGCACTGCTGTCTTTGATTAGCAGGCTGCTCTCATGGGTCACCTATTTCCCCACTTCAGAACATAGCCCAGAATTGGTGTCATTAAATATGTGCTTCAGCAAGGCTATAGGGAGCTTTAGTAAGTGGCAACACTTGGAGACACCCACATATTTCCATCCTGACCCCCACATGCCCACTCAAATTTAAAGAAACGCTTTCCCTTCAATTCCAGGGATGAGTCAGAGATAGTGGTAGTGTGAACTGGAAAAAAAAAAAGAATCTCCCCGGAGACCTGGCAAGAGAAGTCTGCTCTCAAAGCAAGCTCTTCATGGAAATGTTCCTTTCAAGGCTACCAAATCTATTAATTATGCAAGACAGCTTTGGATTGGCTAGTGCTATACAAATGTGTTAGCCTCAGCCAGCCTGCCAATGTGTGACTTTTGGAAATACTCTCTGAACTGTCTGCTTTTCTCATTGGGCAAACTGACACACACACAGCAACTCTGTTGCCTTCTCAACTACAAGATGCTAAACTTAGTGTTAGGCTTCAGTGCTTTCTCCTGTCCGGCTTCATTGCTGAAGGAGAATGCTCCTTCATTGCTGAAGGAGAATGCAAGTTTGGTCTTCTATTTTCTGACTTCTTGAAAAACAAGTTTTGCCTCTTCCCTTCATTCTTCAGTCCAAATTAAGTGCAGGCTAAGAGCTAGATGGTCAGCTCACACCAGTACACCAGTGAAGGCAAAGCTAGTACCACACACATGCATGCACAGTTTGGGATTATGTATGAAAAAAACACACTGTAGTTGTCTGGATGACAACTCTGGACTTTACTATTAAGTGAGTCTTTTGCAGTCCCATTCTGTGAACTTTGCTAATCAAGGTGTAAGATTTATAGTTACTTTCCATTGACAAAGCCTTTTATTAATAATTTCTGATTGGATGCTGTTTTTCACAATACTTTAGGTAGGGGATTTAGGAATCCATAATTACTTAGAGGATTATGCTGTACTTGATTTTACTGTGAGAAAAAAATAGCTTCTTTCATGACCTTAAAAATTTTAACTAACAAGAATCCCTATACATAAGGCTCAAGAAACATCTCCACAGAGAAGACAGAAAGATGCCAGAGCCAGAAGGCCAAGATGTCTGCTCCAAGTTTATGCCTCTACATATGATAGGCACAATGCACCATAACATCTCAACAATGTGGCTGCCCAAACAAGAGCTGATACCAGCTGACATGCCAGAATGGATGGGGGAAATCTCACAAGGCAATTAATTTCTGCAGAGATGGAGAGCATCAGTCTTCCCAGGAACAATCCCCCTAATTGGTTACCCCATACCAAGTGGTCATTCCTAAACACACACACACACACACACACACACACACACACACACACACACACACACAGACACACTGGACTCAGAAGGTTATACTTATATATTTATATGTATATAGTATGTATCAATAATAATGAAAGAAAAAGTGGTCATGAATGTGAGAGGGAGTGGGGTGAGGGGCAGGAAGAGGTTGGAGGGAGGGGAAAGAAGAAAGGGAGGGGAGAAATAATGTAAATACAGTACTTGTGTATGAATTCTCAATTCATTTAAAAAGGAAAAGGAAAGAAAGTTTTTTGGTGTTTTAGTGACCTGGAAGTCCTTTGTGAGAAAGTCTTCCTCCAGTCTACTGTTAGCACTTTTTTTCAGAAATATGTAACCAGTTGTAATTCCCCAAATCTCTCAATTTGCTTCTTACTTACGTACATTTGAACATTGTGCCGGAAATACTTCTCCATTTTTTGTATCGAATAAATTCCCACATCCTTTCAAAGTCTGTCGGAGTTCTACCACTTCCTTAAGTCTTTCCTGTGTGTTGAATGTTCTTATTTTATTGCACACATTATTCTGTATTAGGAATAGATGTTAGCTATTTCTTTTGATTTCTAACTTCTTTAGATCGAAAAATCACTTGGTAGAATTTATAGAAATTTCTAACTATGTGTCAAATTCAATATGGTAGATTTTTAAAAGTCTTAATTGCAAAGGAAGTACTTGGGGACTTAATTCTAAGTCAGGTCTCCTAGATGGTGATATATTTAGAATTGATTGGAATTGAAACATGTAGGCAAAGGTTTAGAATAGTATACCTCTAACCATATCAATCCTCACATTGGGTATGATTTGTTTAACAGTATTTTTTAATGATTGGTTGCATACAAGATACCTATTATTTTAGCATTTGACATATAATTCTTAAGCAATATATTAATTGATTAGTGACTTATTTTGTGTGCATCATTGTGTGTGTGTGTGTGTGTGTGTGTGCGTGAGAGAGAGAGAGAGAGAGAGAGAGAGAGAGAGAGAGAGAGAGAGAGAGAGAGAGAGAGTGCTGGGTGGATCAGAGGACAAACTTGGTAGTCAGTTCTCATCTTCCACCTTTTTTGAGACAGGGTCCCTTTGCTGTTGTTGTTGGTCACTGTTACATGTGGCCAGACTAGCTATTCTGTGAGGTTCCAGGGTGTTTTCTGTCTGCTCTCTCGTCTTGACATAGGAACACTAGAATTACAGACACATCTTCCATACCCAGATGTACTTGAGCTCTGAGTATTTGAACTCAGGTCCTTAGGCTTGCCCAACATATATCTTACCCACTGAACAAATCTCTTCAGCATTGCTTAGTGATTTTTTGAATGTTTCCATGAAATAATCTTTGAATACAGTCACTTGGTGTATCAGCACATCCCAAATAACAGTTAAAAATAAATAAAAAGCAGTTACTTCCCGATTTGTTGCTTTGGGTCTTTAAAGTTGAGCTTTTCTATGCTTAAGGGGGTTGAAGCACATCTTCATTCTCTGCCTGTGGACACTCATCAGCATCACGGTTGCACAGCTGGGGGAAATTGTTAAAACAGCATCTGGTTCCTTTTCCTTTCCCTTAAATAACAGAGCAAACAGAGGAATAGGGGGTGTGTTTTGTGAAATCAATGCAGCTGGTTGGTGGCAGAGCCAAAACCAGCTGGTCTTGGACTTACTTCCAACCCAGTGCCCTTTCTACTGCTCATCCTTATTGGACCTCTCCTCTGCTCCAAACCTCCATCAGAGAAATCTGTTGTCTCCTGAAAAGCATCTGTTTTTTCTGTTTCTTCTATGCTCCTGGGTATTGGGAGGAGATGATTTTTTCCCTGTTAAATATTCTATTTCCTTGTCTAGTCTAGATTTCATCTTTTGTATATCCTTGCTAAAATTTGAAATGCTACTTTATATTAAAATGCCTATGACTGGATAAGGGTTTGCTTTCTTTTATTTGGTCATGTGGGTTATCTATCTTCATTCTATGTTTATTTAAAACACTTAATTTTTACTTGTAGGATTAAAATGTATAATTCCTCTTAGTGTTCTTCCAGCCTTATTAGATGTAATAGAAACCAATCCTAAATGATAACTACCACATTTTACTTTTTAATATGGTATTATAGATCATTACTATAGCTGAATGTAAATTTTCTTTACTTAAAAGCATGCTTCCTTCATAAAATTCTTGACCATTGTGGTCAGACAGCTCTTGGTTTAAGTCAGCTTTGATCTGACTGCCCCTCTCCATTAGGCCTGTGCTTGAAGACATCCGAAGACAGAGATCTCATATTTCTCATGAAATTTCAGCTGCCTCTGGACTCATTAGCTTTAGAATCATCTTTCATCCAGTTGAATCAATCTCTCTCAGTCATATAATTCCAGCCCCAGAATTATGAAAAACAAGCCAAGTTCTGCTTTTAGCCAGCTGGGCATTCACTGGAGACAGCTTTCATTTCCCCCATGCCTATTCTTCCTCAGGCTAACCATGCCCATTTCCTTCCAACCACGCTCTAAGAATTTGCTTTTACTTTCCCTCCCCATTCTGAATCTTTCCTTGATGTGTGCCCAGTAAATGCCCAGCCATAGCTGTAGTTCCCCAGGCGTGTTCTATCCAGAGAGGCAAAAGAATCCACTTATTGCATATCCATGCATTCTTAGCTGCCCTGAGAGGCAGCTTATTATTGTTAAGTCACAATAAGTTGTTTATTATGAGTTGTATTATGTCCTGCCTAAAAACAATGTTGAAGACCTAACCCCCAGTACCTCCAAGTATGAACATATTCAGATATAGTTTCTTTATAAAGATAACTGGGCCCTAATCCAGCATGTCTGCTATCCTCTTGGAAAGAGGAAATGAAGATACACAGACAGACATGTACAGGGAGAAGATGAACACGTGACTGGAATGATTCCTCTAGCAGCTAAGGAATGCTAGCAAATGTTAGCAAATAACAGAGGCAAGGAGTAACATGGAAGAGCTACAGCAGATAAAGTGTAGCCTGTGTTCAATACCCTGATTTTAGACATTTACCAGAACTATGAGATAATACATTTCTGTTATGATGTGAGCCCTAAGAAACAAACCCATCTCCCCCTTTTCACCAAAATACAGTTTTGTGTGACTTACTCTGTAATCTTTATTTTCCCTTTCTCACAATAATGCACTGGTTCTCCCAGCCCACATGAAACATGTTTTTATTTCTCCTAAATATTGTTTTTGTTTCATTTGGTTCATTTCTGAAGCCAGTTGGAGTCTTTCACTCCCTGTTTCTACCACATAGGTATTTGCTGTCAATCATTGTCCACACTGTCCATTGAGAATTCTGATAGATTATAATGCTTGGTGGGATGAGGCTGACACTCTAGGAGCTACCTTTAGGCTGACCCTTGTGTTTTCATCACAAATGTTTAGCCAATTTATACCTAATTAACTCCAGAATCCATTCTTCCATCAATATAGAACAAAATACTGTAAATCTGTTTAACATCCTTCTGAACCCACTGTATGCTGTATTCATAGCAGTATATCTTGCTAACTTATTAATAGAAACTTCAAACTTATTTTAATTAACAATCATTTGTTTCTTATTATGATCATTTTCTTTTCACAGACTATCAATCAAATTTTTAATAAATCAGTTAATAAGCTGGCCAAAAACACATCCAATTTTCTGATTTATAATTGAAAGAATCTGTCTCTGGTCTTTGGAAATGTAAACCACCGTGGCCCATCTTTTGTGTTCTCTGGCTCCTCAAAGATCTGTTTCAAAGAACTGTCTTTTCACCTCCAAAATATTCACATTTCTTCTACCCAGATTGTGAGAATAAAGGTTTTTTTTTGAGTCATTCTTCCAATCCTAGTGCTTATCTTGGGCTTTGGTTTTGTCTTATCGTTGTTTCTTCTGACCTTTCCAAGCTGAAGATTGTTCTGGACAGAGAAGATGAAAGCACAAGTTAACTTCAGTCCTATGCACATGCGAACATCTGATAGTAATTTTATCTTAACATTTTGACATTGTCGGCTGATAAAATCTTTCTGAATAGAGTCCACTCAGGAATAGGTAGCTGCTATCATCACACATGCTTTCTGCTTAACCTTTTACTTGACACAAAGGTCAGTAAGTGAATATTTATTCAAATATCCCTTGCCAAGGGATAAAAGTTGGTGATCATTTGATAAAAATTTCAGAATGTTTTTAAGAGACCATTACACTTGTATTAGATAGCTCTGGAAGATGGAAGAACGGAGGTCAATACCAACATATAAGCTGCACATGATGTCATACCTATTCAAATGAGAAAATAAATTCCATGTATAATATATTAAAACACCAGGGATTTGATGGTTTAAGAGAACCATATGGAATTTGAAACGACTGAGGAAATCAAGTTCAAAAATAGAGTCCTTGGTAATATTAAGGCACCAGTAAAAGGTACTAGATCAAGGAATAAACTGTGCTTGCCATAGTTCAGAAATTCTTGGTGAGGCTAGTGTGCTGCTTGTAAAGATACAGCTGTAGGTGAATTGAGAGCCACACTAAATCAATGCGTGAGATGGCATCCTGCCTGGCAATGGAGCAGCAGCTGAGTGGGTAAGGAACTCCCACACTTGGTGTTGGTGTCAGGGAACTGAGATCACTGTTTCAATTCAGTTTCAAATATTTATTAAGCAGCTGCTTCATGACAAATAGCGTGTCCAGTGTTAGCAATCTAGGTAGGTAATATCAGAGGCCCTTTCCAGCAATCTCAAAAGGATAAGGCAGGAACAAAGCCTTTCAGTGAAGCTAGGGATCCCAGGGAATTTCAGAGTAGATGCTTTTGAACTGTTCACCAAGAGAGACTTTTTAGGGGCTGGGTCAAATTATGAGAATATGATCTGGATTATATCCTGTGATAAGGCATAGGCAGAGCAGTTTATCAGATAACATCTCTGTTAGACGTGCAGAGGAGCAGTTAGGCACTCAGGGGTCTGTGTTTTGTTGATCTTATACTGGATTAGATTGTTAGTGCATTGGGTAAGCACTCACAATTCAAAACTGGAATGATTCCATGGAACTGTGGTCCACAAGGAGTTTCAAGAAGATAAACAGGATCAAGTTTCTGTACGCCTGAACCTGGAAGCTAGGGGAAGACTGAGTTTGATGATACTTTTTCTGAGTTACTATTGATTATTTTGCAGTTTTTTTCACATCTGTCAGCACTGAATTGTGCTGGAAGGTTGTAAGATGTTATCCACCAGAGCTACACATTGTACAAATATTGCCAGAGAGACCTTAGGAATAGGGACTTACTCAAGATAAACAACTTTTGCCCTTTAGAAAACTGTGGAAGATGGAAGTCTTGAGAGAATGGACCCCAAAATGTGTCCGTCTTGTCTCTGATCTCATGCTCATTTTCACCTCTAAATCCGTTTCCTAATTAGGAAGTTCTCCTGGCCTGGACCAGGTTTTAAACATTAATATATCTTCTTTAAATAGTTTCTTACTGTCACAAACTTGGCCAAAAGTATATTTCAAAAAAGTATTTACCCTCTGAACTGTTCGTTTGTGTAGAGTGGTTTGCCATTTGAATAACTAGAGTCATTTTCCTCTGATGATTACTTGAGACCAACAATAAGCAAAATTATACTTCATCTAGAATTGAGTTTTCTTATAATGTATTTCTTCAGGATCTAGAAGAATTTCATTTTTACACATAACCCGAGTAGTGAGAGTGAATTGTGTCATTGTCTTATCAGTCTCACCAACAGACTTGCTTAGTAATATGACATTCTTGTTAGAAATGGATTCCATATTTTCTTGAGGCTGAAACCACTTTACTGACTGCTTTCTATGGTTTTGCTCAAGTTAATATACAACCAACATACCTTTAACGGTCCTCTCTCTCTCTCTCTCTCTCTCTCTCTCTCTCTCTCTCTCTCCAGGGTTTCGCTGTGTAGCTTTGGAGCCTATCCTGGCACTCGCTCTGGAGACCAGGCTGGCCTCGAACTCACAGAGATCCGCCTGACTCTGCCTCCCGAGTGCTGGAATTAAAGGTGTGCGCCACTAACGCCCGGCTTAACGTCTTCTCTTAAAGTAAGAGATTTGAAGACAATTCAGAGTGCATTATTCTCTGCTATAAATGTACAGTGAGTGTGTATCCCTTCACAAAGTTCAACACTTTTACAGAAACTAAATGAGGACATAATCATTTGCTCAAAACAAAATCCCCTAGAGAGTTCCCCATTTCTCTCTCTTGTTGATTCATCAGCAGCTATTTATTGAGGGTAAACTATGCAGTTAGGTTAAATGCTGTATCCTGATGTCATCAGACTTCCGCTTAAGAGGGACTGTTAGCCCTATAAAAATAAATCTGAAAATTAATTTATGAGAAATAATGTGTTTTGTTTATCATCAACGAGGCTCTCTCATTGGTTTCTCTCTGTAACTTTTGCTTGAATGTGTGTGACAAAATCCCAAACTGATGGTCAGAGATGTCACCAAGAAAATGGAATGAGTCTCCTTTAATTCATGGATGTTCTGCTATCACCTGGGTCTTGCAGGGCTAATAACTCTGTACTGTGTCCCTTAAGTGCATTACCCGGGCAGCCTCCATAAACAAAAAACCTTAACCCTGAAGCCTCTCTACCCTTTCTTTCTTCAGTGGTCAAGATCAACACAGCTCAGAATTTCTCTGGATGTAACCTGAGCTTTATGCTCTATGCTTTATGACCTATTGATTCTTACATAGCATTGGGCTCCCTTTACCCTCCCAAAATTAGACATATGGCTTTTCCTTTGTGAAGACTTATTCTTTGCCATATCGTCTGATCCTCTCTGAATGAATGTCCCATGAGCCATGCCTCCATCTTTATCATTCCTCCAATTGTCCTTTCTTTACAACCTGTAAGGGGATCAGATCTCCCTTACACAGAAAAACAAAACAAAACAAAACACGGAGGCTAAAGGAGACAACAAGATCAACCATTCTTAATATAAACTACACCCTCTGATAACTTGCAGAAAATGAGTTTATTTTCCAGTTTCCTATCAGACAATTTCAGTTTGCCTTGATTGCATCTATTTCTTTACTGCTCACTTTTACTTTTTACTTCTTCACCTATCTCATAATTAGAAATACTTTTTTGGGGAGGGGGAGAAAAGGAGATACAGTGTGACTACCAATTCATTAGTTCATTTGCTAATACAAGAAACAATTAATTAGTTACCAGGGTAGGGTTAGAGTGAGATCCCTATCATGCCTTTGGGAGAATGTTCACCCTGTAGTGTAACTATTAGAGAGGATGTATTATACACAAGATTTGATGATCTCCAAGTTCCTGTAGCCTTTTAGTCATCTCCACAGTCAACTGATTTGTGTATTTTTATCTAGAAATGATAACCTTCCATGGCATCTCAATGTAATTTTGTTCTTGCCCTGGGAGTGCTTGTTCTCAGCACCTTTAAACAGATTTCACAAATTTTTGCTCCTTAAACAGTGCCTGCACTTTTGTTTAAATTTAATATTAAAAAATATTTGTGTGTGCATATGTATGCATGCTTACTTGTGTGTGTGTGTGTGTGTGTGTGTGTGTGTGTGTGTGTGTGTGTGTGTGTGTGTGTGTGTTCCTATGTGTGAGGGGGGTATTGTGCATGCACATGTGTCTTTACCCTCCATGTCACAACAGGAATGCTTGCAGATGACAGCTATTGTGTCCAGCTTTAGATGTGTTCTAGCGAGTTAAACACAAGTTCTCACACTCACATGGAAAGCCCTTTATACTGAGCCATTTCCACAGCTCTTTGCTGTCCCTTTGATACACTACCAACTTTCTCTGTTTACTACAACAGAAAGATGAAAACTAGGGAGATCTGTAACCTTTTATTCTTACTGAACAGATTCAGGGAGATAGAGATAGCAATAAATCAAGGAAAGAGTTCATGTAGGAAGTCATGCCACAGGCTACAGAGAGAAAGAAATGCCTAATTAGTATAGAGGAGAGAGAGAGAGAGAGAGAGAGAGAGAGAGAGAGAGAGAGAGAGAGAGAGAGAGAGAGAGAGAGAGAGAGAGAACACAACACATGCAGGGCCTAAAGGTCTTGAAAATAGAGAGACTTGTATCTCTTCAGACTCTTGTTTGTCTTCTCTCTAGGTTATATTTTGTAAACTAGCACCAGATTTACCTTGATGGAGAATAACTGTAATAATGCCACTGTCTGAAATACCATCAATCACTTGGAGCTTTTGAAATCTTAAATAGCTGTGCTTTGACTCATGAATGCATCTTGCTTATTGGACATAAGTGTTCTAAAATTTGTTTTGCTGAACTTATATTAAGCATGTAATTCAGTGAATTGGAAGCTTCTCTGGTGAACATTTAAAATGAAAATTCTATGTTCTATCTTCTCCATCAAATATAAAATTCCCATTAAAAAGAGAAAAAGCATACTTTTAGAAGGTCCAATACAAAAGCACTTTTAAAAAC
The DNA here is from genome assembly GCF_003668045.3 of Cricetulus griseus. Classification (NCBI taxonomy): domain Eukaryota; kingdom Metazoa; phylum Chordata; class Mammalia; order Rodentia; family Cricetidae; genus Cricetulus; species Cricetulus griseus. The sequence goes on along the minus strand of NC_048597.1, from coordinate 195,787,539 downwards.
TTCCATTTTCATAAATTGAGATAAATTCAAGGATGGTTCTGCTTCTGAGTCCATGCTTTTCCTGTTTATGGTCAATTGGAGCACCTCTTTCACTTTCTGCCTTCTTATGATCTCTAAAAGCCACTTTTGGTGGTGGAGTCTTAGTTGGATCAATGCTGTTTAGACAGTGGAGCTGAGGGTCATGTGAACAGGTGGTGTCCAGAAACTTGGAGTGACAAAGCACTAATGGGACCCTCTGGAAATACAATCGTACCTGATGAGTAAGGAGGAGGAGACTGACAACAACTGAGTAATGAAGCTTTTCTGATCCAGAGATGCACAGTGGACTGACTACCAATGCTAAGTTGCACCTAGACAAATATAATGTTCACTTTTGGAAATTAATTTGACCAACCATCTAAAAATAATGTTCATCCTACTCATTCAAATGTCAAGTCTGAGTGAGACCACAATTGTTTCCTGTAAGATTGGCACTATAATTCATGTAGAACTTATTTCCAAACTCAGTTTTTTATGTTTCCCTTTGATTATGGCAATCACTTTACATGGTTACCACAAATTCATTTTGACTTCAGTTTTCATTACCTTCAACCATCTAATTTAATTGTATAACTTACTGATGCAGGCTAATATTAGCTTGACTTAGTGATTAATGCCTTTGAACCCGATAAGGTAATCTTAAAATCATAAACTCTAGATTTAATTTCTTACATTTAAATGCAGCTCTATTTTAATGAAGAGGTAAACTGTGAACTCCACTCTTAAACAATGGAAAATCATTGAGCATTGTCTCATCTAACATGTCACTTGAAACATAGGAAGAGAGAACCTTGGGTAAACATGTTTGATACATGTGAAGCAATGAATTAGTATTAAGCTGGGTAGATGTTTAATAATAACAAGGAAAGATTAGAATGTGGGACATAAATGGAGTCTTATAGTGTAAGAGGAGAATTATTCTGTTCAGAACAGAGGAGGATGCCCTAGATAATGAGGAAAGAAAATGACTAAATTGACATTTTTCAATGACACAAAAAATACCATGAAGAGAAATTCAAACTGATCAAAGGACAGAAATAGATATATTTTGGAAGACTATGTAAAGAATAATCAATAATATAAAAGACACTCAGCACCATTAATTATTAGGGAAATACAAATCAAAACCCTTCGAGGTACCATCATCCAATCAGAGCAATTGTCACCCTTATGAGACCACTATGTCTGCTTGTCCAACATCCTTCCTGGGGCTTGCTGATTACTGAAGTTCCTTCATAGAAAAAAACAGGGTTGACTCCCTACTCCCAATTGTTGTATATAATTCTTCCCTAGTTGCCTGTGGCCTCTAGGTCTTGTGAAGGTAATAAAGTATATAGATTGAAAAGAACTAAAGGAAGGGTGCTCCATTTACACATTGGGGACTGGGTAGAGACCTTCCAGTGTGGTTGCTTTAAGATCACAGATGGTCAATCTCTCACCCATTGCTCTGTAAGTAAGCCTAATAAACTCATTGATTCACAAGGGTGAACTTCTGTAGAATTAAACTGTGGTTTTAATTGGAATCATAAAAAGATCAAAGATGGGAAGTGATGCTTTGATTATACCCCACCTCCCCATGAGAACATTCTCAGAAAAATGTATTTTAAGTGATTTCACTTATATAAGTTGCTTAGATTAGTCAAATTTCATGAGACAGATAGTACAGTAGAGGGTGGGGTACTAGGGGGTGAAAGGAGAAGAGATCAGGAAGTTGTTAAAAGGTGAGTGTGGAATTTCTACTTCTGATAATGAGAAAGTTCTAGAAATGGGCAGTGATCATAGTTATACAACACTATAAAAATCCTCAATGCTCCAGACTGTATCCTTGAAATAATTATGACAAATTGTGAGCATGTTTTTATTTTCCCATGAAGCAAAGTACTTGAAAATATTAAAAGACTATTGCATATTATAATGGATCAACTTTTCTCCTCAGCCTCAGGATACAAAGGGTTGGAATAATGAGTTTTGGGTTTACTACTGGGACAATGGTAGGCATAACTGGCCACTTCTGAAATTTCATGAAGGATAACCAAAGAGGCTTAGTTGTAGAGAAGAGAGACTGAGCAGGAAGAAAGCAGAAAAGGTGATCTCTGTCACTTGTACAGAATGATTTGAGGATGTCTTTGGGCCACAGAGAAGTCAAGGAAACAAAACCAATGAGGAAATCTGTTCTAGAGCAAAAAGAGCAAGATCCATCAAGGTCCCCAAGAAGTAGATAGGAAGATGACAGAATTGAGGACAAGCAGAAATATTAAGTGACTCAGTTGACCCTACAGAAGACTGAGTATAAAAGCAGGGAGGTGAGGCCATGTTCAGACCAGAAGGCTGGAGGTCGGAAAGACCGCTGAAGGACCCATAAATGGGTTGAACAGGAGGAAGTGAAAGGGATGCCTTGTTGCTGAGGGCAGGGGAAGTGAGTAGCAAAACTTTATGATGTGATTGTAATTTCCTCCCACTTGTGTTCAACAGCATGGAGTAGGAATGCAGCAGGCAGATTATTGATTTCACTCTGGTTAGGTTTTCAGGTCAGGTCAATAGGGCACATGCATGAGCAAACTAGTCAGTGTTGATAAATCAGTTGCTGGAATTGGGTCCTGTCTGGTTAGAGAAGGATTGGATTTGGATGGGCAAATAAGAGGCCAGCAGGTTGAGCCAGGCCGGGCACCAGTGAAAAGGAACATCCTATGCAGATACCATTATTACAGATTGTCTAAGCAGAAAGTCAATAAGTTCATGATGCCAGGAAAGGAGATTACAAGTGTGTGTGCTGTGGGAGTGGACTACTGTGAGGGGAACAGCTAGGAGTGGGTTTAGGAAGTAAAGGTATAGTTGCAGAGACAGATGGTGTGTTTGTTGTATCTTAGACAGCCCCTCCCTCAAACCAAGTGCTTGAGTAGTCATAGAGAGGAAGAGTAATGTGATCAGATGTACTTGTCTATTCCTTCATTTGTTGTCAGAGCATAAACATGAGAGTCATAGAAGATGGACTGAAGAGGAAAGAGACAGGAGCAAAGGAATAAGCTCTCTTTATGTGTGATGACAGTTGCAGAAAGGCAGGCTCCATCAGGGACTACTTCTGGGTAGAAAAGTCAGGACTTGGTAGATTGTGGACAAGGTGGTTGGTGATTTGCAGATATAAAGAATGTGTGTGTGTGTGTGTGTGTGTGTGTGTGTGTGTGTGTGTGTGTGTGTGTGTAACATGTTTGTAAGGAGACTAGTTAAATGGATTTAAGTACAATGGGACATTTGTGGCTGAATGGTAGAATATAGGAAGAGAGTCTTGGCTGGAGATTGAGACTAATGAGTAGTGTTAACAAGTTTCCCTTGTGAGACAAGTCATTTCTCATTACACGAGAAAACTGTAACATGAGAACAAGTGGGCATCAAGGTAAAAAAGACACCAGAGAACACTGCTACATGTTTGAATGGGGGACAAAAGTCACAGAAGCGTGCTGACACAAAGGAAGAAAAAGCTGCAGGAGGCGGGAAATGTCACTAGACCGTACAGAAGACTAGGTTTTAGAACATAGGCCTGAACCTTTAGGCCAGATCCCAGACCTTGAGTCAGGCCATGTTTCCATGAAGCTCTCTCTAGGACAGAGAATTTAAAGCAGTCTGTGCTGTGATTGACAGCTCACAGTTTTGACACCTGACTTCTTCATGCTCTTTGCTTTGAAACTTATTCCTACTCTTAAAAGGTTATAAATAGTCAGAGTTTTACCTTGTATTGGGGTTGGTCTAGGGAGGCCTCTGGGGATTTGTCCAGGGAAAATTCTAAAGGCTGCCTTCTACAGAGTCCTCCTTCATTCTTCTCATGGGGCACAGCACCGCATTTTACTCTTAAAGAAGTGTCTCTCCAGGTTCTGAAGGGAAGCCCCCCTCCCACAGTTAGATCTCCACACATTGCTTTGTTTGCATTTCATCCTCTTTCTCCCCCCTCGAGGCCCAACAGTGCCCTCAAGACTCCCTTTTTCTTAGTAAACTTTGTCTTCCTAAGGAACGAATGTGTCACCTTTCCTGGACGGACTGCTGAGTCTACAAATTACTTCTTTTATTATACTTAACAGTAGGGATGTTCCATAAACAAATTCTCTATTTTCCCATTTTTTTTTAAAGACAGGCGTTCATATGTAGTCCAGGTTAGCACTGAACTTGCAATACTCCTGACTTCCTGCCTCTACTGTTTAAGCAGTGGCTATATGATTCTCAATTTCTTTTCTGTTGCTCCGATAAAATACTCTGACAATAGCATCTTAAGTTAGAATTTCCTCAAGCTCAGAGTTTAAGGTTGAAGTCTGACACAGCAGGGGAATCAGAACATCAGGATTTGAGGGAGCTGGTCACATCACAGTCATAATCAGGAACAGAGTGCAGTGAAGAAATGCATGCTAAATGTGACTAGGATGGATCTTCCTTAGTTGTTAAATCTCCCCCTTTTCTTTGATTTTCCCCAACCTGATGGATATGTCAGCTGGGGTTGGGCCTCTGATGCTCAGTAATTTTCTGAAGCTTGACCCCTTATGGGCTTATGTAATAGTCTCAATCTGCAGCAAAAAGAAGCAGTGAGATAGAGTCTTCTATATATGATAGGGAAACTGTATGTATGAAATCCCAACAACTAGAAAACCTTCTTTTAGTGGATAGTAATTAACTGGGTAATGTGTAGAGAGTGAGAGATTTTGAAACGCTCAACCCTCAATGGGATGTGTTCATCAAACTCCTACCAAATTTCAAGAATCAAGGCAGAGGAGGCAGGGAAATTGTAAGAGCCAGGGTTGTTGGATGACTCCATTGCAAGGAAGCAGTATCTTCTGGACAAAACAGGACTGGTAAACATGTGGACTCACAGAAAGATGCCTTTCTTGATTGCTCTCCATACTGAGGTAGGAGTTCAGAGATGGCCAAATTAGAGAGACAAGTTAGTTAGCTCACTCCAGGGATGCCTTGTCTCCATATCCCATGGGATAATATGCAGGTTGCCAAGCTCACACAACATTTGTGGGGGTGCTGGAGGTCTGATCTCTGGTTCTCACATACTTGCAGTAAATACTTTACTCACTAAGCCATCTCTACAGCCCCTTATCTGTTTCAGTTAAAAAAAATCTGCAAACACCTGTTTTACTCAGTTCTGTGTCACTTTGACAAATACCTGACATAGAACTGAGTAAAACAGGAAAAAGTTTCAATCTGGCTCATGGTTTCAGAGGTCTAGATTAATTAGTCTGATTGCTTTGGGCTTATGACAAAGCAGAATATTGGGGTGGAGGCTCACCAACCCTATTGCTAGGAAGTGGAGGAGAGGCAAAGGACCTGCCATACCACAGTCCCCTTCAAGGGTGTTCTTCACCAAACCTAAATATCTTCTACTCTTTCTGGTTTCCCTTCCAATAGAGCAACTCTGGGGGCTAAACCTTTAATACATGGGCCCATGGGAGACTTTCAAGAACTAAATGATATCAGTACCTAAAGAAAAGTCTCCTAATATGCCACTGAGTTTCAGCAGAATTATAATTTGTTTTAAGGAATCTTGATGTGTAATAACTTCACAAGGCAATGAATTCTCAGGATGCCTATATTTAACCTGACCAAGCTGTTAAAGATAAACAAGGGTTCAAATAGAAGCTATGACATACAGAAAACTGCTGGCATGAATATGCATATGATATCTATATGAAAATATATCATTATTAGTCATATATCCCCTACATCTAGTTTATCTATCTATCTATCTATCTATCTATCTATCTATCTATCTATCTATCTATCTATCTCCTATCTGTGCATGACATGACATGGCTAGACATGACATGACATGACATGACATGACATGACATAGAAGAGTGTAATGCATGACTAAATATGTAGGCTCAGAATTTCAAAGCCAAGTTTGATCGGAACCAGCTTTGTGAATTTTGGCAAGTAGCTTACCCCTTTTACAACTTCAATTTTTGTATCTGTAAAATGGCAATATTAATATGTAAATCATAGAGTAATGTCGAGAAAAGTGGTTTTTGGTATTAATTATCTACAAGGGGATTAATTATAATAGGATTCTTTAAAACTGGATGTTTTCAGAGAACTCCATGGAGTAATTTCATGAAGGCTGGGTAGATTATCTTATACACATTGTAAAGAAACAATATTTTGACATTCAGAATAGATTGAAAAAATTTATTTCACATCTAATAATCTGACCATGGTAGGAGACTGTCCACTTTGTCAGCCTTTTCTGACACCTATTGGGATACCAGGGAGCACTGCAGCATGTGACTGTTGCTGGTGACTCAGAGGGCAGAACCCAGACAGTAGTCTGTTGAGCCCCTGTGACTCTGAGCCCTCTCTCCTCCCAGGTTCAGACTGACTCTTGCCTGGTTTTGCACTACTTTTTCCATTCTCAGTAGGAAGCCAGGTTTGCTGGACTTGTTGTTTGCTATACTGACACAGCAGGTGTTATGTAACTGTCCCTTCTCCAGCTGCCCTTTGCTTCTTTTTCCTTGGGACATGCTTAGTTAGTTACCCCAATGCTGATTCCACCTTAGAAGCTAGTGTTTTAGTGGTCAGCTGTGACAACACCAACACATTTCTAGGGAGACACCTTTGTGTAGTGTTCATAACCTGGGCTTCAGATGAGTACAAAGTCTCCTACAATTCTTGGTACCTACCTAACTTCTCTTACCCATAGGCTCTCAGCTACAAACTAGATAAATTATCTCCTGGTTGGATATAGAGAAAACAATGGCTTTGTACTGAGCATTTTACACATGTCGTTTTACAGCATCTAAGATCATTATTGTTAGAAACGATCTCTTTGAATCTGTTTCACAAAACAACTCTCTGACTTCCAGATACTCTGGGTAGCAGCATGTGCTCTGAAAGCTACTGGCTTCACCTGCTGTTTCTAGTTTGTGTCAGTGCCTGGCAAGCAGTTGACAAAATCACTGTGTATCAGTTTTCTTCTGTATTATTGCTCACATGTCCATGGGTTAGTTATCTATGTCTGGGTCTTGCTTAACTTATCTTTGCTCAGTTTTGTTAAGTCAACAGAGGTAGCCTGTGTCTGTTGTTGAATTGGTCAGGAACAGGCTGGTCTTACTCACATGACTGTCTGGAGCTGGGAGATGTGGAATACTGGGCCATGTTTTCTTCTTGTCCAGTATGCTGTTTTAGGCTTATTTACATGTTTGTCCCTGGTTTCCAAAGAGATGTATGCTATGCAAGCCCTCCTAACTGACAGGTCATCACTTTTATGGTATTCAGCGGGCCACAGAAAGTGACAAAGCAGGTCTAGACTTGAGGAGAGGAAGGAAAAACAGATCTTACCTAGTAAAGAGAATTCCTGCAAAAGGAGATTGCAAAGGATCTGGGTAGAGAGTTCTGGATATGTGGGGACTGCATGTCCATCAGAATCAGTCCTTAGTCTGGGCACCAGTGTCTTTGACTGGTGGTTAGTGTGGACTCTTCATCCACTGCATTCCAGCCCAAGTGTTGAAATGATTATTTCTTTATGTATTGTAGCAACCACTTTCCCGACACCAGCTGAAAGGAAGATAAGTTGTCCTAGTTTCATTTCTGTTACTGTGATGAAATATCCTGACAAAAATCAACCAAGGGGAGAAAGGGTTTGTTTTGGCTCACAACTTTAGCTTACAGATCAGAGTCAAGATGACAGGAACTTAAAATAATGACTCACCCAACAGCCACAGTGAAGAGCAGAGAGAAATTAACCCAGGCATGCTTAGTCCCCAGTTGCTTTTCTCTCTCTCTCTCTCTCTCTCTCTCTCTCTCTCTCTCTCTCTCTTTCTCTCTCTCTCTTAAATCTATTCTATGACCCCAAGTCCAGAAGATGTCTCCCATAAAAGGTAGGTCTTCTGTCAGGGCCCATTGTCTTTCAGATATCTGGCTAATCACTTCCCAATGGCTTGGCCTCAGTAGAGAATGTCTCCTAGTGTGCATAACAGACCTAGGCCCTGGCTGTGCCCACTCCTATTCAGAGAACTTGCTTATGTGCCTAGAGACTGTTTAGGTGCCTCTTGAATCAAAAGAATTACTTGATATCAGCTGTATGCATGATAGTAGATGCCTTCTGTGGTAACCACCACTGTTGGAAAGCTATTTAGGATGCTAGAATAAACCAGAGACTCTAGTTTCCAGCATAGACTGAGAGCCTGAAATGACAAGATGCCTGTGCCTGGTCTTTATTGGCATTGGGTAGGTAGGATTTTCCTGGTCCAGCACCCCCCACTCAGAGATGGACCTAGGGCTATTTGGCTGGCTCTGATCTCAGCCCCAGAGACATCAGTCTGGAATAGATAGCCTCTGTAGTGAGGGACTGATACAAGCCAGGCCCTGGCAGTCCTTCCCACATCAGGTAATATATCATAACAGAGAATGCTCCCAGATCAACCTGATCAAGACAATTCTTTTTTTAAATTGCAAAGTATCTCTATTTTATAAATTTTTATTTATATTAGAAACAATCTTATTTTGCATACCAATCCCATTTCCCTCTCCCTCCCATCCTCCCATGCTCCCACCAACCCGCCCCCCCATCCACCCCCCATTCACTCTACAGAGATTTTTCTTCCCAGGAGATTCTAGATCCTGTCAGGTTGAAAAAAACCAGCAGTTACACACAGTAACTGCATGGGGCTGAATTTCTGATCTTTCCTATGACCTTTTTTTTTTTTTTATTAGCTCCCATCCTCTAACTCTCTACTGATAATTTTAACCAGGTAATATTTTTTACTTTCTATAAAGAGAATAAAACAAAGTCAGTAGCAGCTTGATTTCTCCATGTTCTGTGACTCAAGTATGTGGTGTTTTCAGCAATATGATCTTACTGTCAAATTCTGGAGGGCCACCATAAACATAGGCACTAACTAGTATTGTTTGGGGTCTATAGAACCTCACTGGTACACAATAAAATGTGACCCATTCTTGCCATTGGACTTCTAGTAGCCTATTGTATCTACTAGAAACATTGTTTCTCCATTATATGGTAACTCCATTTACACTGTGTGTGTGTGTGTGTGTGTGTGTGTGTGTGTGTGTGTGTGTGTGTGTGTGGTGTGTTTGTGTGTTTGAGAAAGAAGAGGGAGAAGGAGGAGAGAGAGAAGACAGAGAGAGAGACAGAGAGAGAGAGACAGAGAGAGAGACAGAGAAAGACAGAGAGAGAGAGTATGTGTGTGTGTGTGTGTGTGTGTGTGTGTGTGTGTTTCATACATTTACAGTGATAGTTTTGTATAAGTCTAAGAGGGCTCTTAATTTTTAAAAATGTCATTTTATTTTTATTTTATGTTTATGGTCATTTTGCATGCGTATATTTCTATGCACCACTTACACCCCTAGCACCAGCAGAAGAGAGCACTGAATCCCCTGGAACTTGGTTGTGAGACACCCATTAGGCACTGGGAATTGAACCAGTGTCCTTTTGGAGAGCTTCCAGTGTTCTGAACCTCTTAGATAATCTCTATAGCCTGTTCAGAAGGCCTTTAATGTTATTTATCCCTCCCCATATTCCCTTCTCTACACCTCCCCATCCCCTACCCCATTTAGCCTTCATGTTCCCCTAGTCCCCTTTAACCTTCTATACCATTGCATTTTATTTTGCTTCCTTGAGATGCATCTCCATAACCCCTTACTAATTTTTGACCCCTGAGCATTCCTAAGGAAACACACATATCTGAAAATTTGAAGCTAATATCCACAAATGAGAGAAAACATTTGATGTTTGTCTTTCTTGGTCTGAGTTAACCTACTCAGAGTGGTTGGTTTTAGACCCATCCATTTACTTGCAAATTTCATAATTTTTTTCTTAACAGCCGAGTAATATTGCATTGTGTAAATGTACCATATTTGCACTGCCCATTCATCAGTTGAGCTTCAGTGTGCTACCAGGGGAGAAGAGTAATCAATAGTCCTCCCCAGCTGCTGACCTTGTGAGCTACAATAATTACAGGCTGGACATATCTAGGACACATGCAATGATGGAATGAACGTCATGGGAATAATCTATGATCTTCTGATTGGATTTAAGGACCACTCCACAAATTAAAACCCATACCTAGCACCTTATCTGGGCCAAGACCCTGTAACTAGAGAGGTTATAGGCCCTAGAGGAGAACCTTATACTATTATGGTGCTAAATGGACATAGCAGTAAATGGAGTCCTATTACTTACCATTATAGCATAGATCAGTAGTTCTCAACCTTCTTAATGCTTTGACCCTTTAACATACTTCCTCATGTTGTGGTGACTCCCAACTATACAATTATTTTGTTTCTACTTCATAACTGTAATTTTGCTGCTGTTATGAATTATAATGTAAATATCTGTTATGCAGGATTATCTGATATTCGACCCCTATGAAAGGGTTGTTTGACCCCAGGAGGGGTAGTGACCAACAGATTGAGAACCATGGCCAAAAGTTATTTACTCTTCCAACCCTCATTACAGACACTTCTCTTTTCAGGGAAGAGTGATTCACAGAGATACAACTGGTAAGTGTAACTAGAAAAAGTGACCACAGAATGCTCAATCCTAAAAATAGGACATCTATCTCTATCACATCTCCTCCTTCCAATACTCAGGGATCCTTGCAGAGAGCACATGGAAAGATTGCAAGAGGCTGAGGCAGTACGTGACTAGAAGGATACGTGTTTTGTAGACACAGCAGAGCAGTTGTGTATATTAATTCATAACAGTTGTGACAGCATGCTTATGACCTGCACAATCTCAAATCAGACAAAAATCCACACTTGGAGGGAAGAGGGAGGCCAAAGTCCCACCCTTGGTTGAGCAATTATTGGGTATTGAGAGTTTCTGAGAGAGGGAAAGTCAGTTTTCTTTAAGGGTGTGGACCATACTGAAACAGGTCACACACCCAAGAGTATATGGGTTACACAAATTGTATTTGATGGATTAAAAAAAAAAGTTAAGTGGGTAGGGAAGGGGGCATGGATCTAGGGGAGTGTGGAGAAGGGGTGCATATGATGAAAAGACATTGCATGATATTCTCAAAGAACTAATAAAAATAGGGGAGAAAGAGGAAAGCAAGTATAGAAATTGGTAAGGCAATTGTGGGAGTCAAATCATCAAATTTCTAAGTCTTCTGTACTTGCCTTTGTAACAACTTCGTAGCTAAGATCAATCGTATTTCTCATCTGATGTTCAGCTTAGGGGAATGATTCTCTCTCTCTCTTTCTCTCTCTCTCCCTCTCTCTCTTTCCTCCATGCATATTTTAATATGTATTGGTAAACATGAAGTGGTTCTTGCAAATTTTTCCTTATGCTGGACACTTTCAGTTACCCTCCTCACAGACAGACCTGTGGTGACCAGCAGCTGAGGGCTCAGTTTGCATGGGACACTCACCAAGATGACCTGGAAACATAACACAGAGTAAGGAGGGAGGGAAATGAGGAACAAAGCAGCTGAAGGCTCCCAAGTGTGATGCTCATGAGTGAGACTCAAGGATCAGTGAAACAAAGGCAAGGAGCTCTGTAAGGGGTGGTTGGTCCCATGCCTAAGCATAAACATCATGGAGTTAAATAACATGAAATGAAAATCTAAAATTGTGATTTTTTTTATACCAGAAGGCTTGAAAAATCAGGTTGCTAAATGAGATACTGATAACTATATACATACATAAATACATACATACATACATGCATACAGATATGCATACATACATACACATATGTATGTATGTATTATGCATGTATGTATGTGTCTGGCACTTGGTAGGCAGAGGCAGGTAGCTCTCTGTGAGTCTGAGGCCAGCCTAGTCTACAAAGTGAGTTTGAGGACAGTCAGGACACAGAGAATGAATACATATATTCACATGGGAAAAGAGACTATTAAGGGTAAGTCACAGATGATTATGCTACAGTAAATAATAAGTCATAAAGATGAACTGGGGTGGTAATTGAATGCTGACAAACTTTAAAAGGTTGAAAATGCAAGTAGGGTATTTTCTGAGCTGAGTCATATTGGTCAGATATCAACCAGGAGACAAAGTCATTAAGGGCACTGCATATGCTTCCTAATTGTCCTATGGATTCCCCTGACCCCAGGGCTAAGCCTGGGTGTCAAAGGAAATCCGAGATGTTTGCTAGAGAAACTGCTTTCTTTTCATCCCACATTTAAAATGTTGATTATCTGCCACAAGCACTTCCCTTGATTGTTTTGAATGGGTTGACCACGCTCCAAAGCTACTGTATGGACTGCTGACTCCTGTGTCACCAACACATGTGCCAGAAAGAACCTTAGCTTCTTAAAAAGAGACAGTCCAGTTCCCGTTCCCCAGCTTCCAAGCCTTTATTTCACATTCAAATCAAAGGCTAGACTAAACATGGAACACAAGCCCTTCTTCTTCTCCTAACCCCCCCTTCTTTTTGCCTGTCAAAGTGAAAAATGGCTGGGTGGGAATTCTAATTATGTGGAACATGTGGGACATGCTGGGCACTGTCTTCCTGTCCAAGAAAGCTGGTGTAACCACTGTCCTTGAAGCAAATAATGCAATGCTATGGTGACCAGAGAAATGGGAGAGTTAGCTCAGCGGTCGCCACTCAACCTACTGCTCTCACAGAACTCTACCAATCTGAGCAACAGTTTCCCTGTCATTTCACTGGAAGGTTGTTCAGTTTGGTGCATCAGACTCAATTACAATTATTATTATAGGCTTTCATTTCTTTGCTGATTGATAAACTGACGCTTAAAGAAGCTAAGTAACTTAAATTAGAAATCAAGATATAGACTCAAAATTTTCTTCCATTCCTGCTCAGTGCATATTTACTATATTGTGATGTTTATTTTTTTAAATAAAGGTCACTTTATATATTTTTATTTGCTTGGTAATTTGCTTTCTGTAGAAGGTCATCATTTTCAATCTGGAGTAACCCAGTAGCTTTGGCTTTTGTGTCTTTCACAGGATTTGTTTCAGAAAGTCAACTGTAACTCTTGTGTCTTTGCAAGAACTTTGACTTCCTTTTGGTTCACTTCAATCCATTTTGGAATTTTAGAATGTACAACATGGATCTGAGAGACTGAAAAATTATACTAAAATTTTAAGCTATTTTCCCTTTCTACTCTAAAAATGTGGGTTTATTATTTGTTGCCGCTGACAGCTTCCCAGTGAGGTAAGGGGTCAGGGACACTAGTAACTCCCTGTTTTTAAATGGGCTACACACAGAGGAAACAACTTGCCCAAGGACAAGTGACTCAGTCATTAGGATGAAAACAGCCTTATTTTTTGAGTTTCGATACACACCAAGACCATGACCCAGATGGGTTATGGGATTAGGGCCCTTAGCAAACAAGCACATATTAGTCAGACATGGAAATAATTATGTCCCTTTCACATTTTGAACAGAAAATGAACTCTCAAAGATATTGGCAAGACGGAGAGATTCTGCAAGACTTTTAGTTTTTTTTTTTTTTTTAACTTTTTAGTTTTAAGTCCCAGATGGCTAGTCTGAAAATGGGAGAGGGAAAAAAAAAAAAAAAAACAAACTCATTCCTTGTCTTTTGTCCTAGGCCTGGCCTCACATAATACCCCTCACCACACCCCTGTGGGAAGAAGGATTACACTTTCCACAATTCCCTAGAGTAGATTATGTTCTTTTAAAATAAACAAATACTTGAAACATTTTTTTCCTTCTAATATTAGCTTTGGTCTCGAATCAGAATTGATTTGGCATTGAGCAACCAGAGAGGACAAACTCTCACTGGAGTCAGAAGATGGAGTGTCTCTTGAGACAATGTCCTCCTAGAATTGTCATTAAATATGATGAATCAAAAGTGGGATTCATTTTGACCAAGAAAAATAATGACGAGATAAATGCTTATCATTCCCCTGGGACAGTCACTTAATGATGCCAATTGGGGTCAGTTGCTTACATTCCTTTTTTCCCAAACTGGACTGGTGATGCTCATGAGTCTCATTGTGCAATAATAAATTCACTTTGGGGGTGATTGGGAGGGGGTTGAGGAAAGGCTTTATTTTAGAATCCATACAAATATTTTACACAATGCTAAGTAGAGGCGCTGACCCAATCTGCTGATTTCCTTTCTTCTCTCTGTTCTCTTAAGTAATATTATTTTTGATTCTACCTGAAAGGGGTCTTAGTCTTCAGAAATCATCCTGCCTTCTCATTGGCTGCAGCTAAGCTGGATTGTTTGGCAGATTAGTTACTTGCTAAGAAGACTTCTTGGTGTTTTATCCTTTTTTATAGCATTTTATTTATTTATTTGGCCATAGATAATATGTCAAAAAGAACATTTCCACAATACAAACTATTGAAACTAGAATGCTGATGCAGTCCTCTTCCCGGTAAGCAGGAAGTGCACTTGTTAGGAGGGAATCCCAAGGAAAGAGATGTGAATAGCTAGGCCTTAAATTCACAGGGATTCCTGAATCAAAATGACACAGCTTAAATGGATTTAAGAAAAACCGTATTCACTATAGTTTTGGATGCTGGAACTTGCAAGAGCATGGCGTTGCTGTAAGATAGGTTTCATTCTGGTCTCATCCCTTAGCTGGCCACAAACTCACTGGCTCTTGTAGACTCATTTTGAATGAAAAGAGAGCTCTATTCTCTCTCTCTCTCTCTCTCTCTCTCTCTCTCTCTCTCTCTCTCTCTCTCTCAAATTTCATTAGCATTCAACCACTGTACAAAATGATTCAAGGTTTTCTGCATGCACATAACATGTTTGATCATTTTTACTCCCCTTTCCCTTCTCATCCCTTCTCCCTCTTAATCATCTTCCCTTTCATTAATAGACTCTTTATAGTTCATGTAGTTTTCCCTAGATTCCACATAAATGTGTTTGTTTTTCTGTGTCTAGCTCATTTCAGTTCACATGACACTTTTCAGTTACAACCGTTTTCTTCAAGATTAAATTTAGTTCTTCATGAGTAAACAACTCTCTCTCTCTCTCTCTCTCTCTCTCTCTCTCTCTCTCTGTGTGTGTGTGTGTGTGTGTGTGTGAGAGAGAGACAGACAGAGAGAGAGAGAGAGAGAGAGAGAGAGAGAGAGAGAGTGTACAGACCTCATTTTATCCATTCCATTATCGTCAAATTCCTTAACTTGGCAATTATGAGTACTTCTGTGATAAGCATGTCTTGTATGCTGATAGTTAATTCCATGTATACTGATGGTTCCTTGGGTGCACATTCAGCATTGGCATGTCTGTTTTTGGTGGATAAATTGTTTACTTTGTTATTTGTATTATATTATTTGTATTGTGGTCTTAGTTTGGTTTCTATTGCTGTGATAAAGACTGTGTCCAAAGGCAACTTGGGGAAGAAGGACTTATTTGGCTTATATATACTGTCCATTTCTGAGGGAATTCATAGCAGGGACTAAAGAAGGGCAGGAACTGGAGGAGAGATCATGGAAGAACACTTATTGACTAGGACTTTCTCAGCTTATTTTTGTATACAATCCAGAACTATCTGCCCAGGGATGGCACTCTGAATAGTGGGCTGGCCTTTCTACATCAATCATTATTCAAGAAAATGCCCCACTGGCTTGCCTACAGGTCAGTCTGATGGGGCATGTTCTAAATTGAGGTTCCAGCTCTCCAGATGCCCTAGGTTGTGTAAAGTTGACAGGAAAAACAACAACAAAAAACTAACTAGCACAGATGCTATAATAAATAAATAAATGCTAATTTTCTTTTTGGATAGTTTTTGTTATTGCATAGATACACAGTTTATCTTGTACCCTGTAACTTTCCTACATTCATTGTGTAGTTCAACAAGTTTCATTTTTGCAGGCATCTTTAAGGTGTTCCATATAAGTTCATGTTATGAGCAGAAGCAAATCTGTCTCTTGAATGGATTTTTGTAACTTTCTCTCTTGATTAATTGTCCAGACTAGAATTTCCAGGATTATATTGAGTAAAAGTGGTGGGAGAAGACACTCTCTTATTGTTCCTGATTGTATAAAAACATGATTTCAGTTTTGTATCACTGAGAATGTTTTTAGCTCTGGGTTTATCATATATGGTCTTTAATATATTGATGTACATTCCTTCTATACCAGATTTGTTGGTAATTTAAAACATCTTTTATTAATTTGTTCTTTGAAAATTTGATACATGTATAAAATACATTCTGGCCACACCATCCTCCTGTGCTCTCCTATCCCTCCCCGACTCCGACCAACCCTCCCACAAATTTTATGTATTTTACTTTTATATTTGGTTTTGCTTTGAGACCTATTGGGATTATCCAGGGACAACTGTGTGGGCATGGGTGTGGAGCTATCCACTGGGATGTGAGTGACTCACCCATGGCAACATCAATGAAGACAATGATTTCTTCTCTTCCAGAAACCTTCAGCCTTTAGTTAATTCCCTCAGGCAAGGTTGGACCCCATGAACCTCTCCCCTACCTATGACTGAATGTTCATGGGCTCAGGTTTATACAGATCTTATACAGAAAACCACAGCAGCTGTGAGTTCATTCATCCCACAGCCATGCCAATAAAACAGCTGTTTCCTGCCCTTCCTCCCTGCCATCTTTGCTCTTACACTGTTTTCTTCTCCTTCTGCAGTATTCCCTGAGCCTTAGAGGGAGATGACATGTGTGTTTTGGTTAAGGCTCAGCATGGGCAATCACTTGCTCTAAGCACCTTTACAAATAGCCATAAGTTTCTTTCATTAGGCAACATTTGCAGCAAAGAGAAGCTTCTTTGATCACAGATGAGGACAATAGTAGCCTATGGGTATAAACAACATGTCCACTTAGCAAAATAACAGTAATGGATTTATTCCTAGTGCCTATGACTTTGCCATTCATGGACCTTTGACCAAGTCCACAATACTGGGCATATACAAGGGAGCTCCCTCCCTTGACTTGGCATTAGATACAATAACAGATTAGTTTCTTATTCCAATAACAATCAGGCCGCTAATGTACCAGTAGGGTATCTTGCCTGACAAGTTTATAATGTAGAAAGAAAAGTCCAAAGCTGGGAAAAACCCATTGCTGATTTTTCCTCTTAGCTTCTTTCATAGCAACCACTGGCACAATGAAAGCTAGCTAGCTTCTAGCTCAGTTCCAGCATGGCTTCTATGTGTTCTAAAATCATATGTGATATCTTTAGTCAGAGTCATACTGTTCAGTTCTGGTGGTAATCAATGGCAATTACTGTAACCTGTATAGTTTTGGGGGCCTCTGAGTTCTTCCTGACTAATAATTTATAGGGAGATATGCCACACCCATTACTTTCGTGTGTATGAGTGTGTGTATGTGTGTGTGTGTGTGTGTGTGTGTGTGTGTGTGTGTGAGATGTATCTGCATATGTGCTTTTCTGCATATGTCCTACTTCTTGTTCTCTCTCTCTCTCTCTCTCTCTCTCTCTCTCTCTCTCTCTCCTTACTGTGTGCAGATAAAATGTGTGTCTGACTGCCAGGCTAGCGTCTTGCTCCTGCTGCCATGCCTTTCTTGTCATGAGTGTTTGTATCCACTCTGGAAATATAAGCAAAGTAAACCCCTTTCCCCTGTAAGTTATTTATGATCATGAGATTTTTGTCATAGCAACACAAAAGTAACTTGAAAAGAAATGTGTATCACCCTTTTAAAGCTCAGTGAACATTGTTAAAGAGTAGACAGAAAAAAATATAAGAGCCAGAGGATAAGGAGGAGTGCTGTGGAGAGCTGTTCCAAATGTGACATGTCTGTTGTACTTAGGAACTCACATTGACCTGTGGTTATCCTTGCAATAACTGCATAAAATAAGCCTGTCAATATTCTGTTATAGAGCAGGGAGAAACTCATGTGGCCCCTTCCCTCCCTGAGGAGCCATTGGTTGTTAGTAATTGCAGAGGGAGGGAAAGCATTTTCTTTAGTGGTGTAAGCACTGATAAATTGCTCATAATTTGGTAAGTAATTTCCCACCCATGTTTGTGAAACTCATAATAAACTCAGTGGGTCATACAACAACAATATGTAAATTGTTTGGTTCATTGTAAAGGTTTCCATTTTTTGATAAATCTCTAATATAGGTCATATATTGTTTTCCCAGCTTTAGCAATTTCTATAGTTCGATGGGCTCTTTGAGGATGCTTATTTTGAATTCTTTGCCAGGTGATTTGTATATCACCTTTTCTTTGTGTTCAGTCAGAGAACTTTATTTTGTTATTTTGTTGGTTTGATATTTCTTTGATTCTTCATGTTTCTTGAAGTCTCCTGTGACTCCTTTTGCATATTAAGAATTTACTAACTAGTTTTGTGAGAGAAAGATTGTCATAAATGAGTCTGTTAGAATTCTGGGGTTCTTTCAGGCTTTCATGGATATACACACTCCACTTGGGGCTGTGTATTTTTTTCTGAGCCCACAAACTCAGACTTGGTGCTGTGAAAAATTTTTCCTAAATTGATGTTTTAAAACTTTCTCCTAAGCCAGCAGGATAATTCGAGTCACTAACATCCATACTTTCTGTTGATATCTGTGATTTGTCTATAAGAAATGAAGGCAGTGGAAATGTATATACAGTTCTCTTAACCATTCATTGGAGTGGATACAAGGAAGGTGTTGGTGCAAGCATTAGGTAATATGAAAACATCCAATCGAATCATCTTGTGGATTATGCAGCAAAAGCTCTTAATGGAATCTGAGCATGGATTGGCACTTTCCATGACTGCCTTTTTCTGTATCTCCTTCTATATTTTGTGTTCTCCTAGGGATGCTGAAGCTTCAGTTAAACTCTGAAGAACCTCCAGAGTATTCTTCCTTATGAGTGTACTGCCTAATAATACTGTAGATTATGTAAACTAGAACCCCTCTCCCACCATCTCTTAAAGTCTCTCCTTATTTTTAACTCTCATAAGATGTCTAATAACTTTTAATATTTTTTTTTGCTTTTTTTTTGAGACAACAGCTCACTATTTACCCTGGCTGGCCTAGAACTTGCTATGTAGATGAGGCTAGACTGTAACTCATAAGATTTGCCTGTCTCTCCCTCCTGAGTGCTAGGATGAAAGTTATGCACCATCATGCCCACTCCAATAACTTTTATGTATAGTTGGCAATGTCAAAATTTTCTTCTCTTGGTTCATTTGGAAAAAAACTGGTTTACATTATTATCTATGGACTATCACTATCACTTATTCATTCTTTTTATTTTATTTTTTATTTTTTATATATTTGAATTACAAACAAGATTGAATTACATGTGGATCCCAGTTCCCTTCTCCCTCCCTTCCTCTTCTACCACCCCCCAACCAAAATCCTACCTGTCATATGTCCTTTCTTCTAATCTACACCTGACTCAAAATTTCTGCTTCCTCATGACCTCTGCATCCTTCCTTTCCTTCCCTTCTCACTCTCTTAGCTTCCTCCCCCCCACTTATTTATTCTTACTTATTTTTATTTGCTTTTTTTAGGGAAAATCAAGCATGATCAAATATAAATGTGAAATACTGTCTTAGTCAGTGTTCTGTTGCTGTGAAGAGACACCATGACCAAGGCAACTTTTATCAAAGAAAGCATTTAATTGGATGCTTGTTTACAGTTTCAAATGTTTAGTCCATTATCATTATGACAGCACACAAACAGACATGATGCTGGCAAAATAGCTGACAATTCTACATCCTGATCTGCAGGCTGTGGAAAGACAGAGAGCCTGGGCCTGGCATTTGATTTTGAGGCCTCAAAGCTAACCTTCATTGACACGCTTCCCCCAACAAGCCACACCTCCTAATTGTTGTAATCCTTCTCAAATAGTGTCACTCACTAATGACTAAGCATTCAAATGTATGATCCTATGTTGGTCACTATTATTCAAACAACTACAAAGACATTAAGATGTCTGTGGCCTCAAATAACAAGTTTCGCTGACTGTCTTTATGGCTAAGACCAATTTCCATTGATTTGCTTCATCTGTTGATATGTACAACAGTAGCTGTCTGTGGCCTCTCTTGGCTTAGTTCATGACCTTTCAAAATGTGCTAAAGTCTTTAGGGCAAGACCTGTGCATATGAACCTATTTGGAAAAATAAATCTTGTAGATGAGACAGTTAGGATGAAGACTGTGTCTTTATGAAAAAGGAAAAACATAGACACACACACACACACACACACACACACACACACACACACACACACACACACAATGCCAAGTGCAGACTGCAGACTGGAGTCACCTTACCATTCTCCATGGAATCCGCAGAAAGTTCTGGAACCCATCTTCCTTTAGTGTTTTTCAAGGGAGAATGATCCTGCTGACATCTTGCTCTAAATGTTTCACCCTTTATGTTCTGAGACAGTAAATTTTCGTTGTTTAAGGCCACCGAGTCATAGTAGTATGAGAATCCAGTAGAGTAAAGCTAACACAGGGGTATTATTTAAGAATATATACTTTTCATAGCTATCCCGTACTACAGTTTCAATTTCTGTTTTCCCAACCCATATTCTGGATAATGAATTTCCAGGGCAGCAGTATTGAGAGACCATGGTATTTTAAGAGAGGACAAGGTCATAGGGGCCTGTCCTCGTTAATGCCTTTCTAATGTAAGTGGGCTTGTTCTCTGCGGGGTGGGCTACTGGAGACAGCTGGCCCTCAGGATTCTCTCATTCTCACACACTAAGTTGCCATGCCCCTTTCCTACTGTTAACAGCAACAACGTCACAAGGTTCTCACCAACACAGAGGCTCAATCTTGAACCTTCAGCCTCTGAAGCACAGAGCAAATGGTTTCCTTTTGAAATTCTGTAGTCTCAGCTTTTCTACTATAGAAAAGGAAGGCAGGCTAAGACATTTCCCCTTAGCAGAATCTGGCATGGGGAGTTTAGCATTAGATGTTAAAAGGAAGTCCTTAGAGAACACACTCACTGTTTAAACCACATCCCTGGAGGTGATTATTCCAGACAGAGACATTAAGGAGTCACTTAAGCTGGTAAATGCGTGGAAGCTTTAGGCTTTAGATACACATATATTTGATGCCTCTGGCCTGGGGCATTTAAAGTAACTGAAGAGTTGCTCAGCTCCGTTGAGCTCGAATGTGCCTGGTCGATAGCTATCACTCATTCATTTATATTCCCTTAAACCTTAGTATATTTAATGCACCAGTATTCACAGGGATAAAGATAGAACTATGAGTAAGATCTGTTGGGAAGTTTGTAATTAAAATACTTTCGTGGGTATGACAGCAATTTCATCCATTCACATCTGACTGAAAAATTGTCTTCATAGAGACTAGTCAACCCAAAGGCCGTGCCGTTTGACATGTACATATTTTCCCCTTCTGTTGTAATTGCCATGCTGGACAGTGCGTGGGCCCTAATTTTGTGTCTGTGTTTTTTTTTTCCCCCTCTGGGTGAAAATTTTCTTAAGAAAGAAAGTGCAAAGATTGCAATGTTGCTATTTGACTGACTTTGGAAACACTCTTGTGACTAGGGGAATGAATCAGAAGCTTCTGTATTTTCTATTGTGATGTCTGGCTGCAGTATCACACAGCTCAGTCTGTGACAGCAACCAGCAGCTTGGTTAAATGATATGTACATCGGGATGGAAATGCCCCTGCTCTTTGAGGTGCAGCTGGCAATGGATTTTATGGCTGAAGCCAAGCAAGTCTGAGAAGTGGGCAGGCCTTATGAACTACTTCAACAAGGCATTGCAGCCCCT
The DNA here is from genome assembly GCF_003668045.3 of Cricetulus griseus. NCBI lineage: Eukaryota > Metazoa > Chordata > Mammalia > Rodentia > Cricetidae > Cricetulus > Cricetulus griseus. Next base: position 195,765,863 of record NC_048597.1, on the reverse strand, counting down.
GTTTGGTGTTAGCTTTTGAACCAGAAAGATATGAGTCATGATTTTCCAAAAAAAAAAAAAAAAAAAAGAAAGAAAAAGAAAAAGAAAAAAGCTTCAAGCATATGATTTTTTCATGTCCAACATGTGGCTGACTGAGCCTGAAACAGGTTCTGAAGTGAGGAGTAATGGAGTGATATCCACAGAAACCATTTATTAGAAGACCATGTTGATGTGGGTCTCTGTCTTCAATTGTTAAAGATTTGAGGATCAAGGAAAATGGGAATGAGTCCACCTCAAGATCCAGCAATTCCACTCTCAGGCATATACCCAAAAGATTCACATCCATACAACAAGGACATCTGTTCAACTATGTTCATAGCAGCATTATTTGCAATAGGCAGAACCTGGAAGCAACCCAGATGCCCTCCAACTGAAGATGGATTAAAAAAAATGTGGCACATTTACACAATGGAGTACTTATTCAGCAGAAAAAAAATCCAATGGAATTTTGAAATTTGCAGGCAAATGGATGGAACTAGAGGAAACCATCCTGAGTAAGGAAACCCAGTCACAGAAAGACAAACTTGGTATGTACTCACTCTCATACGGATAATAGACATAGAGCAAAGGATTACCAGCCTATAATCCACAACACCAGAGAAGCTAGGAAACAAGGAGGACCCTAGGGAGACATGCATGGTCCCCTGGAGAAGGGGAAAGGGACAAGATCTCCTGAGATAATTGGGAGCATGGGGAGACGGAAGAGGGAGTTAGGAGAAAGAGAAGGGGAGAAGAGGAGGGGAGAGGAGGACATGAGGGAGCAGGAAGATTGAGTCAGGGGAAAATAGAGGAGAGCAAGAAAGAGATACCACAATAGAGGGAGCCATTATAGGTTTTAAGAGAAATCTGGCATTAGGGAAATGTCCAGAGGTCTACAAGGTTGACCCCAACTAAAAATCTAAGCAATAGTGGAGAGGCTACCTTAAATGCTCTTCCCCTATAATGAGATTGATGACTACCTTTATTTGCCATCCTAGTGCCTTCATCCAGTAGCCAATGGAAGCAGAAGCAGACACCCACAGCTAAACACTGCACTGAACTCCTGGAATCCAGTTGTAGAGAGGGAGGAGTGATGAGCAAAGGGGTGAAGACCAGGCTGGAGAAAACCACAGAAACAGTTGACCTGAATAAGGGTTTGCTCATGGACACCAGACTGATAGCTGGGAAACCAGCATAGGACTGATTCAGACCACTTTACATGGGTGTCAATTAGGAGGCCTGGACAATCTATGGGGCCTTTGGCAGTGGATCAGTATTTATCCTTAGTACACGAATGGACTTTTGGAGCCTAGACACCAGGGGGAAGGCCTAGGCCCTGCTCCAAATGATGTGAAAGACTTTGAATATCCCCATGGAAGGCCTCACCCTCCCTGGGGAACAGAAGGGGGATGGGATAGGAGGTCAGTGGGCGGCAGGGGAGGGAGAGGGAACTGGGATTGACAAGATTGTTTCTAATTTAAATTAAAAAATATAGAAAAAAAGGTGGCTGAAGAATCCATAGCAATGGATGCATTCTCCAAAACAGAAAGATTGGGTATTTAAGGATGGGGACTGGTGTGTGTGAAAGTGCACTAGTAGGCTGAGGGTTCACATTGCGATCTTGAAGCCAGTCTTATCTGGATAGTCAGATATTGTGTTGAAAACACTAGAGAGTGGGACAAAAGTTCTAGTCTCGTGAGGAATCTACGCCTTTCGAAGAGGGTGAGAAGGTCGGAACAGTCACAAGAGGAAGGGGAAACGAATGAACAAACACTTTCTCCTTGGGGTTCACAGACTCTTTCCGGATGAATATGGTAAAAGCGCTAAGCGTTGCAGAAAGAAGGGGGCTTCAGCGCAGTCCCAGAGGCCAGCCGTGGAGAGTTGTGGCTATGCAGGATGGGATGTGCTGTCACAGAGTGGCCGCTGAACCAGACCGTTTAAAAATAAAGGACCAATAAAGAAAGAGTCAAGGCCATTGGTCTGTGCTACTCCACTAGGGGCATTTTAAAATATTTTAGTGCAAAAAAATTTTGAGTGGAAACAAAATCATCCTGTGTTGTTTTTTGCATTTTTGTCCAAAGGATGTCATACTGCTCTGCTAATGAAGTAAAAGGAGCATTCTAGTTCCCTGACGCCTTTAGTTGCTCTTGCTACGAGGTTGGCAGGCTGCATTTCAGAGAATTATATGAAATCTGATCTCTTTTAGATTTAGAATTCAGTCATCACTGAAGGACAGAGAGGGAGCCGGGGAGGAATAGAATTAAACAAGAATTCTCTGTGCCAATCATGGATTGCTTCATAATGTTTGCCAGTGTCTGGACTAGCTCTTCCCACTATCCACAGACCCTCCCCATTTAGTTGGTGCTTAACAATAAGTATTGAATGTAGTGCAGATGTTTCCATGTGTAGGTAACTACTCCATTGTCCACACTTCTTCCTGAGCTCCCAGCGGACCTTTCCTGCTGGCACCGGATGTTCAAGGCATGGATGTGATGTGTCCAACAAGAAGAACTGACTACTAATACAGACACCATGTATAATGAAAAAAAAAGACTTCAGGAGTTTCATGGTTTGGGACCTTTCTCCAATTTGCCACCTTTCTGGAGGCTTTGAGACATAGGTCAGACAGTTTTCAGAAGGGCTGGGTTTGGATGAGGCTGCGATGTTGAGTGTGACTCAGAGCACATGAGTCATTCTCCCTAGCTCCTCTGTCACATTTTTCTGACTTTATGTTCCACCTTCTTCTGAATGGACTCAATGTGCTACACAGAGTTGTGTCGGGGTAGAAGTTGCAATCAGGTGAGAAAAAAAAAAGAATGAAACAGCAACCACCTAAAGGAACAGGCAAGGAACTCATGGCTGGAAGGGCAGAATGGATCCTTTATGTCCCTGGGCATTGATCATTAATTCTTGCTTTTGCTCTATGCTTCCTAGTAGTCAAAACAAATCTGAAATTGTTTTTCATGACATTTTATTATTAGGTTAAAAAAATCACTCACACCCACCCCACCCCCGCGGGACCAAAATCTACTAAGAATTTGTTCTGTAGATTCCTATGTCAGTGACATGGAGGAGCAGATGACAGTTTAGGAACAATGTTGAGCAGTATTTCCCAGAGCCCCTTCTGAGCTGCTCTCCAGAAACACTGAAGGGTTGAACTGAATGCCAGGGAAGATACATTCATGTGAGCGTGGGAGATAGTGATTATCAGGTAGCCAACTGCTTCCTTTAAACGCGTTTTGGTTTTAATTATAAGGGAGTCTATATGGATTGATTAAAAACAAAGTAATAACAAAATAAAACCAACTTTAAATTAGTCACACTATGCTTCATGTTTTGTTTAAGGGGCTGGAGAGATGACTCAGTGGTTTGAAGCACTTGGTGCTCTTGTAAAGGACCTGGGCTTGATTCCCAGTGTTCACATGGTTCACAATCACCCATAACTCCAGTTCCAAGTACTCTCTTCTGACCTCCACAGGGACCAAGAACATACATGGCACCAACATCCATGCAGGCAGAATATTCACACACATAAAATAAAGTAAGTCCAAATATCATTTTGTTTGATATGTTGCCCACAATGAATAAGTACAAGTATAAACATTGAATATAAATATATGCATCATGCAGATGTGTAAACATAAAAACATATCAGCCATGTACATCTTACAGTTTATGACTTGTCCTCTACTTAATGGTAGTCCATTTCTCTGTGGAAATTATTCTGACAGTAACAACTACATGAATAAGTCATAATTCAGTTGTATCTCAGTTGCTAGGAAATTTGAATAATTACTATCTTAAAGATACTTTCATTTTGCTATTGTTACATGTATCTTCATAACATTATTTGCTTTATAATTTAAAGCTTTGGGAACTTTAGTTTTTTTTTCTTACCTGGTCTTTTCAGTTGTGATTTTGTTCTCTGCTTTTTTTTCCCCTGAAATATCCTTCTTTCAGATTCAGAGTACAAAGGAAAAATTTAGTTAAAATGGTTATGGTGTTTTAACATGATTATTTAAATGAGGAAAACACAGTAGTCCCTTTCAGACTTCCAATAGAGCAGAAGAACATTATGAATGAAAGGACTGAATACTGACTCTTTGTCTATTTTCTTTGTCACTCTGCTTGAATTGCTGGTCTTCTGCAAAATTCTATGTGTACGTTTCTGAATTTTCTTCTAGTCCCTTTAGAGTTTCATCATGAGCACTTGAATATCAGCCATTTGGGTTATTTGGGTATGTTCTGAGATCCTCTCACCCCTACCAAAGTTTATAAGCAAGACTGTATGTCCCTGTCTCTTTATGTTTTCCTCTACTACATTTTTTCAAAATATTGATAAGGGGAGTGCATTGGCTTCATTCAATGCTTATGAAATAGCATTATACATTTGTTAGTGTTCCCAAATAGCTTGTAGATTGGAATTTTGTGTGATGACTCTACTTTAAAAATTTTTAAATAATGTTTTGGGGAATTATTTTAAATGTCCCTGGTTTTCTTTCTTTCCCATTTTCCTTAGCTTCTGTGTTATTCTGTCTTATTTTAAATAAAATCTTGGAGATTGCTTTATAGACAAATTTGGCCATGTATCTTGTCTCTCATTGTTTTCACCTGTTTTCTAAAGCATTGCCTCTCAGGATACATTTTGACACTCTGAAAAAATGTTGACATGACAGCTATCTCACAAGAGTCACATTGGTTTCAGAAAATTCATTTTTCCTTCTTTTTATGCAATATATTTATAGGTGTAAATGAGAGCTGATCATTACAAATAAGATCAACCCTTATACTTTTGTTCTCACCTCTGTCATATTTGTAGAAAGTTCTGATTTGACTGGTGGCGCTCATTTCATATTGTTTTGTTATTTCCTTGTTTGCTCTTTTATGTCCCATTTGTTTTCAGACTATTTTTTTGTATTATTGCAAAATTTAAAATGATTGTGAAAGTGCTTTACATTTATGGCCGCACTCATATCCCATACATTTTTCCTAATTATCAAAATGTAGTACAAATAAAATTTTTTAAAGTAAGGTTTCACTATGTTGCCTTGGCTGGCCCTGAACCCCTAGACTCAGCCACCTTCTTGCCAGTCTCCCATGTAGCTGGTATTGCGGTAAGTCCCCACTTGCTTGTTTCAGAATCATTCATTTTCTGTTTTAGATAAAAAAACAAACAAACCTAGCTTTCACCCTTCACGTGTTTGCCCAGTATCTTCAGAGACCAGAAGAGGACATGGCCCCTCTAGAACTGGAGTGACAGACAGTTGTTAGCTACCACGAGGACGCTAGGAATCAAATGCAGGTTCTCAGGAAGAGTAGCCCCTGGCATCTTTCCAGCCTCCACTGTTGATTTTCAAATTAAATTTTCATTCTGTGATAAAAGCGTACTTTCCATACTGTGTTTTCAAGGTTCCATATGTCACATTGTTCTTTTCAGTTTGCTGGCAGTCATAACTTTGTTTCCTTTACATCTGATGATGACTTGGCTTAACATAACATGTTTAACTTCTCCACTTTTCCTCACAATTCTGTGGTTGCTTTTTTATGACTTCTTGGTGTTTTGCCCTGCAAAGAAATCATCTGATGCCAACTGGATTTGGTTTCGGGAGGATTGCTTTTTAGATTGGCTTTGTTTATTCCGGTAAGCCTGGAATCTTAGCACTTGATTTTCTTTTCAATCATTCATGGAGGATGCCTTTCAACTTTAGAGTCCATTCATGGTTGTGTCTATTTATCTTGCCCTGGTCTTCTGTTTGCTTTGCCTGTGATCTTTGGGATCTATCTACCTCTTCACTGTCTTCTGTGACGCCCAGAGTTACGTCACTTTTACCCTTTACCTTTACTGTTGCTCACAGCCAAACTGCACAAACACAGCTGCAGCAGATAGGAGAGGATGCCATCCCCCATTCAAATCCATTCATAGTGTATTTCTGCTTGAGCTACCCTGGTGATCTTTAGATAGAGCAGAGCCTCTAAGGTGGGCTGACCTTTTCAAACTGCTGGTACGGAGCCAATGATGAGTCATAAAATCTATTAAAGAGATTCTTATATGTATATATGAAATATTCTCAGGTAATATAAACATACCTAAACCAAAGATTTTATTGAGTAATCTGCTGTTACCTGGGGAAAATACTCTAATATGTTGTATTTTACTCTACTTTTCATTTTTTTTTTCACAGCGACGTGTATGTAAAATGTTATTAGCAGATACTGTAGGTAGGGACTGCTATCATTTTATCAACCCAGGTGTTCTTTGCTCTCATGTCTTCTGATAATTGCTTCTCTCATCTGCATGCACTGGCTGCCATAGCATTTCAACTGTATCATCCTTGCATGAAGTGGCATGTCCTTAGCATGACACATCCTTCCTCTGTACAGTTTGTCATTGACATCATCCTCACATAAAGTGACATGTCCTTAGCATGACTCATTCTTTCTCTGTACAGTTTGTGTTATTGACATCATCTTCACACGAAGTGGCATGTCCTTAGTGGGATGCATCCTTCCTCTCTGTAGTTTGTTGACCCAGTGGGGATATATGACCCAATTGGGCTAGTAATTTGATTCCTTGGGATGTTTAGTACCAAGACCAGAAAGATCAGTTAAGAACCTTGGGAGTAAACTAATAAACTTTGAATGTTGTGGGCTGACATGTGATTCTTCACATGCAGAAAGTGTGTCTGAAGGAAAGAGAAAGATGGGACAACTGAAGAAACAGAAGGGAATGAGGCTGATATGGCTGCCTGAGGGCTCATTGGGGAGCTTCCTTCAAATGTTCTCTGTTCACTTGGCAGAATGCATTATTGTTCTTTCAGTCCCTGTGACATTAAGTTAATTAAATATGAAGAGGATTAGTTGGTTCAGGGTAATCCAAGGAGAGTGAAATAGAAGAAATATCAAGGATGCACCAGGCCCTAAGCAAGCCTCTTTCATGTTTTAAGCATTATGCTTTTAATGATGGTGGAGAGATTATTTCTTGGCCATGTGAGTAGTGTGATGAGTGCAGAATGCAGTCATTTCCTGGACACAGCGACTTTACTTCCTTTGCACAGTGAGATATTTAGATACAGTAATTCTATTTTACTATTATTTTGAGAAATCCCTTTCATAATGGCTGCCTGAGTTTACATCTCCACTGACAAAGCAAGCACCACCTGTCTCTTTCCCACATCCTTGGCAGCTCCTCAGATTTCTCTTCCTTTCACTAATAGCAAGTGAAAGGGGTGGAGGTTGTCTGATTTTAATTTGCACATCCTTGATGACTGATCCTGTTGAGTTGTTTTTCACATGCCTGTTGGACATTTACATGCCTTCTTTTGATAGACGTCTGTTTAACTCCATCTCTCCCTTTTTGCACAGTGCTAGGTTTCTTGTTTCTTTCAACTCATTTTTTTTTCTTATAGAGAGTAGCCAAAGCCCTCTTCTGGGCTCTGCAGGAACTGTGCATGAACACAGTACACTAACTTGCATACAAAATACCCATACACACAAGAAATTGTCATTTCACCATAAACAGAACTCTCAGGACATATATATATATATATAATATATATATATATATATATATATATATATATATATACTGTGTGTGTGTATATATATACTAAATATTTTAATATATGTTCTTTTCCTCTGCAATCTGAGATAATCAAGTCTACTGCTGTCAACTATGCCTGGGATTAAGCTGATTGGTTCTACTCTGCTTGCTTTCTGATGTTTCTTCTTTGTGTTTTTCTGTACACTTTTTTTTTGACTCAAACCTGTTAGATTTTAATATTCCTCTCTTATCTTTAAATGTCAGTTTCTTCAATCCTGCCTTCTTTTATCATATAAGCCATGTCTCCCTTTTAAGGACTCTGCACAGTTTTCACAGGTTTCTTCTGTTTTTAATCATAATTAGTTTTCAATGTTTATTTATCCTTTCAGGTCTCAGGAGGTTGCCCTCTTCCCTGCAGGCTTGTGAACTGCGTTCTCTGAGCTTGGCATCTGTAGGTTTTCAGATCCCTAGCCACAGGACCACATGATATGCAAAATATGCCACCCAAATAGTTATAGTTATGTAATGGGTCTCTGCTGGTGTAAGATGGGCACGTGTGCTTTGCAGTCTGTTTCTTTGATGTTCATTTATCAAAGAAACAATAATTTATCAACATTGAAATTCATATTTTGGCTGATTCACAAATTTGGTAGACCATTGATAGAGAAGGCTGGATCATTTGCTAGCTGAAAGGAAAAATCTGTGTCTTTCTAAATTGGAGCAAAAAAAATGGTGTGATTTTCAAAGTCACTTGTGTTCCTGTATCCTGGATAACAGGCTTTTTTTTTAATGAAGTAAAGAGTGAATGAAGTAAATGCTTGCTTCTAAAGCAAGCTCCATTGTTCTTGTAGTTAGTTAGAATTCTCTCACATACAAAGGCAGAGATCTTAGTTTTTACCATCTATATCTATATCTATATCATACATTTATTCTTATTATATCATGAAATTAAAATCTGGGAACTCTACCTTAAAGTACATCTCACACATTGACTGTTCTTAACTGTGAGATGACACAGGAGTTTAGTTTTGGTTATCAGGCAGAAAATTATATTGACAGTCTATTTTAGGATTAGTTGTTTGATCTGGCTTGTGAATGCTTCACTTAACCATGTTGAACAGTTGCTGATCAAGAACATAAAAACATAGTTCTTTCCTGGAAATAGTTTTATTTTATGAAATTGATTTTATAGTTATAGATCCTCCTTCCTCAAATTAAAGGCTTTCTGCAATCTTCAATACAGAAGGAACTTGTATTATGAAGCAACAAAAATGGGATGAAATCCCCTTCATGCATTGATTTGATGGAATTCCCAAAGCAATGAAACTGGTAATTTTGGAATATCTAAAATAAGGAGTGAATTTTATTGTCATATATTTATTTTGCTTACATGTGCTACTGCAGGTGAATCATTTAGCAGATAATGACTGGATATGTGGGGATTTCCCAGTATATATTTCCTTCTTACTGCTCATTTCAGTGCACAGGCTATGGCATCCTAGGGTTGTGTAGTTTCAATAGATATTTATATTTTTGTCATCCCTCCCAACCTTAGCACAGTTTAAAGTTTGCCAAAATATCTTTCTAGCTGTTGTCATTTGTTATTACGGCTTCTATTCAAGGATATCTCTAAGAGACAGACATAAGCTTTGAGTCACAGAGTGACTTAAGTCAAAACGAATTTTATAGCTTTTAAGGTGATTGCTCTACTAGGGGAAAAAAGAAAAGTTTCCCATGGTTAAATCAAGGCATAGGGTACAAAGTCAAGAGTTATGATCAAGACTTATTTCATCCTGTCTTCTATATGATATGTGTATTTAAAGAAATTTATATTGTCTGTTTCCTCAAAAAACAATCCTAAATAAATGCATATCAAATATTTTATTTTTAGGTAATCTCTCATGGCAGTCATAGCCATTGTCATTTCAAACATAAGTCTAAACATTTTAGACTGACGTGCTGTTTTCCATTATATGTATGTGATAATACAGGGTTATCCATGAAGATTACAATGCAATTAAGTTTTAGAAGGAAATAATTTTACGTTTAACATTTCCAAATGAGAATATAGAAACACAACTTTTATACTTAATATTAGTGATACCTAAAAACATGGAAGGCTTTATTTTACAGTTACTATTATGGAGGTAAAAAGGCTTGAAGAAACTATGCTTCTTTTTCATCCACCCTGTAGAGAAAGGCTTGAAAAGAGTATGTGGAAAGTCATCATGTAGATTTAAGTTTCCTCTTAAATTGACACCCTGACACAGCTACCAGCATTAAACCATCATCAAATTGGTGTTTGGAGAGCATAAGGACTGCTTTTCTAGTAACTTGGCCCAGGAGCATAGTTTTAGAGAACTGATACAGTAACTTCTGATGTCAGTTGAAATTCAGTAAAATTTTTGTTTACTTCTACTTTCATTAGACTGAATTCTTATGGATCTTGGATATGGAAAAAATGTTGCATGAATACAATAAAGATGAAAACATTTTCATTTCTTTTGTTGTCATATCCACACTGAAAAATGTTATTAAGAACACAAATAGGGCCAAAGAACACCCATATGTGGCTGTTTTGGAGCTCTTAGATGAGAAAATCTTGTGTATATTGGGTCATGGGCTGTGTCATTACTGATTCAAGGAATTTACTAGTACCAGTTGGCATGGACTAAGAAAAGCACTGTAACAGTGTTATTTTTTGGGAGAGTTAGCTCATATTTCCTTGTATTCATTTTTTAAAGATACAGAATATTGGGTCAAAGTCAACCATTATTTTATTCTACAACATCTTTTTAAAGATTATGGATATCCTGCAATTTAGGGGAATAGACCCAATTTTATCAATGACAGCTTTTTATGATCAAAATATATTTTTTAAACTTTTTATTGATTCTTTGTGGATTTCACATCATGCATCCTGATCCTACTCATCTGCCTGTCCCTTCATATCCACCCTCTGCCTTTGAAACCTCCCTTCCAAAATGAATAAAAGAAAATTTAAAAGAAAACAAAAGACAAACACAAAAAACCCAAAACCAACCAAACCAAAATAGAAAAATCAAACAAAAAATAGCAGTGTGGAAGCTATAGTGTGCCTAGTGAGTCACACAGTATACCCTTTCATCCATTCATATTTACTCGCAAGTGTTCATTGCAATGAGTCATTGGTCTGGTTCTAGGCCTCTAGCTTCTATTACACTATCAATACTTGGCCTGCACCAGGACTCCTTTGGATATCTTGTTGTTACCTTGAGTCATGGAGATCCTGGAACTTTGGATCTGTAGGTATGGCCCCTTCATATGCTCTAGCAGTTCGCAGATGAGGTGAATGCTGTGGTAGACTAACGCATAACCCTGGTCCTGCACCTGGGTGGTAGCTAGGATGGGTAGCCTGCCAGCTGTCCCTCATTGTCACCACCAGGGCTAGTTCACCCAATACAGCAGGTACCAAGGAGCAGAGCCAGTTTTGCTTTCATGCCCTCCAGGCCTGCTCACAGGCACCCACGCCACTAGGGCCAGTTCTACTGTTTTATACATGGGGGCTGCTTTAGTTGGTGAGGGGCAATGCTAGCTCTCTAACTCTCATGATCTTAGGGCCAGCTCTCCCACCCTCTACAGGAGGCAAGGAACCCAGGAATGGGGAGGGCATCTCTCCCTTGACTATGCCACCATGTGGCAGATGAGGGGTGGGGTCAGATCTCCCATACATGTTCTTGGTGGATGGATTACCTGCTCCCCACTGCCCCACTATTGGCTTTATAGTTTTTTCTTTTTATTGCCTACTAGTATGTTATTATATAATATATATCATCTTTTATGTTTCTTCCTGGATATATATGTATATATATATAATGCGTAAATATATATAATGTGTATATATATAATGAAATATTAGTAGGCAATAAAAATAACAAACTATACACACACACACACACACACACACACACACACACACACACACACACCACACAGAGCTTTTCTGTTTTCCTAACAGGCACCTTGTCTAGACATGAAACAGCTCATTGGAGATATTTGCTTAATTTCATAAGAAGTGTCCCCCAAATTTCTCAATGTGGTTGTAGTACTCTCTGTTTGCAACGGTCTCTATTTCCATGTCAATTTATGAGAACTGCAGTTGCTCCAAATTCCCAGTACCATTCAGTATGGTAGGTCTTTATCATGTTACTCCCCACTGTGGGTAGCTCATTTAATTTGCATTCTTCCCCATGACTAATAGTGGAGGAAGCCTCTGTCCTAGACTCTAGGAAGCATTCTTTTAAAAGCAGTGTTCTCAGTGGGCCTGCATCTGATTTCTTACTTTTGATGTTATACTGATGTTTGTCATCTCCCTGACAAGTCTGTGTGTAGCATGAACAAAGGCAGGTATGAATTACCCAAGGGTGTAGTCTTAAATTGAGAGAAAGAAGGTCTGAGTATGTATATGACTTAACATTTCTGCTTTTTTTGGTACTCTTTCAAACAAGAAATACATGAGAATAGTCAGAATTGTAATTAAAATCGGCCTAAATAGCAACTGGAGAGGCAATTGGGAAACTATGACATTACATCTCTATTATACAGTATGATCCAATATGAATTCCAGATGGGATAAAAATAACTTTAATCAAACACATATCCATTTTGTAAAGTCCAATGTTTCTTAGAAGTTTGTAATGGAAACATTAGTCTTTTATATCACTGCTCTGTTACTCTCCTTCAAGTTTGTCACCTATGGGCATGCACCTTTGAGAAGCTGAGCCCTGCTTATTTTTAATTTGTGGGTGACTTCTTGCCTTCAGTTTTAGACATCATTTGTTGGCTTTCTGTGGTGGTAGACAAAGCTCTTTTCACTTTCCTTAGACCCACTTCTCCTCAGCATTGTGTTAACAGAATCTTGCTCAAGTTAGATGAATGTTTAAACTATTATAGTATACAAACATTATTTAGCCAACAAACACTGATAATATAATACTTCCTTTTGTAATTCTCCCATTCAGTAAATTGATTGGCTCAATTGTCTTTAAATTTTGATGAGCCTATCATCAGATATCATAGGTAGATATCAAAGCCAGAAATTGGCAAAGGACATGTTGAACACTAGGGTCGACTTGCTCAGAGTCAGGGCTTAGGAGGCCAACAGACTTGAGACAGAATCTCAAATATATTCTAGCCATGTGACCTGAGCAAAGTTATTTAACTTTCTATATGAAAAATGAAACTTAGAGTTTCTGAAATACCTATTATGTACTAGGCATAACAATAATAATTTCACTTAATCCACATCTCAAAAATTATTTTATACATATTTTTGAAGAGGCAAAAAAGAAATTAAGAAGGGCAGGCTTACTTAATCAATGCTTCACAGCTAAACTAGTTGAGCAAAATTGAGATTTAAAATAAAGCCACAAGAATGTGTTTGTATCTCTGTCTCATAAGATCAGAATGGCATCTACATATGTACAAAGTGCTCTCCATAGCAGTTGATATGGAGTCAATACTCCCTCAGTGACACTGGTTGATAGTAATTTTATGCAGTAGTTTTTTTTCTTGGTATCAAGACAAGTAAGATTTGAAATTTTAAGCTCAATACTTACTTAGTTTCAATTGCTTATTAAGAAATACAGGTACATTTCTTATTTAAGAGGACATATATATATGTATATATACATATATATATATATATTATATATATATATATATATATAATGAATAAATACAAGCAAATTGTCATGATTAATGTTTGAGGCAAACATAGGCAAGGCCACATGGAAAAATCTAAAATAATATGGGGAGACTTAGATGAGGCCTAAGAAAGCAATTTCTGTATTGAATTATAAAATAAAAGTAAAAAGAATGTAGCTGAATAGTTAATGGATAAAGGAACAAGTGGGAAATTTCCAAGCACAAGATACAAGCAAGGTGAAAAAATTATCCACAAATTTAAAATGTTTTTTGTTCTAGTTCAAAGTTCAAACCTTAAGCAGTGATAATACTTTCTTTGCTCATTATTCTGCAGTCTAAGCAGTGTACAGAGCTAGGATCACCTGAGGGCTGTTACTCACATGGCTAGAACCTAAATCCGGAAAGCTTAAATTGCTGTAGCCAAAGAAGCTATGGATTATTGACTACCTCCCCCTAAGTCTACTTGATTCCAATGTCCTCCAGTATAGTTGGAGGGCAGAGAGAGAGAGAGAGATGCACGCATACAAAGAGAGACAGAGACAGAAGAAGACACAGAGACACACTGAGAGAGATATCACCACCAGAGAGATAGAGAGAGAAAGAAAAAGACAGAGAAATAGAGACAGAGATGTACAGACAGATGGACACAGACAGAAAATACCAGATGGAAGGTGTACTCTCAAATGACTTTGCTGTGGAAGCAATGGAAGACAGCATTAGATGCATTAAAAATGAACCAGTAAGCTGATCATGTTCAAGGGGAAGGCAATTAGACTTCTCTGATTGGGGAGCATGAACAGAATATGGGACTAGAAATAGTGCTGTTTGTTGAGATCACTTGAGGTTTCTGATCCTGTTTTTGTGTTTAACAGGGAAAAGAAAGAGGCAGTCTGCTGAGAGAGATGTGTAGAGAGATGAACAGGCATTGGGTTATGCATTAGCTAGGCCACCCTAACAGAATTATATTATATCAAGAGAACAATGCGGCATTAGATAGGGAGCAATATTAATGGAATTAAAGGCCAAGCACCACAAGAGTAACAGAACTGTGCTGTTTTATGTGATTTTGATTTTTACTTTTTTGTTGTTTGTTTGTTTGTTTTTGTTTGGTTTTTGTTTTTTTAAAATGGAGTGTGCTGGATGTCTCTACAATTTTGTTCAAATGACTGCAGAACCTGGAAAAGCTGTTGCTGCTATTGAGCATAACATATTGCCATTATTGCTCTCTCTCTCTCTCTCTCCCTCTCTCTCTCTATATATATATATATATATGTATATATATATATATATGCTAATTGAAACTCAAATATGTGATGAATCCAAGGTGTTTCAGTGAGTGCTCACCTGTGCATGCAAATTTGATTTCATCTTTAGTAAGTAGTAAAGTTATATGCTTGCCAAAAAAAAAGTGACACACTGGAAGACAAATGTCACACAATTTCAATTTTATGTATAACCTAGAAATGATGAACTTATGGGAACAGAGAGCAGAATTGTGACTATTAGGCTTCAATGTGGGTCTTTTAACAATGGGGAAACGATTGGTTTAAGGATATAAAACTGCAGTTGGATAAGAGGCATGGACTCTGTGAAGTCTTGAGGTCTACTGAGAGCATGATAAATGTGGTTGATAACAATATCCTATATTTTAAAAGTTGTGAGATACTCCCGAGCTAATTGAGAGCATGAGGGTAGGGGAGTGGGTGCTGCCACAATAAGAGCACAAGAAGAAGAGGAGAGGAGAAGAAATGGAGGAGCAGATATATTGAGTTGGGGGAAGAATAGAGGAGAGAGAGCAGGATGAGAGATACCATATCAGAGGGAGCCACTATAGGTCCGAGAAGAGATCTGGAACTAGAAAGATCTCCAGAGACCTATAAGGATGACACGATCTGACAGTCTGGGCAGTGGAGGAGATGATGGCCTAGAAGCCCCTCCCCTAGAATGAGAGTGATGACTACTCTCTATGCTATCCTAGAGTCCTCATCCAGTGGCTGATGGAAGCAGAGACAGACATACACAGAAATACACTAAGCTGAATTCTGGAACCTAGTTGAAGAGAGGGAGGAATGAAGAACGAAGGGGTCTGTACCAGGTTGGAGAAACCCACATAAACAGTTGGCCTGAAAAAAGGAAAGCGTATCGACCCCAGACGCTCTTTGGGAGGCCAGTACGGGACTAATCCAGCCCCCTGATCATGGATGCCATCGGGGAGGCCCCTGCACTCCTGGGAGCCTCTGGAGGTGGACTGGCTTTTTGCCCTGGTGTATGTGGGGGACTTCGAGAGCCCATCCCACTTGAAGGGATGCACTCTGTCTCTGAACACATGGGGAGGGACCCAGGCCCAGCACAGGAAGATTTGGTGGACTTGGTGGAGCCCCGGTTGGGGGCCCTACCCTGCCTGGGGAGTGGTGGGTGGATGGGGTGGGGGGTAGGTTGGAGGTGGGGGAGAAGGAATGGGGGTAAGGGGAGGGAGAGGGAGAGGGAGAGGGAGAGGGGAATACATGTGAAACAAGCCTGTTCCCTAACTTGAATTAATAATAATAAAAAGAGAGAAAAAAAATCCAAAAAAAAGTTGTGAGATAGTATACTTTAAGTGTTCTTAAAACAAAAATGATGAATATGTGTGATACAACATGTTAATTGGTTTAATTTAGCCATGCCATTGTGAACATACTGTATTGTGTATCATAATTGTGCATGACTTTATTTATGAGCTAAATAAATGAAAAAAAAGAATGAAAAACAAAACATAAACAAACAAAAAAACCAGACTGGCTTGTCCAGCAGGAAGACTGGCTCCTACAACCCAAGCAAAATGCACAGAAGAGGCCAGAGCCTAAGATGCTCCATTTTGTAGAATTGAAAGGATGTACTGATCAATAAAATTATGGGAAAACAGTGAGAAATAAAACATGAAATAAATTAATGACAAGCACTAATTACTAAATGCAAAAACACTCCCTTTCATAAATGTCACCATTTATTAAACAGATTACAAATTATTATGTCAACAGAAGAGGGTGCTCTTCAGCTGAGAAAATTGATAAGCCATTAACTATCTCACAGTTATCACACAGAGGGTTTGGGGGATTTAAATAAAAAATACTTACAATTACATGTCAGTAGACACCTGAATCCATTAAAGTTATCATATGATGAAAAAGCAAAATAATAAAAAATTATCAATGAGAATTCTTCTAAAACCTCATACAGGATAAGAAAAGCAAATCAAAAGTCATTAAACAATATTTGCACATATTTATAAAATATTCCAATCAGGAACTCAAAAATTAAGGAAAAGGGGGACAAGAAATGTGAGATCTAAGTAAGTTTTGGAAAGAAGAGAGGAGAAAGAATTATCTCAGGAATAAAGACAAAGCTATCAGATAACTGAAAGAGAAGAGACTCAATAGGAATTGTAATTAGGGCCATCAAGAAAGAGAATTAAAATAGTTGAATGTTGTCAACAAAATAAATGGAAAGAAAAACAATTAGAGAGAAAGTAGTAGCTCCAGAAGATAGACAAAGATGATCTCACACACACATGCAACTGGGATTTATAAATATTATGGTTGTTAGCTTGGTGTTTCCCTGCTCTTGGGAACCTTTTATTCCTACAGAATTGCCTTTACAAGCCCCAATACAAGGGTTTGTGCCTAGTCTTACTGTATCTTGGTATGTCATGTTTGGTTGATATCCCCTGAGAGGCCTGCTCTTTTCTGAAGGAAAACAAAGGAGGAGTGGATCTGGGGGAGACAGGAGGTGGGGGAAGGCCTGGGAATAGTGGAAGGAAGAGAAACTGCTCTCAGGATGTAATGTATGAGAAAAGAATATGAAAAAGAATGAAGTGATGGAACAAAAATCTTGTTTTGTTATAATTTTTTAAAAGGTTTCAGAAACAAAGAGCCTGAATCTACACAGAGAAATTGACCTGGTAAAAACGAGAAGGAAATTAAATTGAAGTCATAATTTTTGACAGCAAGATATGTAGCAAGTTAATTTGAAGCAAAAATACCTTTAAACAAAAGAATAGAAAGTGTGAATATGTTTATTTTTGATCCTGTGGAAGTTTGTACATGTAGGTTGGTTGATTAAAACAAAACAACTGCCCCCCCCCAAAAAAAAACCTACCTGTAATCTCAGTACTTGGAAGGCTAAGGCAGCAAAGTGACAAACTTAAGGCCAGCTGGACTGCAGAGCTGGCCAGGTAACATAGTGAGGCTCTGTCCAAGAAACAAAACAAGAAAAACGTTTGCACATGTGTAAAAATGAAATAATGCTTAATAAAACAAAGAAAAAAAATCCTGAATTCAAGTATCCAAATGTCTTTTGTAAAAATGCTAATATAATTTGTGTTAGTAACTTTTCCCATTGTTGTGTTTGTGATTAGATATCTGACAAATGCCCCTTAGGGAAGAAGGGTTTTATTTCAGGTTTTGAAGGAATCAAGTCCATCAGAGCAGGGAAGGTCTCATGGCTGACCACATTGCATCCATATTCAAGAAGCAGAGAGAGATGAGTTCTGTTAATCAGCCAGCATCCTCCCTTTCCTTTTTGTTCATGCTGGAACCCCATTCCATAGAATGCTGTCACCCACACTCAGGGTGTACCTTTCCTCTTCAGGCCACCTCTTTGATGAAGACACTCTTGCAGACATATCAGATGTGTCTCCTAGGTGATTCTAAATTTGGTCAAGTAGATAATGAAGATAAACTTTCACACAACTCCCCAGTACAAAAAATGATTTACATTAGTGATATATACTTTATTAAGTATTCTATATAATTAGACATGAAGATAACAAGAACAGAAAAGAGATATTAAACTTCACTTGGTAGGTATGTTTGTAGTGATAAGACCATAATAATTGAAAATGAGTTATGTATGTTGTAAGATAGCACAGATGATTAAATGTATGGCTGTTTTATTATTGGTAGAACCATAGTTGATCATACAGATATGGAGTAGGGAAAGGAAAAAATAAAATTCTATGATTACATTGGAAGGGAACATTAGCCCTGTGGACAAAATCCTTTCCTTCAGTTATAAAAGCCTTGAATATACACAAATGAGAAGGAACCAATTGACAAGGAAAGAACCAGAGGACCAGAAACTCTGCTATGAGACTGTGTCTCCTGAAAATGACAGGGAAACTTCATCCACGGTAACTCAACAATATTGCTGCCTAAACAAGACCCAAACTAGGATAACACCAATAAACATACTAATATGAAAGGGGTAAATTTCTTAGGGTCCCCACCATTAGGCAAAGAACTATAGAAATCCAAAGAATGTTGAGAGCCCCAATATGAGCTCTCTAATTAGTTATCCATTCCCAACTGGTCAGTACTGAAATCATATGAGACATGTAATACCAAGTGAACTTGGCAGGTTGTATTTATGTGATTATGTATGTATATATAACAAAAAAGAGGTCATGAATTTGTGAGGCAGTGAAGTAGTGGTACATGTGAGAGATTGGGGATAAGAAAGGGAAGGAAAAAGAATGTAATTATTTTTTAAATTAGAAATAAAACTAAAAAATAAAAGAAGGAAAACAGTTGATATAGCATGGTTGTATAGGTAGAAGAGGAATGAAATCATACATTCAGGTGGAGGTGTCCACTTTATAGGGAGGATGGAGCATCTTCTAGAGAGGCAGTAGGGGATTGAAAGAAACAGAAATACACAATAATGCAGGGTTTTGAGTAAGAAGCTCAAAGCCTCCTTGGATAGGGGCTTTGTTTTCTCTTTGAAGCAGTGGTGAGATAATCTGCTTAGTGTGATGGGGGCAGGGCAAGTAGAGGGAAACATAGGAGACTTCAGAAGAATAGTGAAGACACTGGGGAAGAGCAGAGAGACTTGGTTGAAAGAGCATGGGACAGCTCCATGGATCTAGTTGGGGGTTGAAGATCATTCATTTGTGTGATACTAGTGGGTATATTTTCAAGATTTTTCATTGGTTGTATTTTGAATCCTTAGAATATTGGTGGAATATATGTATAGATTTCCAAGATTTGGGTTTGGCTAGTCCAGAACAATTGGAAAAAATAATAGATTACAGAGACATTGAGGAGAAGAAAACACTGGTGTAATAAATTATGGATTCCCATGTGGGTAGGGAAGGAATTGAAAAGAGGAAGGCAGGAATAAGAACAAAGAAGAATCGTTAAGGGCTTAGAGAACTCAGTGAACATCAGGAACATGTATTGAGAAATACATGCTAATGCAGGGGAATTGTGCAGGGATACTGTGGCTGCTACAAGGGACCCCAGACTTGTATGAGCTGTGAATATGAGCCTCCAGAGGCATGGGGGCACCCCAGGAGTATAGGAGTGATGAGGTCAACCTGAAGCACTGGGTAAAGAGGGCCTGAGCTCTACTTTCTTGCCCTGAGATACCAAAGGCATTGGAAGTCATGTTCCTCACTTAAGCTTCTTGAAGAGGCAGTGACTAGGTTAGATGGAGGAGTCAGCAAAAAACAGAGGATGGAATATGTTTGGAGGAAAGTCCAGAGATATTGAGGGACAAAATTTTTCATTAAAATGCCAAAAATAAGAGGACAATTACAGAGTGAGTTGGGAGAATGAAGTCTTATACACTGCCTGAATTAATTTGGTGGCTCTGAAGGGGAATCCTCATAGGCTGGTTCATGTTCTCTAACTGCACACATATACTTGACAACTGTTATAGAAGGCAAACTAAAGCCTGTGGGATTTAACAGCACCAGTGTTCAGTCACATCATATTGATCCCTTTTATGATAAGTTTAGTGCAAAATAAAATTTTATTGCCACAATAAAAACACCTTTAAAGGAAGCAAGCACTGTAAAATCCACTTTGAACATTAAAGTGGAATTCATTGGAAAACCAAAGTCAATAATAGTTTCTAAAGTAGATTCTATGGACAGATATGAGTTTATTTCAAAGTTATCATGGTCAGTTAAACTAAATGGACACTGGTTGGAGAAAATTGATTCCCAGAAAGTGAGTCATAAAGTTAGGACTTTATGACTCTTGTAGTAACAAAATTTTCTACAAACTCTTAATGACCTTTGAAGACACAGCTGGAGAATTCAAAAGTATACATACATACATACATGGGTGTACATTTATATACATGTGTACATATATCACTTTGTCAAAAGTGTGGCTATGACAGCCAAAATAATTTCTGTTAGAGAAAAGCAAGGAAAGAATACTCTGGAAGGAAAACTTAAAATACTATATAAACATTTATTTTTAATAATCACATATCATAGCAATATATATATATATATATATATATATATATTTCTGTGTTTAAATACAAAGCTTTCTTCTTTAATATTGTAGGAGTGCATGAAATGCTGTGGTCTTAAAAGAAGTCACTTTTTGGAAACTGTCTATCATCTATCTATCTATCTGTCTGTCTGTCTGTCTATCTGTCTAATCTATCTATCTATCTATCTATCATCTGTCTACTATGACCTCTAAAAATTATAAAGTACTTATGAATTTTATATATACATACAGTATTACAAAGTATTCTCTTTTCAACACACTATTAGTATTGTTCTTTTGCATGTTACTCATTTAAATAAATAAATCATATGATACCAAGCATTGTTCTATGGAAATGCAATTCTGAACTCTGTAGTACAAGAAGGTAATATAAGGCTTTTTTTGCAAGAGTTTTCTCACAGGTTCCAGACCCATATACACCATTATCTGAGATGGAGACACTTGGAAGGTCCACAGGCTCCTCAAACTCATTCTGTTCTAAGAAGGCTCAGTGTCAATGCTACCAGTGAAGTCAGATTTCCTTCTTGTATTCTCTTATCTATGAAAAAATTAACCTAATGTAACTTACACCATAATGTGTGACTTTTGAAACACTGCAGACTCTCTTGCCTGAAACAATATTTCAAAAATATATCTTTGAGTCCACTAGACAAATAAGCCTGAAATAAAGAGAGGCTAAGCAAAATGATGGCCATAACATGTCATTATGAAAAATCTCTATATTTGTTCTATAATTTACAACATTTTGTATATTAACCCATAATACACCTTTCTTTTTCTTATGGGATTTTAAAGAATATTGTATTATCTGAATAGAATTCCTTGAAAGGTATTTGAGCATATGTGACTTTCTAATGAATGGTTACACGATAGGTACTCTGGCTTAATGTATACCTGACACACATGCCATTGAGCACAGATGAAGAGGATGGGACACAGACATCACTGGGTAACTTTCAGGAGGAGGCAATGTAATGCTGTGCTTAGAAATAAGCTCTGCAATTTACCTATTTGAATCCCCATCTTGTTGCCTTAGTTAGGGTTTCTATTGCTGTAAAGAGACACCATGACCACATCAACTGTTATAAACCATTTAATTGGGGTGCATTACATTTTCAGAGGTTTAGTCCATTATCATCATGATGTGAGATGGTGGCAGGCAGGCAAACATGGTGCTAGAAAAGTGTCCGACTTCTTTACTTATAGGCAACAGGAAGCGAAGTGAGTTTCACACTGAGTAAAGCTTTAGCAAAGGAGACCTCAAAACCTACCCCAACAGTGACACACTTCCTCCAAGTCCACACCTATAGCAACAAACTCATACCTCCTAATAGTGCCATTCTCTTTGTGGGCCATTTTCTTTCAAACTACTACATCAAGCAATTAATTAACCCAGTGAAATTCTAAAATAAGGGCTATGATAGCATCTTATTTCGAAGTGATCTTAGGACTAGGGCAAAGAAGAACCCAATGGGGTGGCTCCCCTATCAAAGTGCTCTATGTATTTGTTCATTTATCTTCATCCATCCATTTTCTTCTTGTTGGTGTTCCAAGAAACAATGTGTTATGGCATTTCATGGAGATCTACCTTGTCCTAGTTAGGGTTTCTATTGCTGCAACAAACCCCACGACAAAAAGCAAGTTGGAAAAGAAAGGGTTTATTCCCAATACACTTCTACATTGATGTTCATCAACAAAAGAAAGTCAGGATAGGACAATTAAGCAGGGCAGGAACAGAGATAGGGACTTATTGACTTGCTTCCCCTGGCTTACTCAGCCTGTTTTCTTATACAACCAAGGACCACTAGCCCATGGATGGTACCACCCACAATGGGCTGGACCCTCCCCTATTGATCACTAATTGAAAAATGCATTAAAGCTGGATCTTATGGAAGCATTTCTTCAAATGAGGCTCCTTCCTGTCTGATGACTCTGACTTGTGTCAAGTTGACACAAAACTAGCCAGTGCCTATCTTTAGTCTAGAATAGTCTACTCAGGACTGTTTAGGGAAAGCAAGAAAGCAAAGCCTCATTTCCCTCAACTACCTCATAAAAGTAGGGGCAAACAAACCTGTATCCACTGAAAAATAGCACATATGTGAGAAAAGTTATATTTTAAAGATAGTTTGTAAAAACAACACATTGTTTTATCATTAGAACAGAAAATAAAACAGCAGAATTGCTTGGGAATTTCAGGATGTATATATTTAATTTTTATTTTACTATGTATTTTTGAGACATGGTTTTACTCTTTATCTCAAATTGGTCTCCAACTCAAAGAAATCCACCTCCTGCTTTAGCTTCTCACACAGTGGGATTGACAAAGTGTATGCCACTTCAGGCTCTGGATCCTGAGTATTTGAGACAGAATTGAGGATGATAGCTCTTAGCTCTTAGCTCTTAGCCTCCAACTCTCCGTGATTATTTCTAGCCTACCCAACTTTATTTAGACATTGCAGATCTGCTCTGCTCTTCCTGCCAATCTTGCTTTTGTCTTTTAGATCTGTGGAATACATTCCTTGCAGTATCTGTCTTTGAAAGCACAGCTCTACCATGCATGCATCCCATCCTTGGAGCTTTTATTGATTTTACAACAGGCCATACTCAACATATTGTCTGTCCTTGAATACCAACAACTTCTGTATATAATAAAAATCCATGGAGGAATGAGCTTGGTTAAATTAACAGAACTAGGAGTACAATTAAATTTCAAGATGTCTGTTATGATTTTAAGTTTTCTTCCTAATTAGATTGTCTTTTATGATAGTAATTGGCCAGGGAGTTAACGATGTACATGGTCTCTTGACCTGTCAGTATACCACTTTTGTCTATGATACATCTTTTCACAGGTCACTGTATAAAGATACAAGTGAAGTATTTTAGTTAATAATTTTATGGAAATTTTGAATGCGTGAGTTCACCTCTAGCTACTTTTGCATTCTAAGTTAGTTGAGCCCATGAAAATAAAAATACTCATTAAGCAGGGCCATCCAAGGTCAACATAGCTGCTCTGCCACACACATGGAAGCTGAGGGGTGTGGTCATTCTCTTTAGTGATATAACTAAGCAAAATCACCCATCACCTTCAAGATTAGACATTATCTCGTGGTGTGTTCAACTCATCTATATAGAATACATGCATCAAGGGAATGATGAGAAGTTATCCTCTTTAGTGATATACTGAGGCAAAATCCATCACCTTCACGGCATTATCTAGTGGTATATTTTAGTTCAACTCACATATATAGAGTATATGCATCTATTTAGTGGTATGTTTTAGTTGAACTCACATATATAGAGTACATGCATCAAGGAATGGGAATAAAATTTGATTCTAATATATATAATCTATATCTAATATATATATATATATATATATATATATAATATATATATATATATAATACTGTATCTCTAAGCATTAGTCTAGTGCTTGGTTCATAGCTGCCACTTAGCAAATGTGTTTTGAATGAAGTAGTATACTAAACTTAATCTCCTCCCATAAAGCATAAAACATCATAGGGAACACACAGGAATTGCTACATACAGGAATAGAAATGGACTTACTGTGTGATGGGCGAAAAGAGGACAAAGAAGCAAAGGATGTTTCTCTGAAAATGTTCAGAACTTCCCATATTACATACCCAAGTTCAGCAGCCACATTCATAAAATGAAAAGCCCTATAATATATTATATGCCAAAATTTTGATTGCAGGTTGCTCTTCACAGAGGAAAACTAAAATTAGAAAAAAAATGGACTGGGTTTTGATATGAGAGAAGAATATAGTTTTTAGCAACATACTTATGGGAAAAGCAAACCCCAAAGACAGATGCAACCTCTGCCCTCCTAAGAAACTGGGTGGAGAATGTTTAACTAAATGAGCCTCCCATGCAGATTATAACGGTGGAGAGGAAAAAGTAGCAGAATGGGCAGAGTGAAATGACATGTGAAAGGAAATAAATGGGAAAATCTGAAATCTTCTTGGTTCAGAAGAAATGCTTTTATTTCACTCCCAGGCTTGCAGGTGACCTCAGATGGTGTTTGATGTTTTCAACTCTCTCTCTCTCTCTCTCTCTCTCTCTCTCTCTCTCTCTCTCTCTTGTGTGTGTGTGTGTTATGCATGCATGAATGTTCTTGTATGTATATAAATGCATGTAGGGGACAGAAGTTGATGCTGATGTCTTCCAGTATTGCTTTATACCTTATTATTTGAGACATTCACGGAACATGGCTACTGCCAACTAGCAAGACGATGGTCAGTTGGTCAGTGAACCTTAAGGATCTACCCCTGTTTCTCCCCCCCCCAGCATGTCTGGCATATATTTAGGTACTGGGGATCCTAACTCAAATCATCATGCATGAGTGACAAGTAGTTTATCCACTGAGTCACCATCCTAGCTTTAAAATACATTTTTTTTGTTTAAAATCCACTTTTGGATTACCCATTACTTCATATATTCAGAAACCCTGGTGTATGAGATCTTGTCTGAGTAAGTTCATCCATGGGAGGCTGCTAGTACCTGAGAATGGGCTTCTGAGAGCCACGTAGCCATCCTAGTGTATATAAGTAGACTAATGCAGCCCTGGTCTGCATAGATACTTCATAACTTTTTGTGTCAGATACCTCATTTCACACGAATGGTGTTGACATCAGCCATGCTGAGTCACAGTTTTAGTATAACATGTCTACATTGTGCTCAGCTCTCCATGGCAGATAGTAGGCAATAACAGTTAAGTTCCATTGCCTACATTTTAATAGATATACAATTAATTATAAAATTTAAAAATAGTTTTTAGTATATTTATGTATATGTGCTTATATGAGTTTATGTGCACCGTGTATATGCAGGAAGTCTGCAGAGGCCAGAAGGAGGTGTTGGATCTCCTGGACCTAGAGTTATAAATTCTTGTAATTTGCCATGTGGGTGTTGGGAACCAAACTTGGTTCCCCTGCAAGAGCAGTAAATACCTAACTATTCAAATTTAAGTGCTGACCTCAGGCTTACAAACCACTTTTGACACATACTATAGAGAAGAAAATGTACTAAAAATTTAAAAATAAGTCTTGAAATATCTTAAGCCCAGGAAGACCCACGTCTCCTGCTAGGCTTGGTGAGGGATGTGCTGCTTGGGCAATGAAGTCCCAGTCTTCTTGTACCAGCCTCTAGATGCTGAGTTTCAGATTCAGACTTGTCATGTTGTTTTTCATTACCACCATTACAGCGCTGTCTTTAATTCTTTGATAAAATTCTCACCTTTTAGTTCACTGTTAACCTAAATGCCAAGTCTGAAATTGGTGGCATTAGGACAAGGGTTATTTTTGGAAATTCTATGGCCAACTGCATAATCAAATACATGGTATGTAGGCTGTTAAGTGCACAGTTCAACTCATCTTCTGTCTTTTCCTCATCAAACTTCTCCTGGCTGACTGCACTCTTGTGCCTTTTCCTTTGTACTTATGCTTTCTTTTGTCCTTTCTTTCTGTTTGATGCTACTTCTGTAAAGTGTCTAAAAGTTTCCCTACCCAGAAACTCTACAAATCCAATTGCTAGTCCTTATGCCTTCTAGAACATCTAAAGATAAATGCTATTTTTTATTATATTAAAATAGACATTATGAAATTTAGCATTCTTTTTCAGTTTTTTGAGGCAGGGTTTCTCTGTGTAGCCCTGGCTGTCCTGGAACTAGCTCTGTAGATAAGGCTGGCCTCAAACTAAAAAAAAATCCACCTGCCACCACCTCCCTGCACAATGTACTATTCTATTCATTTAAAGTTTTTCAGCTATTTTCAATGAGCAACTTTATGTACTGAATGCAACAACAACAAAAAAAGCCAGCACACTTCTGTCTATCTCTAGTACTGTTGCATCATCCTGGTCTATACTTCTTGACTCATTAAATAGTAGTTCCTGGGGATGGAGAGATGGCTAGAAGGATAAGAGCACATACTACTTTTGTAGAGGACTTGATTCTGATTCCCGACACTCATATTGGACAGCACATAACTACCTTTAACTACAACTTCAGGGAATCCAATACCTATTCTGGCATCTGTGGTGCAGCAGCCATGTGAACCCCCTTACATTTATACATAATTAAAATAAAAATAAATTGTTGCACAATTGTTTGGTTGAAACTACTGAAAAGATGTGTTTGCACACAGAGACACTGCCAAAGGATGTGGACTTCAAATTTACTTGGAGTTTCCACTTTTAGCTCATACCAATATCCAAGTGGTAATAATATTTTAGTGTTTTCCACAAGCCAGGAAATGGTACCAGGTGCTGATGCACAACGAGGAAGAATAATATATATAATAATATATACAGAGTCTCAACATTTGTTCATCTTGTAATCAAGACAGAGAAGAAATGACATGGGAGTAATACAGAAAATACGAATTCCCCATTTTGTGACTAAGATGAAAAGGATTGTGAAAGAATTGCTTAAGTATATTTCATGAAGACGAGGAAAACATTGCAGAGACAAAGCTAGTGTGATGCTTCTGCATGTGACAGGGAAGAAGGAAGTGGCTCTAAGAAGTGCTGGGGAAGAACCTTCCAGGCAAAACAGCAATGATAACAAGGGCCTTGTGACAACACTGATGGCTCTCAAAGAGTTAAATGGGCGTCTGTGGCAGGGCTAGAGGAAGAAAGAATTAGTGTTCCCCAGTGAGACTAGGAGGATAAGAGGAGGGGGGGGGGGTTCCTGATCACTACTGTTTTCTACTGAGATGTTACTCAAAGTAAAGTAAAAAGATATGGTGTATTCTAAAAAGCAGCAAATATAGTTAGAGTTTTTCATGGTTTTCTTCTCTGGCTATGTGCATAGAATTGGTTAATTGAAACCTGTAGATGGAGCATGAGTTCATGAAGAAGATTCTGAGATCCTGAAGGAGAAAGATCATAGGTTTGAGACTTCATTTTAAAAGACAAAACAAGTGAACTTTATTTTGGATTGTCAACAGAGGTCATGGGGCCCACACAGTCACTGAATGAGTAACTTTGGCACAAGAAAATTAGAAAATACATTGCTTTTTAAAACAGCCATATGTCAGTCTTGAGCTAGACACTTTGCTGTCATGGAAATGAAGGATGCTGTTTTCATACACAGATGTTTACTCTGGGATGGCACAGGTGGTTACATGTTTTCATAACCAGAATAGAGGTATAAATGAATGCACTATTGAGGCTCAGAATACATACATATATATGTATTCAGATGTATACATATGATGGATATATTGAAAGCAACAATCCAATTTGATAGATTAGATAGGGAGTGGATGTCTCTGATGGAGGTAAATCCTTATATGAGCAGATGCAAAGAACACAAAGCCTTACTAGTATGTAAAGTTAGCAAACCATAGAACTTGTATGGGCAGAGGTATGTGCAGATAGGAAGACAGCCTGACCAGCTGCAGAGCTATGAGTCTGCCTTAGCAGAAGGCCTGCAGGAACTGGCTTCCATACCCTGAGAGCCTTTGATGTTCTGTAATTTACAAATGGCTTTTTTCTTGATTCAGCCCTCACTGTGAAATAGTGACGGCATTCCATGTATTCTCTCATATAGATTAGAGATAGGTTACTGCAGTTGTGATAGGTCTTAAAGAACAAAGAACTGTATTGATTTCTTTTCAAATAGAAAGCCACACCAAGATTGGGCCTTGGAGGGAGTACTTGTTTGTTTTTAGATCCACGTGTAATATTATTGTTCTGCCTTTCAGTATTCCATGGATAGAAGTCAGAGCACACATCTATCCATCTACCAGAGCACAGACAGCATAGAATCCAAGTTAAGAGACTTGGACATTTACCTCCACTTCAAATTTGTGTTGTTCTAAGTTACTTACAAAACTGCTGCGAGTGAAAGAAAACAAACATTGGTATGAAGACTTCTCTCTGAATTACTGATATGCTTTGGTAAAACCTGCAACTCCCAACTATCTGTGTTAAGCTTCAATAGACATTACTAGAATGGATAAGCAGCCAAAAGAGGCTTTTGATATGATTTACTTGCTATTATTATTGTTGAGTTGTAATGCCAGAAAAATTCTTAAATCAGAACAAAATATTTGAGCTTAATTTGATATGTGGTACATGACCCATTAAATATACATGACATAGAAGATTTAAAAAGTCACAATAACTTTGAAATATGTTTAAAACTTGAGTTGGGAAGATCAACTATTGTAAGATTGACTAAGGGACTCTGGGAATCTGTTAATGATGACAAGAAATTGTTACTGTTAAGAACAGCTTTGAGAAAAGGTTAAATGGGATATGTCATTGTCCTAAACAAATTCAGTCAAGAATTCTCTCCATTCTATTATGTAGCCTCCTGAAGTTTCTGGTTTCAAGCCAGCTCCTACCACTATGAAATAAAACTCATGACATTCATTTTAAACATTTTCTTTTGTTTTATTTGCTTCTGCTTGGCTGCAAAAAAAAAAAATCTACAGGAACTTAGAAAAGTCTGTCTTCATTGTAAAGGACCACTGCTTAGCTAAGAGTTATATAAACAGAAGGTGTTAATTTTTGCAGAAAGTAAAGCCTTGAGGCTAGGCAGGCAATTGTGGTGGATATCACCAGATTAGAGAAAGGTCCAGATAATTACTAGTGTCTACTTCCAATCCTCGACAAATCTGGTATTTTGCAATCTATCTAGAGACTAAGTACAGCCTGTTCCAGTATCTTCAGTAACAATTAGACAAACACCCAGTGGCTCAATATCCAGTCAACAGTTGCCCAGTACTGACCCAGGCTCAGCTTCAAAACCTATTTACACCTGAATCTTTTTATTTCATAAATTTGTTTGTTTCAATTACAATATCATACATGTATACAATAAATTTAGTCATATTCACTCCTCCATTCCTTTCCCTCTTTCCACTCTTTCTGTCTAGAACCTTCCTCAAAAAGTTTCCCTTCTACCTTCATGTCATCTTTTTGTGTGGGGATCATGGAATTTAGTGAGAGTTACTTGCTTTGAGTGGGTGGGAGGTTAGTGAGCCAGGGTATCTTATCTGTAGCTGTACCAACAAAGAATAAAAAGGCCATATATGTAAAAGACCATACATGTAAAGGATTCTAATTCATAGCTCTTCTAAGTAGAAGATTTAGTTTTGGAGAAGACAAAGTTCTTAAATGCTTAAAATTTCATAACAGTGTATGCATACCCATAGAAAAATCCAGAAACCATAAAATTTTATGTAAATCTGTGAGAGAAAATTGTATCTAGGCTTTATGTGCATGTTCTATACTTTATCTTATGAGTGATCAAGAAATTGTAAACTAAAGAGATACCTTTATCTTCTGAGCCAGTAGTTTTTATTACCAGTAAAATATCTTGAGTCCTACTGGCCATTTGTTTTACTTTCCAATGTATCTTTTTTCTTGTATTGTATTTTTTTCATGTCATATATTGTGATGAAGGTTTCCCTCCTCCAACTCTTTCTAGTTCCTCTCCACCTCCCCTCCCATTTGGATCCACACCCTTTCTGTCTCTCATTAGAAAACAAACAGGCATCTGAAGAATAATAAAACATAAGAAAACAGATAAAACAAAACCAAACAAATGGTAATAGGATAAAACAAACAAACAAAAAAACAAGCCAAAGAAAAAGCATGAGAAAAACATATAGACACTGAGACATGCACATGTGCACACATAGGAATCCCAGGAAAACACAAAACTGGAAGCCAAAATATATATGGAAGGATCTGTAAGGTTAAAAAAAATGCCTTGACAAAATATTATGAGACAAAGAACCTCCAAAGATGCTATTGAGTTTGTTTTCTGTTGGCCATCCCTTGCTGGGCATGGGGACTGCCTTTAAAAGTAGTTTGTTTCCCCAGTGAGATGCCCTTGGAGAAAATTATTTTTCATTTGCAAATGGCTATCAGTTGGAGATGCTTCTGAGTTGGAGATGCTTCTGGGTTAGAGATGTTCACATCTGATCTTAGCTTTAGGACTCCATTTAGTACAGACCTGCATACAAGGAAACCTGCTAGTCATAGCAAAGCCAATGTACATAATGAAGTCAAGAGACTGTGGCAGCATAAACTAATTCATTCTGGAAAGCCAGAAATATTGTTATGATCTTACAATCTTAATTCCTGTGGTCAACCAACATGCCAAAGCCTAGCTCCTAAGGTTCTGGAAATTGTAAGCTGGGGCCTTTGGCAGATAATTAGGTCATAAGTGCTCTTTGCCTTTGTGAATGGAATTAGCCAGACATTGTATAAGGAGGCCTTGGAAGCCTTGTGTCATTTAAAGACACAAAAGGAAATGGCTCTCCATAGACTTGTCATCTACAGGTGCTTTCACATTGAACAACCCAGCTTCTAATCTGTGAGAAACAAAAGTCTGCTGTTTGAGAGTTACTCATTTTAGGGGTAGGGTGTTACAGGCACCAGGAAAGACTAAGATAACCTTTCACTCTACTTCACTTGCAACTTTTCGTTTGACACCTTCTTAAAATGCCTAGAAGCTGGTGGTAGTGGTGCACTCCTTTAATCCCAGCACTTGGGAAGCAGAGGCAGGTAGATCTCTATAAGTTCAGGGTCAGCCTGGTCTACAGAGAGAGTTCCAGGACAGCCAGAGCCACATAGTGAGATTCTGTCTCAAAACAACAACAAAAAGCCTAGTAATTAACTTTTCCCTTTCTCCCCATCTTGGGGAGAACACCACTTTCTAAGAACCACTGCCTGTTAGCTTTCAGATGTAAGGCCTCTGTTGCTCCCTGTAGAGGACTATTTCTGTTAAGTCAGAGCTCTTTTGGGACACCTCTGATGTTACCTTCTGGATGCTGATTGACATGGATGATTTTAGACAGAGAAAATGAAGTTTATAGAAGTCAGGATCAAAAAAGAAACTATGGAAGTAAAGGAAGGTAGTATTTATTAGAGAAGGCAACATGTAACAAATGTGAGTATAGTCACATCTCTATTTGGTAATAGTGAGGACTTGGGTCCAGAAGTAACTGAATCCATATAATTTTGTTTGTCTTTATTAAAAATAAATTAGGGTGTATTTTCATAGCAACATAATTTGTAGCCCAGTATGTAGTCAGATGAAAGGCATTTTCCTGACCCAAGTATATACAATAGATATTGTCTCACTGAAACCACAGGGATAGGCATAAGGAAGAGTGGAATGCCCCATTGATTCCATTCTAATGTAATTATCATGAGTTTATGCATACAAAATTTGGTTGTCTTAACCGTTTGGGAATTTTCACAATTTATATTAGGTATTAGACTTTCCCCACAACACATAGAAGTATTAATTCTATAAGTGAGGTGTATATTTTGAGGGTGAACTACGTTTAAAGAAAAGTGTTTAAATATTGGCAGTATACTAATATTGTGATTAAGCTGTCATCCTTGAAACCATTTATTTCTGTGTTGGGTATTGAAACAAATCATCCCTTATTTTTTTCTAGCAATTTCATGGTGAGGAGGTCCATGGATGTCTTCTACTTTCTGTTGTCCCCACTGAGGAACACAAAAATCCAATTGCATTTGGATGTACAGGTCAGGGAATACTTTCATGTAGTTGGGAGTTGTGTTACCTTTCTGTTATGTTAATGATTACCTGACATCTCTACCCATGAAGAGAAAGAATTTATTTTGATGCATGGTTTTGAAGGCTCATGGTCAGATAGCTCAACTACTTTGGGTCTAATATATCATGTCATGGAACACATGCAAGAACAAACTGTACTTCATGGCTCAGATGCAAACAAGCAAGAGAAGTAGTGAATGTTCCAATATCCCCTGGAAAGCCATATCACTTCCAGTAACCAGAGACATTCTACTAGGACTTTTGCACAAGAAAGGGAATAATCAACAAAGCTGAGGTGATCACCTACAGAATGGAAGAGAATCTTTGTCAAACATGTAGCCAATGATCATATAACAGAAGACAAGTAACCAAATGAATAAATAAGCCAATGACATATGATACTTCAAAGGAATAAAAATGGGGAGTAAATATATGAAAAATGTTCCATTCTTAGCCAGCAGGCAAATGCAAGTCAAAACTTATACTGAGATTTTCAGATGTTTAGTGAGAATGGTAACTATCAACAAATGACAACAAACCCCAATTTAACAAACACAGGACAGATGTGGGCAAAAAGGAAGTATAGCATGTAAGTATAAATTTGCCCAGGAATTGCAGATAGCAACACAGATGTTCCTCCAAATATTCAGCATAAAACCACAATCAAATTCAACATATGATAACACACCTGGGCATATACCTGAAGGAAATCTGCATATGCATGTTTATTGTACCACTATTCAAAAAAGCTGACTTATTGAATGCCAAAGAGCTTGTTAACAAAGGAAGCAATAATTAAAATATAGCAAATATACAAAATAGACAATTACTCAGTCATAGAAAAAGTCACATTATCTGCCTGAAAATGAGTGAAACAGAATTTACCATATTAAACAAAATAAGCCAGATACAGTGCTGTGGAATAATCGTTTTTTTTTAACACTGTAAAGATTTGTCACTCTAATTGGTTTAATAAAAAAGCTGACTGGCCATGAACCAGGCAGGAGTATAGGCAGGACAATGAATCTAAGGCTTATGGGCAGAAGAATGGTGGAGTCAGAGAGACACCAGCAGATGCAGAGGAAGCAGAACATGTAGAAAATGAGGTAAGGAGCCATGTGCCATGTGGCAGAGGATAGATAAGAAATATTGGTTAATTTTTAAATGTAAGAGTTAGCTAGTAACAAGCCTGAGCTATAAACTGTGTATTTGTAGTTAATATAAGCCTCTGTGTGTGGTCACTTGATACTGGCAGCCGGGAAAGAAAAGTCTGCTTACAGCACAGAGATAGTTATTGCATGGTTTTATGTGCCTTTATTCCTGGGGACATGTGAAAAAAAAGAAGTCTAAAGGAAACTAACTAATAAATAAAATGAAGGATACCACCAAACTCCAACCTGGTGAACCAATGAGTTTTAGTGGGGGTTATTTATAGGAGCAGAAAGAAATCCCAGGCAGCTGTGTCATCAAAGGCCACCTCAAAATGGGTGATGGAACATGAAAATTGGAAACCTAGAGGGCACAGCACAACATTTAGGTAGCTCAACAAGCTGGAGAATGTTTCTGACAGCCAGTTTGAGCCTCTTCTAGGAAAACATTTGGTTTGTATGAGAGTATTCTGTGCATCTCAGGTGGCTGAGTGTGTCTGTCAGAAAGCTTTACTGCCTATATATGCTTGAAGGACAGACACATTAGTGAGTCTGCTCAGTTTGGGTGACTTCCTTGACCCTTTGAGTTGTTTTCTTCCTGAGTTCAATGAGCTTCCCTACAGGACAGAATATTTCACCTCCATGGGGACATCATTTTCCTTAAGGAGTTTGCTTCCTAAATAGGATGTTTTATCTCAGAGGAAATTGCTAAACAATACATGGTCGCTTTCATACATAGAAATTGGAATTGAAAACTAACGCTTACCTGCAAGTAGAGAGGCAAGAGGTCATGGTACAAGAAGAGAGGGAACATTAAGCTAGAGGGTGAAAATTCTGGACGTGGGCAGGTTATACACATATATGGAATTTAATTATATATATATATATATATATATATATATATATATATATATATGTTACTATTTGCAGTAATACCAAATGACTCAAAAAATTAAAAAAGTAATGGAACACTATTATAGGAGGTTAATCTATTCAATTAGTAAGCAAGGGATCATTGCTAACTGACTGTGAATCAGATGAACAGAGTCCTTGCTCTGAGACAATGAAATAGTACTTTTAAATGTATTGTTTTAAGTGTTCCATGAGGAAAGTACCTCATGGCTTACAGAGACTGGGGAGCATCTGACTGTGACTCAAGAGTCAACAAAGGTATCACAGGAAAAGTTGCAGGTTGAGACCAACAGATACATAAGAAATAGCCAGAGCTTTGGGTCCAGAACATCTGTTTGAGGTGGGCCTGGAAGCAAGATCATGGGAAGACAAGCCATACTAAGGGATACAGATTGTATTCAGGGCATGAATTTGCAGGTACACAGGAAGCAGAAGTGAGGTATTAAAGATATGCCCTGGACTTCTCCAGTGTGGCAGGGAATGACTGAAGTGTTTCAAATACGGCTCCCTGGGTTGTTTCAAAGAATGCTGGTGCGAGCACTCCATCTCTGAAAGGGTCACAGCCCCAAGGGGGTGGTTTATATGTGTGTTTTAATTTGGTGTGGGATTTGGGCTCAGATGTTTCAACTTATCTGAAGTCAAATGTCAATTGAAAATTACTGTTTACAGGGTAAACTGCCTTTTTAGTTGGGATGTTTTTCCTCACTGCTTTGCCTTAGAAAGCACCATAATCTTGGGTCTCTATTTAGATATCCTGTAGTGGATATGCTCCTCATTTAGAATATGAGCGGGTGGGTCCTCCTGACCCCACAGAAGGCAAGTGCTTAGAATATGTGTTGTTATCACAAAACCTGTTTCAGAGATGCACATTTCTTGTCCAAAATACCTTTAATCTATTTGTTAACATCCTAGTAAGACGTCTCATCAAAATACTAATACGTCTTAGTACCTGTTGGTCTCCATTTTATCAGAGCATGATTTGGTGGAGAGGTCATCTATCTTCATTTTAAAGAGGAGAGCATAAAACACATGGGTCTGGGAGGCAGGACATAGAACTCCCCAAGGCCCAAATCCTGGAGATATCAAATGGGAGGAAATACGATCAAGTCTGGATCATTGCAGAAGACCAGCACCTCTAAGGCTTTCAGTTGTATTGGGGACAAGTGGCCTTTTAGATTCCTTGGTTAAGGTCATTTACATCAGTGGCCTCCATGGTAGGAGCTATCTGGTTTTTCTGGGATAGGAGATGAAGATCTCTGTTCACATATTATAATTTTATCTCGAGTGTTTGATGGGCTTTCTTTCAGTGTGCAATGAAAGTTGTGGTGTAGTCTTTTCTTCTTCAGAGGTGTACTATATTTCTGCCTTCAGAAGAACTTTTCCTGTGGAAGAAAGTTATGTCACATGCAAACCAAGGTTTTACAAACATACCCATGCTTTGTCTTCTTTATTTTTCATATTGACTTTCTTTGATACAGTGCCATCACTCTGAGAACAGAGCCTTGTCTTAAACTGGAGGTACTTAACAAAAGAGATTATCTCATAACTTAAGGATGAATACAAGTTTTGCAAGAATTATGTTGCTAACTGTTGGAATATATATATATATATGTATGTATGTATGTATGTATGTATGTATGTATGTATGTGTTGTGTTTCTCTCTCTTTCCCCTTCCTCTATCTCTCCTCATCTTTGTAGACTTAAAAAATTAAATTAGTATAATATAGTACTTGTAAAGACAAATCAGTCTGCTAGATATGGATTACAGAAAAGATGTATGCCTTTATGCTGGATAGTTTTATGTCAAGTTGACACAAGCTAACGTCCTTTTAGAGGAAGAAACCTCAATTAAGAAAATGCTTCTATAAGATCATCTATAGGCAAGCCTATAGATCATTTTCTTAATTAGTGATTTGTGGGGAGAACCCAGCTCAGTGTGGGTAGTTCCACCTCTTGGCTGGTGTTCATGGATTCTATAAGAAAGCAGTCTGAGCAAGCCATGAGGAGAAAGTCAGTAAACATCACTTCTCAATGGCTTCTGCCTCAGCTCCTGCCTCCAGCTTCCCGCCCTGTTTGAGTTCTGTCCTGACTTCCTTCAATAATGAACAGTTGTGTAAGAAGAATAAGCCAAATCATTTCCTACTCAAGTTGTTTTGGTCATGTTTTCCATTGCAGCAATAGAAGCCCTAACTAAGACAAACTTTAACGTTAAAATTTGCTTTCTGATTTGAGATATATAAAGCCATGATGTCATAAACCATCAAACAATACGATGGTGTAAATTCATGAGAATATAGTTAAATAACAAAGAGATAAAGGAGAATTAGTTATCATGTAGTGAATGAATTATCTGTTAAGTGAGTTTAAAAAATTCTTGGGGAGGGCTTTATGAAGAGGAATATTGGAGACTTAGTGTGGTCATGCTGTTTGGCTGTGTGGCACCTTCTGAGAAAGTGTGGGGATGAGACAGAGTTCACCTTAAGCAATGAACAGTTTGACAGGAAATAGTGTTTCTTCAGAGTGTTTTATACCAGGAGGTGCCTAGCTCTCTGGAGTTTAACTCACTGAAGTCTTCCTGGATGCTAGTGATAACTTGCTGGGAGTGCTTCACTTGACAACAAACTTCATAAACAAGAACACCAAGTCTTTCATGTTTGA
The DNA here is from genome assembly GCF_003668045.3 of Cricetulus griseus. Taxonomy (NCBI): domain Eukaryota; kingdom Metazoa; phylum Chordata; class Mammalia; order Rodentia; family Cricetidae; genus Cricetulus; species Cricetulus griseus. The sequence continues at coordinate 195,729,046 of NC_048597.1, read as the reverse complement.
GCAAGTGACTTTGGGATACTTGCTTGGCACACAGCAGAGCGGGGGCTTATGTTCAGATTTGTCTGTTCCTGAAGCTCAAGCACAATAGGGAGTATGTCACTAAATTGGGAAACAAAGCCAGACAGGGCCTTCTTAGTTCAAAATCATCAAGTGTGAGCATCAAGAGAAGAGTTAAAGGGTTGGCATTCAGGGCGATACTATATGGAAAAATGAATAACTCCAAATGCTTGATCAGAAGAAAATGCTCGGTCTGGGGATATAGCTTAGTGATAGGACAGTTGCCTATCATGTGCAAGGTCCTGGATCCAAGCCCAGCACTACAAAGAACAAAAAATGTTCAAAGACACTATTTTTGTCTCATGATACTTTTCTCTTTGATTTATGAGCTCATGTCTGGCTAGTTGGAAAACAGTGTGGACAAAGGTCAAATGGTATGAAAATCTGAGATAATGTCCTATGAATAAGGTAAGTTAGAGATAACTTTTAAACCCTGACACATTTAATCAGATATATATATATAATATAATATATATATATATATATATTGTCTACAGCTTCTTCAAAATATCCTTTGAGTTGTGAGTTGCATTTAATAAAGTCAGTAAATGAGTTAAAGCATATCAAGAAATGCATTTTACCTTTTCCTCTTTATGATACATATTGACAGTGCCTAAGTATTTATGTTTAAGTGGGTTGACAAGCTCTCTAATTCCCTAAAAGATTTTGCGGTATCCGTCTACTTTGTGAAACTTTAAACATCACTTCTGGAAAGGAAAAATACATTCTTTGGGATAAAAAAAAATTCCTGGTTTTAGCTCATTTTTCCTAGGCAGTACACAAAGAGAGCTATAGTATTTTTGATGAAATTTCTCTGGAAATGAAAAAAAAAAACTGATTTTAAGTCAACAAAGATACATGGGATTTAAGATAGTCATCTGGTATAGCAAACATAAGCATATTGCCAAATAACATTTTATAAAGCAGCTACTATATCTATGAATACCGTCAAAGTGCAAAGGAAGCTGTTTCTACTCACATTTTGGAACAGAAGTGAACAGCACAAAACTGCTTTGCTTAAACAATTCACCCATGTTTCACACTTACCCTCTCCACTCAGGGTTCTAAACCCCCTTACTATGTAATATTTTTTTTAGAAAACCTTTTTGCAGAATCAACTGTTTAAAATAGGATTTCCCCAGTACCTTTTCTCATTTATTTATTTATTTATTTATTTATTTATTTATTTATTGGTGACTGATTATAGGATTACTTGAAAACTTAATTTTAAGCTTGTACTATACAACCTAGTCTCTAGTTTGTGGGGAAAGAGTTAGTTATTTTTATATTCCTGGCCATGGATTTTTCTGATCTCTGTGGTTAGCTTCATTTGGGTCCCAGCAGAATGGGATAGCTGACTACTTACTGTACAGGTTAGAAAAGAATCAAACAACTTTCCAGAATGATATCTGGGTGTTAATATTTTAAGTAGCATGATAGTAAGAGGGCTTTCTCAAAATTGAGGACTTACTCATAAAAGCCAACACCTATACACTTCAGAACACCAAAAGCTGTTTGGGCCACACTGGGCCATCGGACTGGTTTATGTATGATGCTTCATTTTACACTAGTTTTATTTTTGCACATTCTAGTGATCAGCCTTCAGCGTGGGCTGCTGAGCCTCCCCCATATGCTCTGCTCTATGAGCCCAGAGAGCCCAGTTGTGAAGTCTTGACACCTGCTGCATGGGATAAAATATTCATGTGTGTGGTGGTGGAGGTGTGTGGGCTTATGTCTGTGTAAGCTATTCACAGTCTCGTGGGTCAAGACAATGCATATAATGCAAATCAATCTAATGGAGTAAAGCATCCTTGGCCCTACTTACTTAAGTTTTTTTCTTTTTTCTTTTCCTTCTTTCCCTGGTCCTCATCTCCTCCCTCCAAAGACATACCTGATATCCTAAGTGTGAGTCATTTCACAGAAAGACAAAGGCAGTTCTAGCACAGCCCTTATTAGATGAGTCTCCCGATGTCTGTATCTCGGCCCCATTCTCTCTTGGTGTTACAACACATCAACACTCTTAGTGATGATAGCTTAGAGATTGCAATCCTATTGGTGTGCCGCTTCCTTCATCTTCAAGCCAATGAGGTCTGTATGGGAGATGACGGTTACTTAGGCAATTAAGTGGTTGGGTCTTGCTGACAAACTTTACTTTTCATGGTGTTGACTCTCCTGAGGAGCTTATGAAAAGGGACAAGTAACTGCTGCTCTTTCTGGTGCATGAGCCCAGCAGTTGACTGTCTTTAATAACAGGGCAGAATCACTTGCAACTTTCAGTAACTGCCTGGTGTCAAGCCTCCAGGTACTTTAACTTGGACTTAATCTGGAATTAGCTTTTGTTCTTGTTTCTTGTTCCTTTTTATGGTCTCCTCATGCATGTGCTCCAGCTACATGTCTGAGCAGGAAGGACCAGTTACTTTATCTCCTGAGGTTGGCATCTTTTGCAAGCAAGATGCAGGGTAATTAATTGGTTGGTAGAGAGGTACATACAGAAAAAGCCTCTACTGGACCGACATCTGTAATTGTTTTGTTTAGTGGTCTTGGCGAAGCCGCTTAAACCCCCAGCATTTGTTTTCCGTTTGGTGGGAGAAAAAAAAAATAGGGAAGTAATTTTTCAAGTGGAAGGAATGTTGCAGAACAGTTCTCAAACATTCTAGAACACTGAAGGAGGAGCACTGAGCTTAGAAGACACTGTCAGTCTCAGAGAGTGTAAGACATCACCAGTCTCAGAAGGTTTTGAAAAAAAAAAAAATCAAAGTAGTGAATGAGTCATTCGGATACAGCAGAGAGACACAAGAATGCTTTTCAGTGAAGTCAGTGCCACAGAGGATTTAAGAAGAAAATCGGCCAAATGATTCTTCGAACCTTGGTGTGAATAGAAGACAGGTTTGAAAGACAATGCACTCACAAGTGTGGGCACCCTGGCTATCCACAGTGTTGTGGCTTGTGGGAACATGTCAGTAAAACAAAAACGGCTTGACTGTATGAGCTAATATATGTAACCATGCAGTATGGACCGTAAAAAGGAATCTTAGTCAAACACACAGAATTCATAGCTGTGCTTTTCAAAATTGGACTTTTAACTATCTTAGCACCTAGGGATTTTAAGTGCCAGTGCTGACATTTTTACAAGGTTTCCCTGCATATTTGCATTTTCTTCTCTTCAGTTTGGGGAGCCAGGAGGGAAAAAAGTTTTCATTTACAAAGTAGGATTCTGTCAGATTAAGGCAGCCTTCAGTTCCTGTCATCTTGGCTCTACATGGGAGGGTGTTGCTTCAGGGTGTCTGAAGTGTAAACTTGGGAACTCTCTAGCCATAACCTTTAATGCCGATTTCTAAGGTAACCAGCATCCACAACACAGACGGCATCATAAATCAGAATTAACACCTTGAAAGCGTTTCTGGGAGCCAAATGGGAGTCCTCAGTGCTCCCAGAGTAGAGCTGATGTCACCCGGTTACCAGTTTCCTGGACAGACAGAGCTCCAGCTGTCTCACCAGCTAAGGTTTCTTTCTGGTGACCTTGCACAGCTCTCCTGAAGACCTGGACGTAGGGCAGCAGCTCTTGGCCATCCAACTGAGAAATGAGGCAGCCATATTCTCCATGGCCACCACAGAGTGAATTTCTTTATTCTCCAAATGTATGATCCAGGCAGGACTCAGGTCAGCTCTGTGTTTGTGACCTTTTTCTGGAGATTTTCCCACCGGAAGAAAGCACATTGAAGCACTCCACACAATTGGTCACAGGCCACATGAACTAGGCTTGCTCTCATCATGCTATAGGTTAGCTTTTAGGAGTCAAGTCAGAGACAAAGGGACAAAGATGACAAAGATAGGAAACAGTTTTGTTTGTGTGTTTTTGCTTTTTCTTGAGTTCCTGGATTTTTGTTTGGTTTGGTTTTAATTTTGACACCTGTCAAGAGAAGGGAGCTATTTAGTGGACTTGGTGCCTGGGCGTGCGTGCGTGCGTGTGTGTGTGTGTGTGTGTGTGTGTGTGTGTGTGTGTGTGTGTGTGTAAATGTGTGAACTTAATAGTCCAAGAGGCAAAGTGAGTTAACAGCTCTGCACATTTATCGTTATCTCTTACATGAAAAACTAGCTGGGTCACACAAATGTAGGTTTCAAGGAAACCAGTCTGGCAGGGCCACATTAATATGATTAACACAATATCCTGCTTAAGTTTAGTCTGAAAGAACTTGGACAACTTTCAAAAATGGGTAAATGATATAAAGTAAACACTTTATTGCGTTCTCTTGGCCACAGCTTCATAAGTTTGTCATAGAATGACCCAAAGAGCTGCATCCTTCTTTGATAAAAATTTCCCAATTTTATCTCGAATTCCAAAATTAAAAGACCCCTCCTTGCCTGCTTTGTGGGTTTACCAGCGTCTCTGGCACTTGCCAAACATAGTTTGGGAGTTCACTGCCTGAACCCAAGCAAAGATTAGCACAGATACTTGGAACTGGAAAGTGAAACACATCAGGAACTTACTGTAAAGATCGTAGGCAAAATGCACTCACCCTTTAGCAACATGTGGTCTTTTCCTGGATCCCTTCATGAGCATGTTGCAGTCTGGAACATTATACATATCAGGGGGTGGTTTTTACAGTCATCGGGGGCTCTCACAGGAATTTGCTCAGTAACTAGCCTTTGGGGGAAAGATAGACAGGAATCATAAAGAAAGCCAAGTTCACAAAATCACTGAGAGAATTTAACTTCTTCCATGGCCAAACCCACAGAAGATGAAGTCATTCTGTACACTGCCTAGCACATGCGTTTTCTGTAATTCCCAACACTGACTCACTGTGTTCAGCCATAAACATTCTTTGGACTTCAATGTCCCCACCTGTAAAATGGGGATAATAGTACCAGTCACGTGGATGATGATGAGAGGGAGCTATTTTTAAAGGACTTTAACCTTGCCCCAAGTGGAATTCTTATGTCTTTATGGTCTTAGTAGTTTCACTTGGTAAAGAAAGGCCTGGACAATCCATTCTCTGAAATGTTACCAGTACTTCCCTGGCATTATATGCACAGAAAATATTTTATTTACATTAGATGAAAAATGTGAGCAGTTCTTTTTGCATAGTGCCAATAAAATTCTTTTTTTTTTTTTGTATCTTGCTACAAAATAGCCTGTGTTCACTGCTTTGCTTCATCTAGTTTCTGTTGGATTATTGATATTTAAGTCGTCTTCCTTTTTTTTCTATTTTTTTTATTTGAATTAGAAACAAGATTGTTTTACATGTCGATCCCAGTTTGCACTCCCTCCCCTTCTCCCCTACCACCCCTCCCCCCAACTAATACCCTACCTATCACATATCCTTTCTGCTCCCCAGGGGAAGGCGAAGCCTTCCATGGGGGTGTCATCAGAGTCTATCATTTCTTTGGGATAGGGCCTAGGCCCACCCCAGTGTGTCTTGGCTCAGGGAGTATCCCTCTATGTGGATTGGGCTCCCAAAGTCCACACCTATGCTAGGAATAAGTACTGAACTACTACATGAGGTCCCGTAGATTTCTGAGGTCTCCTTACTGAAACCCACGTTCCTGGGATGGATAATATGACTGAAGAATCTGCTCTGGCACAGTCCTCTGACCTTCAATTTGAAGTATTCTATAACTGTGTAATTACTTGATTGATTTCATTAGTCGTTTTCTGTACCTTTCCTTAGTGGATTTCAGTCTTTAAGAGGTCACAGATTTCTGTTTTGTTTGGTGACACAGACCCAACATCTAGGATATCTCCCAGATGAGAGTGGTACTGGTTGCATGATCCCCCTGAATCGTTGCCTAATTTTGATTCTTAATCTTACAGATGGTAGTTGATATTTGACTTTAGGCTTTTGAGTTTATCTGGTTGAAATCCAACCATCCAACCACATTTCCACCCTTTCTTCCTTCTTGCCTTCTTCTCTTTCATTTTGCGAGTCTTCTTCCTTCCCCTTTACATTCTATGGCAGTGGTTCTCAACCTGGGGGTAGCATATCAGATATCCTGCATATCATATTTTTGCACTATGATTCAGAACAGTAGCAAAATTACAGTTATGAAGTAGCAATGAAGTAATTTCATGGTTGATGTCACCATAGCATGAGGAACTGTACTGAAGAACTGCAGCATTAGGAAGGTTGAGAACCACTGTTGTATGGGCTCCTGGTTTGGCTAGGCTTTTTCTTTCCACTGCTATATCCAGTTTGATTTTGATACATTGTTCTAACTATTAATTGTGATTCTCTGTGACATGGTACCATAATCCGCTGAATCATTTACCTGAAAACAATCACAGAGACCCAATGAGTACATACAAAGTAGCTGCCAAGGTTTCATGTGAAGCCATATGTATGGATGCTGAGTTGATGCTTCTCAGAACTGCACGATATAAAGGGCTGTTCTTGCATCTGTCAGCAAAAGAGCACTTCTGTAGACTCATGTTATTATGTAGTCTTTTAATCTTCCAATTCATTTCAGATGTCTCTTGAAGTAACATGTCATCCAGAGTCCACTCCCCATTGGATGAGTCATTCACTGGTCTTCCAACAAAACAGATGGTGAGCAGTGGAGAAGTCAGGGAAAGTGAAGAAAATGAAAGAGGGAGGTGAGAAAGAATTTTGACATCAAGATGTGTGCGTTAAGGTTTTTATCTCTTTAAAATGTTCAGATAAGCATCTTGGCTTCCTTTGTGAAATTTAAAGTAGTAATGCTACAAACTTGACATAAGTTTTATGATTTGACTAAAGTGTCTGCATTTCTATTCATTTATTGCTGTTGTTTATTTAAATAAAGGTATTTATAAAGGATTCTGATTAGAGCAAAAATAATGCAATGGAAACAATAGAAATAATGAAATTTTGGGATTAAGAAGTGATTATTGAATGATTTTTTTGCAGCTCTAAGCCATACAATAGAATTTATTGGATTTTGGATAGAAAGCCAAAAATAGTGTGCATTTTTGCCATAATTCTTCTTTGGGAATCACTCAACAAACATGACTGTGTACCTCCAAACACAAGGCACCATGTTTAGTACTATACTGCTAGAGAGGAAGACAATGGACAAGAGCTTCTGTCTCTGAGAATATTAGTGCCTGTTCAAGCCTCAGTGTTCACCTATAAAGTTACACAAACAAGCACAACTGAAGATACGACAACTCATGGTTCTAAAGTCACACTGCCTGTATGTGGCAGAACTGGCATTCAGAGCAGTGGCATCAAAGCTATGCTGTTTGAACCAAACTACCTTCAAATGGTCTAACCACAAAAGAGGTTGCTTACTTGCCACCACCACTCTCCCCAGTACAGAAGAGAGAGACAGACAAAGAGAGACAGGGGAATTATGTTAATATCCCATTATTTTAACAGTTCATGTGATTTTGGAGAAAGATAGGTCCAAAATCTTCAAGATGGGTCTGGCATACCAGAGACCCAGGGAAGAGCTGCAGTGCAAGGTCATAGACACCTTGAAAGCAGACTTCCTTCCTCATCAGAGGTTTCTCTTTTCTGCCAAGACCTCCACTGAATAGAGGAAGCTCAAATGGTAAGGAATCTGCATTGCTGAACAATCTTTTCATTAAGGTGCTGCTATCATCCAAAACATTGCCCCTTCAGAATCAGGTTTATACAAATATCTCAGTACCATGCTAAGCCAAACTAAGCCAGACTCATTTATCTTGATACATAAATTCCTTGCCATAGAGTGACATGGGGAAATGTCCTCTGGGGGCTGGAAACATGTCTCAACAGTTAAAAGCACTCGACTGTTCTTCCAGAGGTCCTGAGTTCAATTCCCAGCTACCACATGGTGGCTCACAACCATCTGTAATGGGATCAGATTTCTTCTTCGGGTGTGCATGCAGACAGAACACTCATATATATAAAACACATGAATAAATACATACTTTTAAATGAAATGTCTTCTGAAGGCATAGGGGAAAAACAGACATCCACATGTTTAGAGTCAAGATGGTGCCAGAAGTGCTCTGCTCTGGGTCTTGAAACACCTGTGGAGTTGGGCTTCATTCCCTGGTTTGCTCAGCCTCTTTGTTTCAGGGAGAAAGTCTCACCATACTACACACTCTCCCCTCACCATACAACATACCCAACACCACCATATAATACATCTACCTATAACCATACAGCATACCTGCCCCTCACCATATAACACACCTACCCCTCACCAAGCCATACACCCACCCCTCACCATATAGTAACCCACACCTCATCATACAGCACACCCATCCCTCACCATATAGCACATCCACCCCTCAGCATACAACACACCACCATCACCATACAACACACCATCTCTCATCATACAACACACCTACCTACTCCTCACCATATGGCAAACTACCCCCATCATACAACACACCACCCTTCATCATACAACACAACCACCCCTCAACATACAACAAACCACCCATCATCATACAACACACTCACCCCCACTATGCAGCACCCTACCCCTTTGAAAGCCTCTTCCTTCAGAGAGAAAGCCCTACCTCACAGGACACTTAGCCCTTTTGACTCAAGGCATAGTGATGTCTAAACTTCTGATATTACACTGTGATCTACAAATGTACGAGGCTTTATTGTCACCTATTCTGGGATACACGTGACCAGGTGACTCATGAGCTGCAGATTGGACACGTCTGCTAGAATGTGTGCATGTTGTGGCACTAAGCAGGGAATTCACTGTCCTTTGCTTCTTGTGACTGACCTTTACATTTTTTAAAATGTCCTAACTTGAATAGAACTTGAATAGGGAACTTGGGTAGGAACCAGAGGTGTAGAGATGAAGGAAAGAGAAAGAAATTGTGGCAGAGGAGCAGCCTGAATTCGGTTACCACCTAGCCTGCTCGTCGAATGACACTTCACACAAACTCTAGGCTGTCCCAAGACCAGGCTTCCTTTCCACCTTTCTGAGGATCACTGTTGACAGCCCTGCTGAGTGCCTAAATTCTGTCATTCCATGTTAATCATTACCCACTGCCAGTATCTTTCCCTATCTAACAACCCTCAAGTCACTGACTCACTCATGCTACTGGAAGGATGGATGTTTGGTTTCAAAGCATGGACTTTGGATTCATGAAATATGCTTCAGCACTATGCAACTCCAGCCTCCTTAGTCCTCTTATCTGTAAAATTGGGATAATGGTGGTATTGATGCAATAGGCTAGTTGAAAGGAAAAGGTGAAGCAGCAGAAGAGAAACCTTTGCTAAGGCACCTGTCAATAAATGCACCCTCAGTGTTTGGCAGCTGCTCTTTCTGTTTGTTTGATGTGGTTTCTTTAAGCATAATGCCAATTATGTAGGTACAGAGAATACAAACAACAACAACAACAATTCACAAGTGATAAACAAAGATGATACAATTAATTATCTGGGGATAATTGGAGTGCCACCTATTAGTTTTCACGTATGCTATCCATTGAAGAGAGAGTTAATGGTAGTCAGAGGAGGGAGAGAGAGCATATTAACATTTGCCTGTGAGGCTCAGGACAACAGGAGCACCCAGTGATGATCCTGGTTACCACTTATTTAGATGCTTGTCAGACAGGCTTTGTGTCGGTATGTGTAGGCATATGTTTTTGTTTTCCTGGAAGTAACATTTCTCTAGAAGGGGCTTATCTTCCCACAGATGCATATTATCATCTGATAAAGAAAATTTCATATGTTTACAAATACCTATTTGTTCCATCGTCCACAGATTCCTGATTTCTGTTATATTTTATAAGGAAATAGCAACAGTTTCAAAGAAGCAAATGATTAAATGTTTCTTTCCTATTCTTAAATACAGCAAATATCACTGGGGGAAAACTCCTAAGAAATGAGGATGGGGGAGGGAAAAATTAATTAATAAAAAATGTTTTAAAAAAGAAATGTTAAAAAAAGAAACAAGGATGGAAAGCCTGATTATTCAGTCTTCCTAAAGAAATATTCTCAAGCTTACATATTTGTGCTTTAAGACATGTGTACATCTTCAGTCTTAAAAAATTTATGGCAAAAGTAATGGGAATCTTTGGCCAGTGTCAATCAGAGCTTGAAGGTAAGACCCTATTGTTTAAGACAACACACAGTTTTGATATAGGACCGAAAGGACTTGAGCTGGTAATGTCCTTGAAGCCTGCACCCTAAGCGCTAGCTCTCATGGTATCTGAATGTAATATGTAAGCTGACAAGGAAGAAAAGTAATAGATTCTCCTACTCAACAAACAGCAGCATTGACCAGCTCAGTAAGATATCCCCGAGGGTGCAATAGTGACACTTATAGCTTGGGGATAAACAACTACTCTCTAATTGAACCTAAGGACGACTAAATAGGAGGTGGTTGTCATACCTGGTACTGTAAACCCGGCCAATTATGTATGTCTGAAGAGATTATAACACCCTAGTGGACAATCTAATAATGCCATTTTCCTAAGTCAATATAGTTTCTAAGTGTATTTAAATTTTTATCCTTACACAAACAGATACATGTAGCTTTCCTCCTTCATCAAAGAAGCTTCTTTTGTGGTGGACAGAATTTGTCATAGATATTCACAACTGGTCAAAATGCAGAGTAAGTGGCTGTGTAATGCTCCATCCCAACTGCCATACCTACAACACAACCCCCATAGCCAAAGCTCAAGAAACATTATCAAAGAAGGGCAAAGGGGTAACAAGAGCCAGAGGACCAGAACACCTGCTACAAGACAGCATCTCCTAAATATGATAAAGGTGCTGAGTCCATGAAGTGTGGGTTTCCCAAACAAGACCTGCTTAGTAGTAATACCAGGTGACATGCCAATTCAGACAGGGGAAATTTCAGAAGCACGCCTTCCTGCAGATGCAGAAGTAGGCTAGTCATTAATTTCTGCGGAGCAAGGAGAATCACTTTCTGGAGGGACAAGCTCTCTGATAGGCTTTCCAATCTCAAGTGATTAGTCTCAAACACATGTACATATGAACAACAGTAAATGAACTCAATAGGTTGTGTGCATGTATGTGTAATAATAGTAGCAAAAGAAGAAGGGCCTTTAATTTTAGAGATAGTTGGGCGACATGGGAAGAGTTGAAGTAATGAAAATGATATAAATACAGCATATTTATGTATGAAACTCAAAAAATTAAAGTAAAAAAGAGAAGTGAGTTTTGCAATGTTTCAATGCCTAGATAATCTTGAGTAGAGTCTCACTGTGGGGGAATGGGGAGAGGTACAAATGATGATTTTCATACTGGATTGACAGGCGGTATCTTTTGGAGCGATTTCATGTTTTTGAATTTCAGTTATATCTCACTGTACATAAGAAAGTGGAACTAATTCTTGCCTAGCTAATTTCATTTCTAAGGACTGTGGCTGTGTATCTGGGCATGATGTAGCATTCTCATTTCATTTAACATAGGGCTTCGTACTAAAGCATCTGTAAAGGCTTGAGCTTTGCTGCTCTTCTTTAGATAGGACCATAAAGCAGTCTGGTGAAATCAACCCTCTCCCAGAGTGTAAGAAAATAAGATCATGCAATGAAAAGTCATTGTAAGTAAAACTGATCCTTGTCTGAAATGAAATTTAAGTCAAAACAAGATTACAGAGAGAAAAATAATACAAGTAGCTTATGAGTTTTGCAAGTAAACACATTCTGGTTTTCAAATGTAAAAGCACACTTTCTGTCTTGTGGACTTTCTATGATTCTAATTCTTAGGTTACTACTTGTTGCTTTAATATTCACAGTTCCAGTGCATACAAGACTAACTAAGATGTTGCCAGTTACCCTTACGCTGATTCAAGCCATTATTTGTAGAAAATAAAGAGAAAACTGTTATTCATTTGTCTGTGGATCTCTTCATGTGCCCTGGTAACAAAGGGGAACAAAGGGGAAGCCCTCTCTCATCTCTATGGCTACCATACAGAGAGTGATCAGTGTAACCCACCTACTGAAAGCCTATATGATGAGCAGACAGCCTCCCTCCTTGACAGTTTATTATATTTAGTTCTCTGTAAGTTGAAGCTGTAAATCTGATGGCAACATTGGAGCTTCTGACTTGAATGCACAATTAAATTTATAAATGTGTGTTCTCCATTTCAAGAATCATAGGCAACCAAGTGTGTGTTGATTTTCCAATATGAATTAGTTTTTGAGTTAGTTGGAAAATTGCTTATGATTTGAGCCTTTAATCCACATGAATTCTTAAACACTGGCTCCTTTAGTTTATAGTGCTCATCTTTTTCCCTTCACTGTTTCTGTCCAAAAGCTTTGAAGTTACTTATTTCAAATTACATGAAACATTTATTAACCTTGCAGATTTGTGTAAGTGCCTTTTGTTATTAGATATTTTAGAGATTCGTGGAGGCAGAAGTTCTGTAATTAATCAGAATTTCCTGCTTCGGTTGCTACAGTGTCAGTGAATTGGTCCCCAGTAGGAAATTTAATAAGAAAACATTCGGTTTAAGAATGGTCTGGGTGCATCAAAGGGATTAAGCTATAATGCCTTTAATCCTTGCAACTCAAACAAAGAGAAAATATTCCTGAACAATGAATTGCATCAAGTGTGTGGGGAGGCCAGGAAATGGTAATTGTGGTACATCAGCTAAATAACAAGCTGTACAGCCCAGCCATTTACAAAGGCACAGCCAGAAACACAGCCTGGGAAATTAGCAGCTTTTAAACCCTAGGATTTGTGTAAAACTACTACAAATGTTATTTTGAAAAGTCTAGACTCCGTAACTCCTATCCTACCAGAGACAACACAGACAAGACTTCCAGTCAAAACTCATTGTCAAGAATAGCAGTGACATAGACTCTAGGCTGTGACGTCTGCTCCAGGATTCATGATGGACATTCCTCTTTTATCATACCACTCTTTTACAACAAAAATATACCTGAATTCAATGGGTTTGATGCCTACTCTCTGAGCCAAACTGCCACCATTTTCATGAGTTCTGCCATGCCTGCTCACAAAGATCATCACAACTATCTATTGCCTGTTTTTACTCTCTCAGAAAAGAGACATAGTGAAGGGGGTCATGCTTTCTGGAAAGGAGTTGTAGAATTGGCACCTAATTATAAAATTCTCCAGCACAAAATCTTGGTTAAGACCTTTATTTATTTATTTTTAGAAATAAAAAAAAGTTAAATTCAGTTTCTTTTGTGTTTTAACTAATACTTTTTATTCATTATATTGTTGATATGTTATGATCTAATTATGCATTTTCACTTTATTTCCTGTTTTCCTATGTTGTTCACTCTTTCTTGTATTCTTTTTTTCTGACTTCCTGTGGGTTACTGTCTCATTTTTAGAATTTCAGTTTTGTTCAATCTATTTATTACTTACCTATTTTTGTAATTTAACAATCCCTATTTCACAATCCTAGGTATTCTGTATATATTCAGCATATGTGGGTGAATAAACACAGCCCTCAACCCAAATAGAATAAGAAAGAGATTATTCTGAAGACAAATATACATAATTATCATACAGGAGTATGGATTCAGGTTATCCCAAATTCAATGTTCCAAGGTGGTAATGGCTTTGTGAATAGTAACAGAATGAAGAAAATCTTCAGTCAAGGCACATTTCAAATCCATTAGTGGGATTAACAGTTAGACAAGGTATAGCAAAGGGGAAAACTCTCAGCTAGCCTTTGGCTGGAGGAGGCTAGTGGCCTGATTATACATTATTCAGGATGTTAGATGATCAACGAGGTGGACAACGGAGAGCTATTAAGGGGGCAAAACATAAAGAAAAATTGTTATTAGGCCTTGGACCCATGACATCCCAACTTTTCCACTATAGGAGGTTCACTGTAAGGTGCAGACCCCCACCTAAAAGAGCTTTTGTTTACACTTATAGGAATGTAGGTAACCCCCAAACAGCTGCAACATTTCAAAACTTTATCCCATCATGGATGATAACATCTTGGAAACTGTATTATAGAGTCCCTGTTTCAATTAACTTTTCACTTCATACTTTAGCATCTGTCAAGATCATTTGCATCTGTGGGAGGATCCAGAGACACATATCAGGTTATGGTCTCTTGACATTCTTTCCTTTATCTAGAAGGGAGTATTAAGAGCTCCATTAGCATTACTTTACATATGGCTACAATTTCATCACTGCCTTCAAACCTTGGAGAGGGGCTTCATTAAAAAGAGATAGATTGAAGTAAAAGAAGAGAGGTCACCATGAAGAGGCTGTTAGAGACCCAGAGAAGAGCCCTTAGGAAAATCTCCAAAACAAAAGAAAGTATTTGGCATTTAGATCCTTTCAGAGGGTGTTATGAAGTGCCACACCACCTCATTTAGCTCAACATAGCATAGCCTATGTGAAAAGTAGCCCAGAGGAGCTAGGCACTGTTCAGGTCCATAACTTAGGAGCTCTTAAGCCACAGCATATCACGACTCCTTAACTCTGCCTCCAGAGAATGCTGCAGGGAGTGATGGTCTGGATTTCTTCAGCCTGTGGGATCTGGCCACTTACAGTGAGAAGTGTCTTAAAGAAGAAATGGAAGGAAAATGATGAAATTATATTTTAATTAAAAAATTAAATGGGGGTGGTGCAAATCCATGATCTAACACTAACTGGAAAATGGTGACATCAGTAGGATATTTATGTTTAAAAAGATGTCACTTTCCACTGAACCTCTTTTAAGGCTAATTGACTGATTAGAACATCAGTGATAGCAGTAAGGTTGGAAGGTTGCATGTCTAAGAGTCTAATTTCAGTTTGTCTTGGGTTAGCTTTAGTCCCCTTAATAGCCATTCGTTGTTCACCTGTGTATCTGTCCTAACATCCTTATGACTAACTGGTGAAACCTTGGGCATGTAATGCTAGTTTCCACTAACCAAAAGACTAAGGATATCATCAGATAGCATCTGAGGCCTATAGCTAAGAGTTTTATACTTCACTATAATTTAAGAACACACCTGCTGTTGCAACTATATTTGAAATGTTCCATGGTTTATGACTTTCCTTATTCTGTTTCTTTAAATAGTTCATGAGACTGTTACCACATAGGAACATGGAATTGGGGATAACCTGAATCTGTGTCCTTGAGCCCTGGATATTCATGTTTGACTTCAGGAAAAAATAATTTCTCTGGTGCTCTTTAAGGTTAGAGTTGCATATTCTCTTACCATGCTCTGTAAGAAACTCCAGTAAAAACTCATGAGATGGTAAAGGTACATACAGAACAAGCCTGGTGACCTGAGTTTAACTGACTCCACAAAGTCGTCCTGTGAACACACACACACACACACACACACACACACACACACACACACACACACAATAAAGAAAATAAAAGAATGCCTAATAACTTAATGATCTCACCCAGTTGAACTTGGGTGAAACTGTTTTTTGTTCTGTTTGTCATTGGTGCTAATTTTGGAAGAAGAGATGTTTGTTTGCATCTCCACAGGAAAAAAAAACTGTACACCCAACAGTGTACAATTCAGAATTCGTGATTATTTTCTTCAAGAAATTTTATACATTGTACTTATTTCTGGAAAAAACCCCACAGGCTTCTGAATTGCTTTACTCATAGATGGTGATATTTTTCTTTCAGCCTTTTAGATTTCAGTTTTCAAAAGTTTGGGTATGGCATGCCTTGAAGTAAATTTCCTTGGCTTTATCCTGCCGAAGACTTAACAAAACCTCTCCACATCTTTATATTATGGCTCTTGTCAAATTTGAGAATCTTCTAGCCGTAGTTACTTCAAGTGCTTTTTCAGAAATATCCACTCACTCCTATCCTTCCACAATTTTAGTGACTCCAATGTCAGATTGTGTTTTATTCCCACAGGCTTCTGATGTCTTCTCCTCCCTGTATTTCCATTTTCTTGTTTGTTCATCTTGGATGATTCTCATCATTTTCTACCTTGCCGTTTGCTTGTGCACTTGTCTTCTTTGGGATGGATCTGGTAATTGCATCTTTTATTGCATTTGTTATCTCTGCAGTTGCTGTATAATGAAGACTCTTCCATTGAAAACTGGTCCTTTCTTAATTGTTGCAATACTCTAAATCTTGTATCTTTTCTCTCATTTTTGATACTGTGCCATCAGGGAAATTGCATTTCATGTTATCAGGTGGAAGTAAAATTTCATATGTCACAGTCATCGTGTGTTGACAATCCTCTCCATTGCTGGAGGAGGATGGAGTCTTCTGCTCTTCATGAGCTCTCTGGGGACTGTAGTGCTTTACATATAACTCAGTGAAAGGGATAAGGGACAGGGATAAGGGATGCACTCCACATCTCCAGAAGTAGCAGTCCAGCTCTGTCCTTATATTTACCAGAAAAGCTTTAAAAATACCCTGGTATGTCCTATTACAAAGAAAAAAACCATTAGGAATAGAATCTAAAAATACTGTTTATAAAAATGTCTATAGGCTGTAAATAACTTTTGAAATTCACTTGAGTATCTGAATTGCATTACAGGTATTTTTCCTAAGTTAGAACACAGAAAGAGTTGTATGTGCCTAGAAACATTGTTGCTCTGTGCACAAAGGTCAATGTGGATCCTCATTCCCCAATCTGAGGCAAGTTCTACCAACATATTGGATATTTTTGCTCTGGTCTGAGCATTCTTCAAAGATTTCTTGGTTCATGGGAACTGAAGACTATAATAAAATGACTTACATAAAATTATTCATGACTCCATGTATTACTGTGCTGGTGATACCTGTACTTTAAAAGAGGGACACCATCAAAAAGGCAATGTTCAGTCCAAGAATGGGCTTCATCAGTGTACATTTGAGTACTAGTATCTGATATCTTTTGAGAAGGGAGAAAAATTTACCAGAATTTTAAAAATTGTAAGAAGTTGTTAGTTCTATTAACTTACATGTGTTGATCTACCTTTTTTACCCTAAAGACAGGGATGTTTGAAATCTATATATTTGTACAGATTTATGAGGACTTTCTGGCTGAAAAGTCTACAAGTGGGACTATGAACACATTATACTCTGTTGGTCAATATATTCCAGCCTAGAACTTAACAGGAGATGAGGGATTGCATAATCAGCAGACCATAAGGCTCACACAAATTCTGGCTTGAAAGAATCACTTCTATCCATTAAGGCTGAGAACCACAATTAAGAAGGTAGCTCTCAATTCAGTGTGACCTCATTCAAATCCTTGCTCTGTATTTTATCAGTGATGTCATCTTTCTAGACTTTAGGTTTCCCACATGTAAAATAGACATAATATCAGCTATGTCATGTGAGATAATTGATGTAAATCACTCAGCATAGTGTCAGGCATCTGATGTAGCCTTAGCATTGGGCATTGGGAGAACATCTTTGAATTCCTGTGTCACAGCTCTCCTCTAACAAACAGAGGAGACAGGAGATAAGCCTTCTTGGAAAACATTCTGCAGGAATGGGAAGCCTGTGATCTAGCATGAAGACATAATCTACCTGAGTGCACGTCTTGCCTCTCCACTTTTCTGAAAGTTGAGTAAAAAAATTTCTCATTATTTATGCTTTCGAAAAGTCTGGACTACCACAGACAGTGTTCCTTGTTTCTCTCTCCTAATGATATCATCATTTTTTCAAATCATTATGAAATGAGAGGCGTGGTATGAAGCCTAAATTAAAAGCTGGGGGGTGGGTGGGTGAGGGGAAGAATAGTCTAGTCAGTGGAAAGGTTGCCAACCTGGCAAGACTTTCCCTTGAGCTGATAATTTTTGTAATCAAGAGCAAGCTTCCAAAATGGTAGTCATGTTTAGAAATGATTCAGGTTTATTGCTTTAGTCACACCCAGTACTTACAGGAAAAGATGTGCCTGCATCTTAATGTTTCTCTTGCCCAATAATTGATACCAGATAAAATTAGTCACGGCCTCAGCAAACTGGATTAATATGTCCTCCAAAGGTAGTAACATGCTGTTCCATTCACATCTGCAATTGTGATGAAAGCAAAAAGGCTTTCTGGGCACATACAGGCAGGAACCTGTGTGTCTGCAAGAAGGAAGGTCAGCACTTGAGTGAAGAGTTGGAGGTGCAGTTGAGGTG